>NC_136957.1:11392734-11467734 GCF_032717465.1 Coenobita brevimanus | reverse complement strand
AAAGCTAAATATATACAGTTTACTAATAGACAGATATTGCCAGATTCGTACATTACCTTCAGTGCTACTAATATTCCCATCTCCAAAAGTATTGAAATTCTTGGTGTCTCAACAGTGCCCTCAGCTGGACCTCTCATGTCAGATCACTTGCTAAAACCGCCTCAAAGAAAGTTGGATTATTGTACAGAGTCCGTAACTTCTTCGCCGATGAGCAGTTAGCTAAAATTTATAAGAGTCATGTGCGCTCTCAGCTTGAATATTGCTCACCCTTGTGGAATGGTTGTGGAGAGGTTGCATTAAGACAACTAGACAAAATTCAGAATAAAGCTGTTAGAATCATTAACAACCCTGCCATTACATATAAACTACCTCCCCTGCAAGTAAGAAGAAATGTTGCCTCCCTTGCATTATTTTACAGATATTTTTTTGGCAAATGCTCAGACGAAGTTGCGTCCATGGTGCCACCTCTCCATGCCTTCCCTCGTGCTACACGGGCATCTGGTAGCGCTCATGACTGGAATGTCACTCAACCATATTGCAGAACTTCTGCCTATCAGAATTCTTTCATTCCCCGAACTGCATCTCTCTGGAACTCGCTTCCCCAGAGTTGTTTTCCTCCAAATTTCAACCCACAACTGTTCAAGTCTAACTGTTACAGATATTTTATGAATAGAGGACACCAGTAATCTGGTGTATGGATAATTTTTTTTTTACCTATTTGTTTTTCCTTCCTCCGTTCTGTTATTTAAAAAAAAAAAAAATCTTCGTTTCATTTCTTCGATCTTTTCTCTTACTTCCTATCTATTACTACTTCTAACAATCTAATGCTCACTTATTTTTCTTCCTGTCAGACTCTTCCCTGTTTTCCTATCCTTACCTTACAGTCATAGAATAGTTACGTTACTCAAACAGCCTAGAAAGACCTCCCTATCTTCATTCATTATATGTTATTTGCAGCATCTGGCCGCCTGTAGCTCAGCACTGTCACTCACTTCACTGACTGTATAGTAACTCACAGTACTTAGGGAAACTGTATAAGGCATTACTTACGATATTCTGAAATACATCTACACCATGCCACTGAAATCCTACGTAATACACCATGTACGATGACGTATTTTTCGCTTTCTTAAATCTTCGCTCAGAAAAATGTAGACTAACTGTCTCACAGGAGATGTCTGGCAGTTAATAGGATATATGCACTGAAATTCTATTTCACTCTTTCTGTCTTTTATATTATTAGCTTTCTGCTGTTCCGTGTGAGAGCTTTTATAATGAAACAATATACATTAACGTAACAGCACTATGAAGTTCCACAGTATTCATTCTTGTTACTAATAATCACTTCATTGTTACGACGATTTCCAGTGTTTCTTCCTTCCTACCCCAGAGGGACTTCATACAGGTTGGAAGATCTAACTTGCAATAAATTTTTAATGTAGTTACAACTACTCACTATGTGCTGGGTCTGGTTCCATCTTGTAAAGAAGTGGTGTATGTGGGGAACCTTTCCATACATGAGAATTGTACTCTATTCAGGGGTGATTAAATCTCGTGTATGAAGTCAACAACTGTGTAGGAGTAAAGAAAGGCATTGAACTGGCTAAGCACACCCAGTCTCTTGAAAGCAGATTTTACATGAAAGGTAACATGATTTTCCCATAATAAAACTCGAGTGAATGATCCCCAGATATGTTTAAGGATGATGCATCATTGAACTGGATATTGTTAGAAATTAGAAGATATTCGTGCAGATTTTAATGGGTTGAAAGATGTAAGAACTGGGTTCTTGACACGGTAAAACTAGATTACTTTTATCCCAATCAGCGATATGAGTCAAGACAGATTTTGGGTGTGCCACAGCCTCATCCCTTGTTTGCTGAAGTAACTGCTGAGATGGACGCTATGGGAAGCGAATGGAAAGAGGAAGGATAAAGTCATCAGTGCATGAGTGGATATGGTTAGATGTGCAGGCTAGAAGGCCATTCATGAATAAAAGGAAGAGAGTTGGTGATAGGATAGAGCCCTTAGGAACACCGCTATTGATACCCCTAGAAGAATGGTGGCAGTCTACACAGCAGCTATAGAATGACCAGGAAGGAAGGTAGAGATGAAGGCACAGATAACAGGATAGAAACCATGAGAATGCAGTTTGGAAGTTAAAGATTTATGCCAGACTCGATCAAAACCCTATGAGATGCCAAGGACATTCGCGAGACTTTCGCCAAAGTCCTGAAAGGAGGATGACCAAGAGTCTGAAATGAAGGTAAGAAGATTGCCCATGGAGTGTACCTGGAAGAACCCATACTGGCGATTAGAAAGAAGGTTCTGATGGGAATGGTGCTTTAAATGTTTTTTGTTAAGAATAGATTGAAGAGCTTTTGAAATACAGGATTTTAAAGCAATTAGGCGATAGATTGAGGGCTGGGATGGCTACCCTTTTTTTGGACAGGATGAATGAGAGCAAACTTCTTGCAAGATGGAAAGGTACAAGTTGACAGACATAGGTGAAAGAATTTACCTAGGCACACACAGTGCTTGAGGACAACAGGAGGGACCCCATCAGGACAATTTGCCTTGTTAATACTGAGGCCAGTGATGGCAGAAAATACATCAATTGAAGAAATTTTAAAGTCAGCCATGAGGTAGTCAGAGGAAGTGATGAAGGAACAGCACCGGGATCATCTAAAGTAGAATTGGAGGAGAAAGTATGAGTGATTAGTTCTACTTTACTAGTAGAAGAAACAGTTACAGAGTCATCAGAGTGGAAAAGACGAGTGGAGGATGATGAGGTAAAGTTGCTATATGGTTTCTGACAAGGTGCCAGATGGAGCATGAAAAATCTGAGTTGGATAGTTCAGAGTATCTACTACGAATGAAATCATTTTTAGACGAGCGAAGAACAAACTTGGCATAAACGAGATTCAGGGGTGGGTTAGCTCCTGTACATTTTGTAGGCCCTCTCCTTGTTGTGGACAGCATTATAACAAGTATGATTATATCAAAACTGTATTGCATTAGTCAGATAATAAGTGAAAGAAATATATGATTCCATGCAGGAGAGAATAATCTCCGTTATGCACAAGGCACACTTAGATGGCTCTCGGCTATGTAAGCAATAATTATTCCACCGAAAATAAAAAAAGTACTGCCTGAGGACTTCCCAATCACCTGCTCCGAAGTGCCACAACCGCTGCTTCTTGGGAGGGTCCACAGGCCTTACTGGAGCGATAGGGCAGGTTAAAGTGACAAGGTTATTATCAGAGGAGACCAATGGAGAAAAAAATAACAGCATTAGCAGAAAGATAAGTTAGAAGGAAATGGCCACATATAATGGAAGTCTCTCCAAGGTGGTCAGGGATATGGGTAGGGCACTATACAAGGTTCTCTAGGTCATTATTGACAGAAAAAATGTAGGCTTCTTCAGCAAGTGGATCAGTGCAGTGAAAAGAGAGGAGAGCCAAAGGAAGTGGTGAATATTGAAAACTTCTAGAATGGAGATTCAGAGAAAGAAAAAACTGATAGGTTGCATTCTATCTAAGTAGGAAAGCCAAAGAATTTTTCATAGTCAGTAGAAATAGGGGATAAATAAACAGCAGAGATATATTGAGCCAGAGAATGAATGGATAGCACAAGCAAGAGAGCAGAGAGTTTAGAAGTTTCATATTCAGGAACACAACAGTAAGATATGTTGTCGCATACATTTACGCAACAGCCACCATTGGCATTGAAATGAGTATATAGAAAGTAGGAGGATACAGAGAAGGGTTTGCTATCAGTTGCCTCAGACAGTTGAATCTCTGTGAGGAAGGAAAGGTGAGGTTTAGAGGAGGAAAGGCAGTGTTCGACAGGAAGTTAGAGGAAAGGACCTGGATGGTGTAGAAATGAAGACGTGATTCAGTGATTCCAGGCATCTCACTTCGTCACCACTGGGAGAGGGACGGATGGTGCGGGCTTCTATGCCTCCCCCCTACCCGGGGGACTGTGAGGTTTGGTGCCAAGATGTTATTTTTAACGAAATATTGAATAGGAAGTGTACTGTGTAATGTGGATGTAGTTTGGTACTGATATTTAGAGGAACATGTATTGGAGAGCATGCCAGCCTACTGTCTGTGTTATTGAAACACTCAAAAAAAAAATCAGCAAAGAGGGTGGTCAGAAGCTAGTCCCGAGGGCTGATAAAATGGGAGCTCCAGCTCTTTCTGTCATCAGCATTTCATCAACCTTGCAGTAAGCCCTGTTTTGTATATATATATATATATATATATATATATATATATATATATATATATGTATAGTGTATAGTATATACATAGTGTATATATATGAAAGAAGTCACTGCATGATGGTATTGTGATCCCTACCCTGACGTATGGAAGCGAGGCGTGGACCTTGCAAGAGGGGAACAAGTCAAGAGTGAGAGCAGTGGAAATGAGTTACTTGAGAGGAGCATGTGGAGTGACGTGGAGGGACAGGTTGACGAATGAAGAAGTGAAGGAACGTTGTGGGGTAGATGTGGATGTGGTTGAAAAGATTAGGAGAAATACACTGAGGTGGTTTGGACATGTGGAGAGAATGGAGAATGAAAGACTGACTAAGAGGGTGTATGTAGGTGAGGTGGAGGGAGGGAGGGGGAGGGGTAGACCGAGGATGAGGTGGAGGGATGGAGTTGAGAGGTATATGAGGGAGGGGGGGTGAGTTGGGGGGAGGGGAGTCAAATGGTGGGTGACAGAGTGACTTGGAGGCGTTTTGTCTGCAGCCACCCTTTGCGGGATTAGGGCGTCGGGCTATAGATAGATAGATAGATAGATAGATATGAAATACCGGCTGTGCCAGCTCAGGTCACCACCACACTCCCAGGAGGAGACTATGGAGGGGTAGACAGAGCGTGCAGCATGTCCAGTCAAATTGACATAAGTTCACTCGGGCCGCACGCCCTATTCCTTGGGAGTCCGCTCAACAAGACCACCCCAGTCTGAGTGCACTACCTTTCGGGCGAGCTAACCCTCATCAGGGTCGGGGTGGAGCTGAACCTACAGCTCCAGGAAGCACCCCAGCGATGGCCCAAAGCCACGCAAATGAAGAGATGGCCCATAGCCGCTCTGCAAATCAGGAGGCGGCCCATAGCTGCTCCGCCCAAAGGGCCACGGCCTATAGTTGGGCCCCAGTGACAGTCAAAACCGCACACAAAAGAAGGTCATGGCCTATAACTGGGCCGCCAATAAGGAGACAGCCGATAGCCACTCCACCAGGTGCTGCCCACACTCCCTGCAGAACCAGTGACAGCCCATAGCCACGCCGGGGAAATAAAGGTACGCTCCCTCTCCTTCTGCAGTTGCCTCAGAGGGCACAACACAGGCGATGGCCCATAGCTGCGCCCATAGGCAGGAGGTGGCCCATAGCCACCTCTCGTCTACACGTCGCCCTCCATATGGGACTTCCGTGATGGCCCACTGCCAAACCAACAGGCAAGTTACGGCCCATAACCACACTTTGTCTGCATTCCCGTCAGGGAGTCGGGCCCCGGTGACAGCCCAAAGCCACACCGACAGCGTAAGGACAGCCCATAGCCGCTCTTCGTCTGTTGCCCAAGGGAACCCAGCAACAGCTTATAGCCGCGCCAGGGAGGGACACCAAAGCCCTTCGCCCCCTGTGACTCCACGACACGAGAGTGACCTGCAGTCAGCCCTGCCTACCAGCAGGAGCACAGGCCTCCCTTCTGTTCACCAAGACTGAGGCAACCTCCATGAGGAGGACTGCTGCCCCAAGGACTGGTGGAGAGGCCCGGTAATATCCACGGGACTCTTCTCTATCCAGTCAGCCCCCGAGGAGGGCCTTCCCCTGACAGACTCAGACCAGGAGCGATGCCGCAGCCCCAACATGATGGGTGCTGCCACAAGAAGGGGACCGCAGCCTACATACCTCCAAGGGCGCCCCCAGGACCCCGGGGCGAGACCTCGCCCCTCCCCGCCGAAGGCAATGCCCTTCCTCCACCAGGCACCTGCAGGAGCGCTTCAGAGACTTGTGGCGCGTTTTTGTGAGGCCTGAGGCTCAAGCCTGGCTTCGCTCTTTGGCTTAAGCCAAAATGGCCCCGCAAAAACAGTACTCGAGCCGTACTGACGAATGTAAACAAACACCCCGGTCAGCTGATGACGCAAAGCAGCATGGCAGATATTGGAGAATCAGATATTTTCGATCTAAGCAGTAGTTCTTCCCTCCAGATGGGAACTTTTCTGTTGTTTGCAGAGACACAAGAGTCTGCGACTGTTGTGTCCACTCTTGTAGAGGAATACATGAGCCAGGCCACTGCGTTGTCGTCTTTAATGGCAACAGGCACTAGGGTACATAAAGCAGCTGTGTTAACCACTGGAAAGATGAAGGGCATTATATAAGGAAAGCTTTAAGTTTACAAACTTGGGGTGCTTGTTGAGAACCCTAGGAACAAGGTACTCTCAGTGACAGTGTATGGGAAAGTAGACAGATCTCCTATTGATATTATGGTGTAGTGGTAGCAAGCTTATATAATAATGCTGGAGAAAACACATTTGTGACCATCACGTTTGTAATGTGGTCAAAAAGTTATGTTGTTGATGGTAGGAAACAACTGGAATCATGGACTGGTTAGGTTTTGATATTCGTAAGATCTAACACATATCAAAAGTTTGGTGAGCAAAAGTCTGATAATAGGTTATTGCTTCATTTTACGTACTTATTAGGCTTGGCAGCGCCAGTAAATTTACAGCCATTGTTTTACTATTAAGGAAAATCAAACTTCCGTAATTGTCTGAAGCAGATTGTATAAGGTGAACATACCCCAACACAAGTATCTCCAGATTTTTACCTCCCACTTCCCATCTACACATTGAAAAAAAAAAAAAAAATTATGGTTGTATTACTGGTTAGATCATGTCAGGAGTATGAATTTAAGGCGGTTTTTGACAAGTGTCTGTTTGTGACTAGGTAGCTGAGAAGAGGCTTCATAGGCCAATAGTTTTCTTGGCAGCAGGTAATGAGTTTGTCAAATATTTTGGTAAGGACGATGATGAGCCTAGGCAGCTGACTATATGTTGGTTGGATAAAATTTGAATGTAGGATCATCCAGACAAGAGTTTGGCATGCCTTATTCTGTTTGGTAGAAGATGAGCTAACTTCATCATGCAGATGTTGCGCCTGCCAGATTTATATATATATTTTTATATCTATTTTTTTCTTTTGGGTGCAGATTATTGGCCATTTAAGTATTAAGTTGGCCAACAAGCTGTATGAGTGCATGTCTGGTTCATTCAGGTGTGCATGCAACAGGCAGCACTCCCTGTATGTTGCATGAACTGTACCTGCATTATGAACTCTTTATCAGTGCATACTTTCAGGGGAAAGGAATTATCAAGATGATATTCATTTGTGATAACAACGTATTGAATGTGTGGGGAATTTCTGCCAAAGGGTCACATTGCCTTGTGATTATTGGGTATCTGGTAGTGCTCATTTCGGACAATTTTTAGATTCGCACAACCAGAGATTCTTGGAAACATAAGTTTACCAAATAAGCTGTGGGCCAATATAGACCATTTTTCATTCTATGAACTTTGCTCACAAATGATTAATACTTGCATTGGGTTGAGTTGGGTTGGGTTAGGTGGTTAGGATACATTAGGTTGGGTTGGGTTAGGGTAAGTAGTAGGCCCACAGTACATATTTTTTCATCAAACCTGACTGTTTCCTATGGTTTTGGGTGTGATTCTGTTCATTTTGACCTTTATTTCTAAGGTGATTGCAAAAATATTCATTCCTTGGAAACCATTGATTGGCAATAGATTTGAAGGGCAAAGTCAAATGAATCACACCAAAAACCATTGGAAACACTCAGGTTTGATGCAAAGATCAGTGGTTGTGTGAAACTAAAAACTGACCCTCATTTCCATTCAGGTGTTCCCTTCAGTGAGCTACTTTGCTGTTAGGTCAATGTGTCCCCCCACCCCCTCAAAAAACAAATTTATATATATTAAGAATATTAGCAAAACCATACTTTATAATTACATTATGTTCCTTTGGGTTGGTGCAGAGAATCACATGGAAAGCAGAAAGGCTTCAGTGATCACCTGGATCAGAAAGATCTTGATTTCTTCAGAAATATGCGAGTCACCAAGGAAACCTTTACTCTTCTCCTTTATTTTGTACAGGAGCAGTACAGACCAGTGTTCCGTGGAGGGGCTCCTCCTGTTCATTAAAGTGTTCTCTCCATCTGTTCACCTTTTCTCCCCTCTCCACTAGTAATCTACCATTTTTATCTTTCACACCCCAACTAACTTCGTTGGCACCCTGTGTAGCTCTCTTTACCTCTTTCCAGAACATTTTCTTACATTCCCTCCACTTTGCACTCAAATTCCTTCCAAATTCCTCATACACTCTCTTCTTACTCTCTCTTACTAATCTTTTCACCTCTCTCCTCCTCTCTACATATAACTCTCTCATCCTCCTCTCAGCTTCTTCGACGCCCCTCCTCCTCATCCACTCATTATATGCTTTCTTCTGCAAGAAAATAATTCATTAGCATTAAAAGTGTTCTTAGAGCTGTATGAAAAAAAAAAAAAAAAAAGGAGATGCATGGATAAGAAATATTCAGGAATATATGAAGGAAATCAGCATAAGAAATACTAACTAGACAATTTAAAAAAGGATGAAATAAAGAAGGTAAATGAATACGAAAAAAAGAGAATGTTGGAGAGAAGAACTGACAAACAAATCCTCAATTATATTTTATAAAGAGAAAAAATTAGACATTAAGGAAGAAAAACTTAATGAAAACACACAGGGTTCTATACTGCTGCACAGATGTTGCTCGAACACTTTAAAATTAAACTGGAGAGCGAGGTATATTGGTGGAAATACGTATTGTGAATTATGTAACAAAACAAGAAAAAACTCTTGAACATTTCTTAAAAAATTGTAATGCATTAAAAGATATAAGAAGTAAATATGAGGCAGAAGAAGGCACTTTAGAGAACATACTGTTATTAATTGATACAAAAGAAGATGCAGATAAAAAATTCTAGCACTACAAGAAATACCTCTGTGAAGTATGGAACACTAGAAAACGTATTTTAAAACATAAAAAAAAAAACTAGACAATGAACAGCCCAGTGCTAATTCAAAAGCAATACTGAGTGAACACCATCTGATCTGCACCACAAACGAGCTGTCCAATTCACTCTAGCTACACATGTTCTTTTCTCACGTGCATCAACTGTAAATTCTAGCATATCTGTATATCAAAATCAATCGGTGCAAGCCACATACTCGTGGCATATTGAAAAAAAAGTGAGAACAGCACATACAACACAATGGAAGACGCCATCTTTGTTTACATATGACGTCACATTCCCGGGCTCGAGCTAACTCAAGCCAGCTCCAGGCGTGGATCGACTTGGCTTGAGTCTGGCTCAAGCGCGGCTCGAGTCCGGCTTGAGCCTGGGCACCGCAAAAACGGGAATGGATGTTTGGCTTAAGTCTGGCTCGAGCCAGGCTCAAGCCTGGGCCTCACAAAAATGCGCCTTTGTTCGGTCCCAGTCCCAAGGGCCAGACCCCAGTCCCCAGCCCCAACAGTGAGGGGTCCTTCACCACGCCCAGCCCAAACCCTCGACGAGAGACGATGCCCCTGAGAGTGGTCTCGCGGCCGTGGGACAAAGGCACTCCTGACGGGACTTCTACCCCAGGCAGATGACTGCGAGTCCCCAGGTCCCCCCCTTCCCCTCACATGATCAGTGACATTCCCCTATAGTGACAGTGAGATTCGGCTCCTGCAAGCTGGTGATGAGAGGCCGATACTGTGTGATGTAAGTGACAGTGTAAATCAGTGAAAAATGGAAAACACCAGAAACTGTGGATAGCTATTTTGTATGAGACGAGAGGCAAACCCTCAGTATTATTACCATAAGTCATTGTCAGCGTCCAGCCATCCTGTGTAAGTCCAGAATCAGAGAACGGTGGCATAACTCCCAGTATTACCTTAAAAACTAGAACTAGAGTCAGTGCCAGAACAAATTCCCCTGAACTTATAACACCTGTGTTTTGCCTTCTTTGTGTAAAGGAGCCTGTTGTGCAGTGACTGTAAAAGCTGTGTACTTCCCAAACCTGAATTAAGACTCCTGTCTGGCTAGTATCCTGCGAGATACTCCAAACCCACCTAACAGCCTATGTATTAATTCTGATCAGTTTATTATGAACAAGTCCTTCTGTTCTGCAATAGTGAATTTGTCAATACATGTGTAAGGTTATCGCCTTTATTATGCTCTGTTCCTCTCTTACTGTGTCTAAGCTCCAGTCTAGAAAGGGAACTCAGCTGCACCCTAGGCGTTCTAGGGACGGGAAGCTGCCCCTTAAACACGTAGCATAACAATATATATATATATATATATATATATATATATATATATATATATATATATAATAAGTTTTTAAGTAACACGGATATGGACTGGACAAGGATGTGGTCCTTAAACCCACATCACTCACACAATATGATTGTAAGTATAACAGCGGAATGTGGTCTGGCCACTTTCCAAAACTCTCACTTTTACCTCTTCTTACTGCCCTGCCCCACATAAATTTGCCGCCTACTTGTACCCACCGTCAAGTAATATACTGAAAGACATATAACTGTACTGTAATTATGAACACAGATGGTATTAAAACAGCATTAATAAAAAACAAAAGAGTAAATACAAATGTCAGTGGCACCGCTACTTGGGTTGTTTTCTAATAGACCTACATTCTGAAGGAAATAATTGCATTAGATACATCTCAGGTGATTACCATTTGATTTTCGATATATTACAGAAAGCTGCCTGAACACCACCGATTGCATGGTTACTATCGATCTCACCGACTGGACATAACGTTATCACACCAAACAAATGTATACAATTTAAAACCATAAGTAGCAGTGGAAGCCTAACTGTAGTCCTTGAGAGCTAATTAGGGGACTTCACTCCACAGACCCCCCAATGATTATAGCTTATCTCACAGCATGCAAACTAAAATGCCCATTAGGTAAAACTTTCACCAAAACAGTATTGCACATTCAGATCATTCATTTAATCATGGTGCATTCGGCAATCGTCACACAACCATGCATGACGCAAATTTTTTTATGCATCACAGAGAAGATATCTATACGGGTTACCAAAATAGTGCTTGGTGATTAACCCTTATGCACTGGGTAACGTCTATACACGTCACAATCAGGGTGCTACGTGGCCACCGGGTAGTGGCTATACGCGCAAGTGTCTTCCTGCCACCACTTGAACCAGCCACCATTTCATCTCGGCACCAAAAGGTAGGGAGGGAGTCCCTCCATATCACACAGGTGAGGGTCAGTCTGTCCCGTGCTTTTGCCAGGTGTACAACAATGTCTTCTGGTTCCTATTTGTCTGATTCCGTCCACGCCACCTGTAGCCAATTGCATCATCCACCCCTGGAGAAGTTATCACATTGAGTGCAAGGCCATAGTCTGTGCCACTAGAGACATGAATACGTCCTGCTTTCACGCCAAAAATTAGTTCTCTTCCTCACGTCATTACTCATCAATACAGCGACCTACAGACCTGAGGATATTTTCATTCACGAAAGGAAGAGTTGGTGAGTATTATGGTCTTTAATTTCTTTTCTTAAGTGCTATATTGTATGTTCTGAGATATTTAGCTTTGAAAACAAGCAAATTCAGAGAAAATGCCCCTAGTGAGGTGACAAGTACAGTAATCCCTCCATCGCCGTGGGTTCAGAATTTTACATGCACCCCAGGCCGAAGCCCGGGCCATTTTCTGAAGTTTCGGAAATTGATTTTTTTTTCTTGCCATATTGAAGAGAAAGTTCAGACGCACCTAACAGTGCAAATCCCAGCTTCCTAGACCCATTTTGTGGCTTGCAATGGAGCGTGAAAGTTGCAGAAATAATGGCAACCGATATCCACTGCCAAGATGTACTGCCGCACTGCGACATCACACGTGTTATCATTTTCTTTTATCCCCCACACAATGTGAATGGTGCTGAAATGTCGCACATATATTAGATATGATGATATTGAATGATTTCGGTACATAATATCTTAGGGTTGGCTCAAAATAATTATCATGAATATTTGTTCACCTTTTTGACATACAATATATTTACGGTAGAGTTATTTTTTACGTTATCGTTGTGCCCATGCTTGGAGAAGGGAGTGAAAGGGTTGAATTTTCAGTCCTAAATGAGAAAATTGCCCGTTCCCCGAGACTAGGCTCTCCCACAGGGGATGAAAGTGGAGGGTCAGATCCGATTAGGAACAGAGGAGTTGGGCTGCAACTTGCCGCTCCCACACCCCGTGCATGGCTAAAAATAGAATTGTAACGCAGTTTCAAAACTATGAATAAGTTTAATTATTACTAATAGAGAGACAAAGCAGAAATAAATACGTTTACAGACGGGGGAAAACGTAGGTTTTCCGTAATAACACATTCACATTTCTCTATCATTTTACCTTGTTATTTTCGCAATATAGGTTGTTGTCTGTCTGTCATGAGTGTGGGAAAGTATGATATTTTCTGCCTGGGTGGGGAAAAAGTGTACACCTGGATGTTTCCCAACACTTTACACGGTCAGAATTGCGAGACGACCTGCCATTCGCACCTCGCACGAGCTGATTAGCAGGAAGAGAAGTTCTTTCCACCCACGAAAGCATCATGTGAACACAGAAAACTTTCCTGTTATGTTTGTAATAGGCAAAGAATATGTAAAATGATTTAAAACTGTGCAACAAACCTGAGCAAATAGGTAAAGATACCAAACGAAAATTAATATTTCTTATATTTTCATGTCTTTTTTTGTTAATGCCTGTGCTTATTTATAATCGCAAATGGGGTGGTTGTGTGTGTTTTGCAAAAGATGGTATTTTCTGTCTGGGTCGAGAAAATGTGTGTAAATATGTGGTTAGGTATGGCCAAGAGCGAAAAAATCGTGCATCCACTCGTCACGGCAGCAGATGGTGAACTGACAGTCAGTGTTGCCAGATCGTTCGGAGGTAATTTCAGGAGATTCTGACGGAAAATTTCTGGAGAAACGAGTATAAATTCGGGAGCTTCTCATTTTAATACATTACATATAGTACACTACTCTCTTTATGTTACAATAATTGGTAGATCAAATAAAGAAGAAATTAATGAAATTAACCTTTTGCAACAATAAATATTTCAGTTCAACATTTTTTTTATAAAATTTTATGGCACTTGCAATAATGGGTAGATTAAATAATGAAGCAATTAATGAAATTAAAGAAAAAATTATAACAATATAGTGCCATGAAAATTACCGTATCAGTCATAAACTCAAACAACTATCTTTTAACATGCAAAGATATACCAAAATTTTAATCTCTCTCTTCACCATCACCCCCCATGAGATCATCATCATCAGAACCATCAGCAGCTTTTCGGCCAATACATTATTTTCTTATACATGGAACAAGTCATTCTTTTCCTTATTTCTTTGTTTACTTTAAAATTATGACAGCTATCAAATTACTAAAACCATTTACAGTAGAAGTCCGATTTTTCGGCATCTATGGGACCAGGCAAGTGCCGAAATATCAAAATTGCCGAATTATCGAAAACCCTACCCACTCAGTACCTTATATGTTTCGGTGAACACTATCATCATTACTCATATCATTACAAATGTGTTTGGAGAGAGTACTGTATACTGTTTGATACTGTACAATACTGCAATGAATACAGTACTATACATGAATATGAAAAATAAAGAAATTAGTGAACATACTGTATATAAATGTAATGGTACTGTAGGCCTACAAGTTCACATGCACTTACCTAAACTTATAGTAGGTTCCTTATTTACATATGTACAATAGAAGGGGTTGATTGGAGTCTGCTACTGCTGGAAGAAGTCCACATCTTATGTTTACGCTTCTTGCTAACACCAGTTAACTTTCCACACGTGGAGGCCATTTTCAAAGCACGCAGATGTTTATACTGTTCACAACACACGGCTGGTCCACTCAGGTGTTACAAAGCTCCTGTCTGATGTTACGGTGCTTACAGCACACTCGAATAGTAATTTCAGAGGTATTTCGGTACGAAGTTCACAAAGCACACAGAAGAATCAAGAGAAGTCGGCAGCAGCACGGCAACAACTCGGAAGAATGGCGGAAGAATGGTGAAACAGATTCTCTTTCCCATGCTAGACTCACTACATGTTTGTCCTCTCTTTATGCTATAGGAGAAAGAGCTAGCCTCTGAGCTTCATGGCAGTGGTAGACTCGTTCCATCACTTTCACTATCTCACTCATTAAGGCGGGTAAAGGCGGGTAGCTAGCTGGCGAGCCTCATGGAGAATTTCAAGACTGACGAAAAAAATCGGAGAATCTGCTGAACGATCGGAGATTTTCGTAAATGGGACTATTTCTCAAAACTGCCGAAATGTCAGATTTGCCGGGGAATTGGATGCCGAAATATTGGACTTTTACTTAATGTGAAACGTTCCAAAAAGAGTTTGAGATGACACCCTATTTCTCAATTTTGTTTTCATGTGGTTTATACATGAAAGTACTCTTTCAGCTGTTGCACTCGATTGAGGCAAACACAACTAATTTAGCATGAAGTCGGACAGGTATGAAAACATAGGCTCAGTGTCTCCTCTTTCTGCGTCACACACTTTTATCCAAAACGGAGTTGTGCTGAGATGCTGAGATCACAGCTCAGTGCATTACTGTTTCTGAGCAGCCTTCATTCTGTGTCTATATTTTGTGCAGTCTGAGAGGTAACAAGGTAGGGAAATGAGGTGATTAATGGAGTACCATCAACAAGAGGAATTCTGTCACTCTCTCTGACATTCAAGTTAGCATCTGTGAATTTTAACTCCCATTCAGCAAAATTTCTGTAG
This sequence comes from Coenobita brevimanus, assembly GCF_032717465.1. NCBI lineage: Eukaryota > Metazoa > Arthropoda > Malacostraca > Decapoda > Coenobitidae > Coenobita > Coenobita brevimanus. Next base: position 11,452,803 of record NC_136957.1, on the reverse strand, counting down.
ATATTCTGGAGCACTGATCGAAATTTAGGGAGATAATGGCAAAATCCATAAAAATTTCTGGATTTCTGGAGATTCGTCAAAATTTCAGTAGATCTACCGATGTTTCAGGAGATCTGGCATCACTGCTGACAGATGAGGTGTGACCGTGTGAGTCTGTGAGAGCGTGAAGTGAAGGTCAGTCTCATGTCCCAGATGCTCGTTCACTTCCTGAAAGTTGTCACAGTTTTCTACAAGTCGCAGTGCATCGAAAGATCCAAACCAGTACAACAAACCTAAGCAAATAGGTAAAGATACCAAGACAAAAATGTATTTTTCGCTTATCATCAGGTCTTTTTTGTTTGTGCCTGTATCAATTCAAAAACGTAAACAGGTGGTTGTGTGTGTTTTGCAAGAGAGGATAAAGATGATATTTTCTGCCTGGGTTGAGATAATGGATGTTGCGCTTGTATAGGCATGGCCAGGAGCGAAAAAATCGATAACCCACTTATCACAGCAGCAAGCTCTGAACCTCTTGATGAGGTGTACGGGAGTCTAGTGTAGGTCAGTCTGAAGACTTTCAGTCCCAAAAATTTTTGCCGTTTTTTATAGGCCTCACTCAAATGACGCCTGCAGTCATTTATCGGCTAAATGGCATTCCACACCGGCAGCCACAGAGGGGTTAAAAATAGCCTGGTATTTGGGGGTTGAATTAGAATGCTTCGGATTAGGTAAAATCTAAGATAAATACAGTATGAAAAACAATAATGGAACTTCCTATTTAAATTTTTTTTTAAAAGTCATTTTGTAAATGGCCACTACATACACTAATCTAATGAAAAAAATAACAAAGGATGCTGTTAACACATCATTCCAATAGGAGAACTGGAAATACTGCGTCACTATCATACATAATAAATAGCAAGAGTTAGGCTGGGTACCTGTGCGTTGATGCATGGCTCTTCGACACTCTTCCCCCACTCCTTACTCCCATGTTGTTGTCACTGTTGTGATGTTGCTGCTCCTGCACTTTCTTCTTTGTCACCTATGTCGAATCCTTTGATGGCTAGAACTGAAACAATGGAGTATATCTTCTTGTCAGAGGTGGTTGTACCCAGATGTAAGCTGGCCAATCATTATAAGTATGGCAGGTGGCATCACCACGCATCACACACACCACAAAGCCAGCCAGGAGACAGGACATGTGTGCTGGTCAATCCCCAGGTCCTGTTCTCCCCCCTTACTGTTTTTTAACTAGCCCATACCCGACTAACCGGGCTAATGTATGGCTCGTCCTGCACTATAGGTGCAGGGAATCATTGAACGAACGAACGATCACCACGCATGACTTTCAAACTGCATTGCCCAACCAGCTGACACTTCCCGCGCAAGCTCGAGATTTTTCCCGTGCTGATTATGACCTGTCACATTATACCGAACACGTTAGAACAAAAATTCATTACTTAACCACGTGTTACTCAGGGACTGACTGTGTGTATATATATATATATATATATATATATATATATATATATATATATATATATATATATATACTATACTCCATTTTTTTTATTGAGGCGAAGATGCACTCGACAAGTTGGTGATGATTGGCTGAAAGCAACATGTCCGAATAACATTTACTAACCTAAATTTCCCCCTCGGATATTTGTTGTCAATTAATAATGCTAAATAGTATATAGATTATGACGTAATGTTGCATTCAGCCAATCATCACCAATCTGTCAAGTGCATCTTCGCCTCGAAAAAAAAAAAAAAAAAAGAGTATAGCAAGGGTACCAAGCACTGCCATGGTCAAAAAGGCAAACACTCTAATTCTGTTTGTTCTTGTTCAATCTTTCTTTCTACTCCTGAAAGACCATGAGCCTGTTATGCTTTTGAAGAGGGATTATAAGAAGTCCAGGAACTTTCTCTTACAGCTTTCACAGACTACCGCACAGTTTTTGTGCGCACTTGTTTACTATTACCGGTGGCCTCAAATGACCTCCGACTAGTGACCACAAATGACCTCAAGGGCAAACCTCAGATAGCCGATGTCCGAACAGGAGGTCATCTGAGTCTCCATCCCCAAAATTGGGCTGCAAGGGTACCGGTGTTGCCCAGGACAAAATTGTGAACACTCTACTAGAGATCTCAAATGATCTAGATCTGAATTTTGACCCCCTAAAACCATCCTTGGGCCACCCTGATTCAGCATTATTATGGACCTGGGGGTCTCTGGCTCTTGTCTTGGGCGAGATTGTGTGTGTGTGTGTGTGTGTGTGTGTGTGTGTGTGTGTTAGCGGCATTTTGTAAATTTTAAGTATTGTATAAAATGCCTAGGCATTCTACAAAACGTATAGCATTTGGGGGGAAAGTATGAAATAAGCTTATTTCATTTTGACCTTATATTTTACCTAGGGATTTTAATGGAATGCCTACGTATTCTACAGAATGTTTACTACTCCTCTGGCAAAGTATAATATAGTAGACAACAGGAGGTTAGGCTGGGATAATCTAGGTTAATTTCAAGTTCTGTTACGTTGGCCTATGTCACGTTAGGCAACACTAAGTTATGTTGTTATGAGTCCATATTATATTTACAAATCATACTAGATAGATAGATAAATAGACAGATAGACAGCTCTATGCGAGCCTGGGAATGGGAAATGATCTTGCAAGTTACACTGAGGAAAAGCTGACGACAGATTACGAAGTAGCCAGTCAGGAGATGATGCAGTTAGTTTGTCAGCGATACAGCAGGAGAACAAAGCCTTGTTGACCATACACACACATACACATATACTCACACACAGGCTTCTAGAACTTTCCAACCACAGGGAACACACGTGACACGACTCCTGTTTCACCAGAATTTAGGAAAGAGAGCTCAGAAGAAGAGAGGTCATAGAATCGGCAGGGTGTAGGGAGGAAGGCTTAGCAACTTGAGAGAGAGAGAGAGAGAGAGAGAGAGAGAGAGAGAGAGAGAGAGAGAGAGAGCAAGACAGGAGGTAGCTAGCGGGACTCTACTTAACTTCTCTCGTGTGCGAGAGACTGTTAACATTATCAAGACAAATAAAAATAGTCCCATACTATTCTTTATCTCTCCTTTGTCATTGCATGACAAATGGGAACCAAGATTATCAACGTACAAACAACTCAAGTATAACAACCGCTCGTCCACAAGTCTAATATATATATATATAACTTCTCTACAAGTAACTACAAAGTCTTTTTTTATGACAATGTAAAGTATTTATCTAAATTAACCTAATCTAATCTAACCTTTCTAACCTAGCCTAATCTAAACTAAACTTCACCTACATTATCCCAGTCTAACCTAAACACAGCCTAAGTTAACTTAAATGACTGATTGCACAGTTTGCCTGTTTGCTGCAGTTTGGTCGTTTCACATGCTGCCTCAACAAACTCGGTAGTCAACAGAATACCCTGGAAATGTGTACAGATTATTTTATTTTATACCTTGTATTGAAGTATTTAGCATTCTGTAGAATAGCTAGGTATTCTATACAATGGTGGGTTTCCTACTTTGCCACTAATATATATATATATATATATATATATATATATATATATATATATATATATATATATATATACAGTATACTCTGTAAATAAATATAGATATAGATATATATATTACATATAACACACACAGATATATATATATATATATATATATATATATATATATATATATATATATATATATATATATATATATATTGCCAGACGCCTCAATCCCGTTTGGGGTGGCCACAAACAAATCGCCTCCAAGTCGCCCTGTCCCCCGCCATTTCACTGCCCTGCTCCCAACTCACACCCCCTCTCTCATATACCTCTCCACCCCATCCCTCCATCTCATCCTCGGCCTCCCCCTCCCTCTTCCCCCCTCCACCTCACTCACATACACTCTCTTCGTCAGTCTTTCACCCTCCATCCTCTCCACATGGCCAAACCACCTCAATGTGTTCCTCATAACGCTTCCTATCACATCCACATCCACACCACAACGCTCCTTTATATCCTCATTCGTCAGCCTGTCTCTCCACGTGACCCCACAGGCTCCTCTTAAATAACTCATTTCCACTGCTCTCACTCTTGACTTGTGTCCTTCCAACAATGTCCAAGCTTCACTTCCGTACGTTAGAGTTGGTATATATATATATATATATATATATATATATATATATATATATAATACACACACACACACAGATAGATTTGGACACATAGACATAGAGATACACAAATATACGAGTATTTAGATACGACTGATACATAAATAGACAGATACAGATATAGAAGATAGATAAGTAGATATACGAGTATATAGATATAGATACAGATATAAATATATGTATATATGGATAGACATATAGATTTTGCTTCATGCAAGGAATGGAAAAGGGGTAGTAACACAAATATTTGTGAAATAAGCATAGTGCCAGATAAGTGGTATACTGGGCAATGTTTGAGTCTTAGAAGCTTAACTGGATAGCCTAAATAGTGCTGAAAGAAGATAATGTGGTATTTAATGGATGACGAGAGAAAATAGGAATATCGTTGGTGAGAAGTGTGGGAAGAATTACGAAGGAAGAGCATTGTGGATAGTTAACGATATTATGAATACTTGGAGATAACATTACAACCTGTTGCTGAAAGAGGAATTTTGCTGGAACAGGGAATGCTTGGAGACAACACATAGGCTACAATGACTGTCCCTTGGCCTTTGGTTGATATTGGTACCGCAGGCAAGGCAATCGACAGAAAGAAGCTGGGGAAGGCTGATAGTGTGTCTAGGTTGATTGCTGAGTTGCTGAAGACCTCTGGAGATGCAGGATCGGGTTCAGTTACTGATTTAATCAAGTCTGTTATATTCGTGTGTATTTCTTCAGGAACTTTTTAAAGAGAGTCATTGTAAAATAAGTAAAGGATAGGTGATGCCCTGTAAAGAGGAAGTTAGTAAGGCATAAAAGTTTTGGACCAAATGATCAGGATTTAGGGGAAATCCTGGAAAGTATGATAACAGAAAGGTAAAATTTGGGCTCTATGCCAGCCAAAGCGGCCACTGATGCTATAATCACTGTTCAACATCTTCATGAAAAATATATAGAAATGAAGATAGACTTATACTTTGTTTTTCATGATTTGGAGAAAGCTTTTAACAGAATGTTCAAGGAGGGGGTGAAGTGGACAATTAAAAACTTTGGGATTGAGGAAGGACTGGTTAGAGTGGCTATGGCAATGTACGAGGGTGCTAACACTGAGGTGAGATTGAACGGAAATTTGAGTGATGAATCTTCCATGTATGCTGACGTGCAAAGGGGATCAGTTTTAAGCCTCTTGTTGTTTATCATGGTGTTCAACTCTTTTTCACATGATTTCAGAATTGGACCCCCATGGGTAGTGTTGCATGTGGATACTACGGTGTTGATCACGGAGACTGGGAGGGTGGCAAGCAGATTTTTAGGAACTAGAGAGATGGAATTGAGTACAAATCTCTGGGAGTAAATGTAGATAAAACAAAAGTGATGGTATCTCTGACACGTATCGGTACTCACAGAACAAATGAAGTATGGCCTTGTCCAGTTTGCCACAAGAATGTTGATTAACTCCATTTTGTGTAGTGTTTGTAATATGTGGATGTGTAAAGGATGTAATGGTATCAGAGGTAGGCTGGAAAATAATGTTGATTTTGGGTGTGTGGTATGAAAAGGCAAACATACAGAAGGAGAGAAGCAGGAATGATTTAATCTTGCTGGGATCTCTGTCGAGTGTCTAGAGGTTTGTTGTTTTGGGACATGATAAAAGTTGAAGGTGATGCTGAAGCTAGCTCGGTATCAAGGATAAGGAGGAGTGATTGAAGGAAATGTTTGGAGTTTTTTCCACACCTGACACTGACAGGGCCTTTCCTCTATGCAAAAGGATCCTTGTATGTGGCATATGATAGGAGTGTACTGGTATTGCTATACAGTACACTACTGAGACTTGGGCACAAAAGGAGGCAGGTATTCGTGGCCTCCAACATACAGAGATGAGAATGGTGTGCAGTGCGTCTTGAATGACAGGTTTGATTTAAGTTGTTAGAGAGTATATTACTGAAGATAGATACAATATGGTGATGGCTGTAAAATAAGGCTGTTGTGAGGTTTACCGGTGGTAAGGAAGAGAATCTCAGTGTGATTTGGTACATGGAACAGATTCTGAGGTTCTAAGATGGGGTATAATGGTGTGAGGAATGATTTATTGTGAGTTGTAAGTTAAGCATGATGGTGTGAGGTGTAGTACAAAATGAAGCTCGGAGTGTGGTTAGGTGAAATTATAAGATGACGTGTACAGTAAGGCAAAATGACGGCGTAATTTCGGGAAATATGAGGTGAGATATGGAACATGAGGTGAAGTGATGTGAGGAGAGATTGTGAGATGAAGCCTGTTTTAAGGTGAGGGATATGGCGAGATAAGTTTAAGTGACATGACTATGGAATGAAGTAGCAATAATAGCAGATGAACCTTGATCTGTCTGGCAGAACAGGTCCATCAACCGCAGGCAAGGATATATCCCTGCAGGGTTGTCACGTGCCATGAATTCATGTTTCCTTGCGTTTAAGAGCGCCTCCATGTGGCGAAGCGCGGAGAAGAATGTCGATGATTGGTTCATGGATGGACACTGCATTTACGTCTCCTTCCAGTTCCAGGGACATCATAGTAACATCCACGTCACCCATTTATTTGGTTACGTGGTTTCCACCCAACGTTGTAACTGATTTCCTGGGTAAGAGGGAACCACTAGTCTGGCCACTCAGTTTAGAGCCACCTAACGAAGAAGTAGGCAGAACTACATCGGCTGAGTGGATCATGGTCTCCGCCACCTGCCACAATGGATGATGTAAAGTGAGGTTGTAAAACGCAGCATGAAGTGTCTTTAGAGGTGAAGTAAGGTGAGATGAGAAGTGTGGAGAGGCGAAGTAAGGTGAGGTGAGAAGTGTGGAGAGGTGAGGTTATGAGATGAAGTGTGCGGTAGTGGGTCAATTTTAGAGGGCGACCGACTGGAAAAATTTAGTACAGGGCAATAAAGATGAGAGGGAGGAGGAAGGAGAGAGGATGAAGAAAACTGTGAAAGGAAGATGGGGTATAAGGACAAGCAGGAAGGCGTGCGAGAGAAAGAAGGAGGGGGAGGAGGTGAATGATGGAAAAAAAAAAAAAAAAGCACGGTGACGGAAGGTTGGGAATGAAGGAAAATAAGAAGGAATCAAGAGATGAGCGAAAATAGAGAAGGAAGGAAGAAGGGAGGATGAAGGAATGATGGATGAATGGTGATGGAAGGAAGGGAAGAATGGAGTGTGAGGAGCAAAACTGTAGCAAATGTGATGAGTAATTCACACACACACGCACACACACACACACACAATATATATATATATATATATATATATATATATATATATATATATATATATATATATATATATATATATATATATATATATATATATAGAGAGAGAGAGAGAGAGAGAGAGAGAGAGAAAGCTGGTAGACATAGATAATATATTTACCCGCTACTTCTTTATTATTTATTTATTTATTTATTTATCTTTTTAAAACACATACTGCTACGGATCGTGCAGAGACATTTCTGACTCTGTAGGCCAAATAAAAGGCAATGACACTTAAACAAACCTTGCTTTACTTACAAAATTTCGACACAGCCCATCACAGAGTTAGATTATATTAATATAATAAACAGGTGCACAGCAGGACACTTCTAGCCTAATAGAATCACTAACAAGCCTATCCAAACAAGATCAATCAGACACTTCAGCTAATAGCATGCCGTACTAAATGGGAATAACTACATTACTAGGTTATGTACAAGTCAAACACAAACTTTTGATTTACGACTCGATGTCTTGGAGTAATTACCCGTCCCCGCCCCGGAGGGGCTAGGGAACGGGTATTGTTTTCACTCTGTTTGTCTGTTTGTTTGTTTGTCTGTCTGTCAACAACTTTACGCAAAAACTAAGATGCGATTATGACTAAAATTGTAGGGATGATGGGCTATGACCTTCTGATCACCTGATTAAGTTTTAAACCAAACTGGGCCAAGGCTCAGGCTCTAGGCCCAAAAACTGTAAGAAAAAAGTATAAACAAAAATCGTTTTTTCGCCATAATTCCTTTCAAATTCGTGATCTTGACATGAAATCAAAACCTAAAGGTGCATCTTTCAAATCTGCATCCTATAACATGCCTCATTACATTAGGGGGGATCACCCCCTAGTTAGCGGTAGGGGATCAATTTCAGGTATGTCAGGCCTAAAATTTCATATGAGCGTAACATCGTCAATTTTCACACCGATTTACTTCAAATTTCATATGTGACATCTCTGACTAGATAACCTGTTGTGTTAATACGTTAACTCTAAAATGACTGCCGGGGACGGGTTAGCTGTGCCATGGCACGGTTTCTTGTTCTTACATAGTGTCACTAAACTAAGAGAGGGACTTAGGGGATGCTGGAATGGAGAGAGAAGTGCTCTTCCACCTACATCCATTCTTCATATGTCCCAGCAGCCACGCCTGTTTTTCCTCTACTGACTTATGTGAATAGGAGCATTATATATATCTGTTTCCAATAGTCTATTCAAGAGCATTGTCACAACAGGTCATTCAGCTGAAGTAGGCTGTTGCATCTTGTGGAGTGGTTCATATCACTTGGGTTCAGTTCTGTCTGCTTTCTCTCCTTGTAAATTGACACAGGTTGACCCATATTATTGCTAATGCGCTGTGCTCCAAAGCGGGTCGCAGCTGAGTCACTGCTGATGGTAACTTGAGCCTGGATCAGCATAGAGAAGACGACATCACACGGTCACTTCACACGGTCATACCCTGGATTAGTGGTCAGGCAGCTGACAGTAACTAGAGAGAGAGAGAGAGAGAGAGAAGTTTAAGGTATGGAGAGGTAGTGAGGGAAAGTCGAGAGACCAGTGATGTATGAAGCACAGATGTGGGCACTGAGGAAGCAGAGGTTGTTAGCTTGGATGCATATGAGAACGGTAAGGTGTCACGAATCAAATTCGCGACATTTTCCTTTTGTGAGAAACCACGAACTATTAGTGGAAAACTCACTGTGTATAGTTCAGTTAACCGATTCTCTCTCCATTTCGATGGTATACTTTTTTCAAAACATTCGTCACTGTTTCAAAAGTGACCGTTCTAATGCACGTCATTAAGTGCTCTACTGAGCGATATTATTGTTTCTATATTGTTCGCCCCTGCTTGCCTCAACCGTTGGCCACGCCTTCTTCCGGCTGGCCTGGTCATCCTACCCCACACATCGTATTTGAATCAGTCTTTTGTCTGTCGCGACGGAGTGTGGTTCTGTGCTCCAGTAGTGACAGTGAGAGAGGTCTTCTAGCACCCAGACTCCACTAGACCACAGTTCTCCAGGCTCTCACCCTTCCTTGGTGATACGGTACATTGACCAGTATTTCCTTTTCGTATTTTCCTAGGTTTAAGAGGTTAGCTTCTGAGTGAGCGAGTGAGTGCAATCTCTTTATTTTGAATTCACTTTGAAATGTAACGTTAAATTTATTCCTTTGTAATCAATAAATTTAACAGTTCTTTTTCTTTGAGCTTAATGTAATGTAAACTCGTGTTTAATTTCTCCATAATTAAGCTTATTTCCCTTATAGCTCCTAGCTTGCATAAACGTTTTGCTATTCATAACTGGTACTTAGGCCAGTCTTGTTGCATTAAGCTTAAAATCCGTTGTGCCTTCTAGGAGTTAATGCATCAGCAAGAACCTGATATCATTAATAGTATTAGTTATTTATTGTCAGGGGTGAAGTCACTTTCTCCAGAGGCTAATAGTACTAATAAACAGCAATTGTGAGTAATTAGTCTCTGCTGTGTACTGTTGAGATAGTTTATAAATTCTCGTTCTGAGAGAATCGGCGAAGCAAGCCGGCATAAAGTAATCATTGCTTGATTGCTTGATTTAGCAAGACAACTAAGTACCAGTTATGAATAGCAAAGCGTTTATGCAAGCTAGGAGCTATAAGGGAAATAAGCTTAATTATGGAGAAATGAAACACGAGTTTACATTACATTAAGCTCAAAGAAAAAGAACTGTTAAATTTATTGATTACAAAGGAATAAATTTAACGTTACATTTCAAAATGAATTCAAAATAAAGAGATCGCACTCACTCGCTCACTCAGAAGCTAACCTCTTAAACCTAGGAAAATAAGAAAAGGAAATACTGGTCAATATACCGTATCACCAAGGAAGGGTGAGAGCCTGGAGAACTGTAGTCTAATGGAGTCTGGGTGCTAGAAGACCTCTCTCACTCTCACTACTGGAGCACAGAACCACACTCCGTTGCGACAGACAAAAGACTGATTCAAATACGATGTATGGGGTAGGATGACCAGGCCAGCCAGAAGAAGGCATGGCCAACGGTTGAGGCAAGCAGGGGCGAACAATATAGAAACAATAATATCGCTCAGTAGAGCACTTAATGACATGCATCAGAACGGTCACTTTTGAAATAGTGACGAATGTTTTGAAAAAAGTATACCATCGAATTGGAGAGAGAAACGGTTAACTGAACGATACACAGTGAGTTTTCCACTAATAGTTCGTGGTTTCTCACAAAAGGAAAATGTCGCGAATTTGATTTGTGACAAGGTGGATTCAGCGAATATTGCTACTGGAGCAGTTAAGACACGGTGATATAAGAAGTAAGGCAGGAATCGTGAGTATAAGGAGGAAGATGATGGAGGCAAGAATGACGTGGTTTGATCACGTGATAACGCTGGGAGAGGAGGAACCAGTTACGAAGAGTAGAATTAGCCAGTCAGTACTTCTGAAGAAGATCCTGAGGAAGGCAAACGATGAGATGAAGGGATGGAGTGGAGCGGAGGATGCAGCAGCTTGATCTGACAGAGGTGGACACTTGGGACGGAGAGCAATGAAGGCGATGTACAAGAAAGGCCAACGGCTAAAGGGGAATGGCAAAGCAGTGAAGAAAGAACCGTTAAAGGGGAATGGCAAAGCAATGAAGGAAGGTTGAAGGAAGAGAAGGGAGGGTGAAAAGTGAAAAATGGTGGGGTAAACGGTGGGAGGGAGGGAAAAGAGGACGAAAGAAGACGTTTCATGAGTAAGGCTGAAAGGAGGAAGGAAAAGGAGAGTACTTAGTGGAGTTGTGGAAATGATGAAGAATAAAGAGAGGGAGACCAAAAGAAGGGCAGAGGATGAGGGGGGAAGGAGGATGGAGGATCGGAAAAGTTGAGGAAGAAGGATGAAGAAGAACGAGTAAATGGGATGGTAAAGAATATAACAGAAGAAAAAAGAAACAAAAGGAAAAGGTGGGAATGGAAAGAGAAAAAAATAGAGGCAACGCTACGCTGTTGCAACCCTCCACTGACCAAGCACATACCCCCCATCTCCCTGTACAGCACACCTAACCAAGCGCATAATGCCCTCCCTCCCCCGTAAAACACAGAGACATTAAAACTTGAAAAGTTTCAGTAATTTATTCGTGGTTGTAAACAGCTACTTTTTTATGATTACCCTTAAGATTCCTTACGCAGGTTGCATTGAAATCTGAGATTTTTGTTATTAAAAAAAAAAAAAAAAAATCAAGACAGCATTCTACCTACCTATCAGAAGGCATCAGTTCACTATAAGACACGTAACTACGTGCTATTTCATGAATCTATAGTAAATACTTTCTGAGTTCTGTCCCGGAATCGAAACTCTCCACGCCACCAATCTTGTTCATCCCAATGATAAAAATACACTCCTCTGACTTCGTCAGGTGTAGGGTAAAAAAAAAGGAAGGTAAATGGTGGGAAGGAGGCGTGAGTGAAGGAAATAACTAAGGAAGAAGCGAAAGAGAGAAGAAAGGTAAAGCAAAGGAATGGAAGAATGAAATATATACGATGAGAGGTAAAGAAGACAGACAGAGAAAATTTGGCAAGTTGTTTTAAACCGCCTTCTGCTAAAGCAATTAAAAAATCACCAAAGAAAAAAAATCCCGTAATTACTGAAATGGGAGACGTGAGAGAGTAAAAAAAAAAAATCAGCAAGATAACTATTATACGGGAATAAGGAAAATGAATGAGATAGGAAAGGATGATGAAGGAACAGAGGAAACTGAAATGAGGAAGAGGTGAAGCCAATAAAGAACGGTAAGAGGAGGAGGGGTTGATGATGAAGTGTGTGTCATTTTAACCCCTTGCTACGAGACTGTGCCATCATCCTTGTTTGATCTTTTATTTAATCAGTCATTCCTTCTTTAATTCATTTATTTAAAAATTCTTACTTCCTTCTACCCTATTTGTCTAACACACATGTCACTTTCTTTCCTTATTTCACTCTTTCATCCTACCTTATGTCAGCTTTCCTCTTTCCTACATTCATCCCTTCATTCATCCACTCATTCAGTAAGTTTTAAAGTACTTTAAACACTTACAGGCTTATCTTTTTCCTTTTTTTCACTTTTCTTCTTTCACCTTCATTTTCTTGTCCTTCCTCTCATTCTTAACCTCTTTCTTCTCACCTCCCTTCCTTCTGTTCTTCCTTTCCTTTTTTCCTTCCCTTCTTTCCTCCCACCTCCTTTCCTTACATCCGACTTTATTTCCTTCTTTCTTTGCCTTTTTCCACCGTTCCTCACCTGTAAGTTATCCCGCTTCCTTACCTCAGTATTAATTATCATTATACCTTCCATTATAATCAGAAAGGCATTGAACATGTCAAACTCATTTAGAAAACTAACGTTATATGTTCGAAGTACCGACGATGATAGTTCTTATACAGTCCTTAAATATCAAATTATCCATTCCTAACTAAAGCATATGTAGTATGAAAAAACTAAAACATTGTCCCCCTTAGTCTTTACTCTGCAGATCTGCCTTTATCAAACGTCCTAGCCAACCGCTCCAGCCCGTGGGGACCTGCCCATTACTGGCTCCTGAACTACACTCTGCTGGACTGTAATTTCTTACTGCTTTCATTATGGTGAGTATAGGCGGCCTGTGTAAAACCCTGCTTCTCTTTGTGTCTGTGTTTCATCTAAATTGTTTTTCGTTTCTTTTATAGATTGTTTTCCCAACTGTACATTACAGGGACAGGTTACTCCCTTTTTCCCTTGTCTGCCCTAGTCCTGCACTGTCTTTTTCTTGACATTTGTGTTTTGTGTGTTTTTGCTGGATTACTATTTTTAACTGTTTTAACTCACTTCCTCCCCACTCCTCGCTAGCATGGGAGTGTGAGGAGGGAGGGGGGAGGGAAAGGATGAGTTAGATAGGTGAGTCTCCCCTCGCAGCTGTATTTCCAGATGAAGTTCAGCACAGCTTCTCACCTCATCGCCCTATGAGGTTATTGCCCGATTTCCCTTATCTCTCTTTCTCTTCCTTGTCTCCTCTCATCTTCCTCCTCTTTTCCTCTTCATCCCTTCTTGGCCCCTTTTCTTTTCAGCCTTTCTCTTCCTCTAGTTCCTCCCCTGCCTTTTTCGCCTTAAGGGGGCATCGCACTGGACGAAAAGTGGCTAACATGCAAGCCAATTTTGTGAGCCGCTGGCCAAAATAACTCACGGTGAGCGAGATTTTGCATGCGAGGCAAAATGGATAACAATTTTCGTTCACAGTTTGTTGGTGCGACTGAAGCTCAAATGAGCCTATATTAATTTTGGAATTGGTGAGAAAACATTCTGTTAACACAGAAACTTTAACTAAATTTGTTAAGTATGTATAATTTCATTCTTGTGGTTTTATTAATTTCTGTTTTTTTCTTGTGACATGAAATCAGTATTCAGACACTCTGGTGACCAGCCGCAAAGGCTGTCTGTTTTGTTTCCAAACAACAAGTGGAAAACAGATTGTGACCAGTATTCAATATGGATCCTGCAGCAAGGAAACCTCTAGCAGATTGCCTTGAGGCTTTGGAAATGCTGAAGCACATGAGATGGTTACAGAAACTGAGGAAAAGGCAGTGGATACAACCATGGTGGTTTGTTTACCAGTGACCACAAGGAGTCAAGGCAAACAACACTGCTAGCCATTTTAGCTCGCAAAGACATACGTGTGACGGCAACTCGAATCTGCTAGCCAATTCACCTCACAAAAGCTGCTCGTATGTTAGCCACTTTTGGCCCAGTTGGAAGCTGCCTTTACCCCCTCGCAACATTTATTCCTCCTTCCCCACATCCTTCCTTCTCCTCTCATCCATCACCTGCTTCCCTGTTCCTCCGTGCTACCTCGCCACCTTGGATGGAGTGAAGGTGGGTTGAAGGACTGGTATGGTATGGCTTTTTGATAAAAGGAGGTAGTTTTAGTTTGAAGACCAGGAGAGGGAGACAAGGCAAATGTATTAGCCTTACCTCCTGTTGCTTGCATGGCTCAACTGGGAAATGCAGCGGGGCTTTGTGGGCACATGCACTGAACTTGTATTGTTTGTGATAATATCCTTGGCCAGTCAGCTTACTGCCTTCAGAAGCTTGTCTCACCTCGTTCTTTACTGATGCCCCTCACTCCCTTATTCCAAGCTGATATTCCTAGAGCAAGGCTGACTAATGCAACACTGTCGAAAAAGGTTAGCTACTGATCGCCGTTTGAGATGAAGAATTCCTTCAGTCTAAGGCACTACCCAACATGTGAGTCCTGACTGTGGGTCCTGTGCTCTGCCTCGGAACCTGAGTGACTCCCAGAGTATACAATGCTGAAAGCATCATGGACTGGATCCCAGAGGACCTTCAAGAAGCAAGGTCATGGATCTCTCGTGTGGGCAGACCATGACAGCATCATATTGCTGGTGTTCTGCTGAAGGAGGCTTCTCAGTAAATCTCTGGATGTCTGTCTACCTGCTAATACAGCTTCCTGGCAATGCCCCTCTCCCCAGGCTGGCCATTGCTCCTGAAACCGCTGATTCTGAGATGGTCGTCATGGAGGTGAATGCAAGCACCCTCTCAAGACCTGCAGCCCCTCCCAGCCATATCACTCACCCTGTCGTGGTCTGTTGTCTTTCCAGGATTCCACTGGGCAGAAGGACCTCCACTACCCATGAGCTCCAACCTTTGGGTTCCCATTCCACCGACATCATCCTGCTCACAGAAACGAGCAGCAATGGACGTCCTCACGGGGACTAATGAGAGTGACACTGACCCTTGCCAGTCAAGGTATCCAGTGTCTGTAGCTGTTGCTCCTACCAAGGGGTTCAGCTTGTGAGAGACCAGAGGCACCCGTCTGATTAACAACAGCAGAGAACACATCGATGGCATGTCAACAACCCTGACACAGACAGAGGACTGGTACTACAATCCCAGACAGATCATCTCTTCATACTGAATAATCTAGAACAACATACTCATATCCCACACCAAGCCCTCTTCCTATCATCATCTCCAGACATGACCTTCTGCTCCCCAAACCTCGCCCCCACTACATCATGGAGAGTGGTCAAAACCCTAGGTTCTGATCACCTCCCAATCATCATCACCACCAAAACCAGAATCGTCCCAGCTGGCCACAAACACACATACACTAATTATAAGAGAGCTAACTGGGAGGCCTTTGTACTGAAACAGAACAACATTTCGAAACACTAATCAGTACACCCATCACAAACATCAACACTGCTGTGCACACTTTCAATACAATTATACAAAAGAAAGAAAAAGACACATCCCTAGAGGCAACAGAAAGAGACACAATCCCAACTTCACACAAGAAATTCAAGGCCTCATTAGACAACGGGACACACTGCGACACTCCACAACACCCCATACACAAGACACCATACAACAAATACAAGAACTGAACACTCAAATAAACAATAAAATATCAGAACAGCAAACACTAAACTGGAAAAATTACCTCCAAACACTTAACCACAAAACAAACATCAGCAAACTCTACAAAACACTAAACAGCATCACACTTTCCAACAGCAACATCACACAATCACAAGCTGCCATCACAACAACAGACACCATACCGTCAAACAAACAACAAGCAAACACTCTCATCAATCACTTTTCACAAATCTGCCATCTAAACCCCCATCTCGAAGACCGATGTATCATCTGACATAAGAGACAGTTCCCCATAGACCCAGACTACGCACCTTTCACTTACAACCAGACGAAGCACATCATTAACAGCCTCAAGCACTCATCTGCCTGTGGACCAGACAACATAAGCAACATTCACCTTAAACACCTAGGACCACAAGGCATACAAGCACACACCAACATATCAAACTACAGCTACTCACACAACATAATACCCAACATCTGGAAGCATGGCAATATCATCACTATCCCTAAATCCAACAAAGACCCCATGTTACCCTCCTCACATCGCCCCATCACACTCCTCTGCACCCCCTCTAAAGTCACTGAACGACTGGTACTACAACTAGTCACACCTCACATTCCCCTAGCCCAGTCACAACATGGCTTTAGGCCATTACACTCCACAAATACCCTTCTTACAGAACCTTACACAGAGAGTTTTCGATGGCATGAATTCAGCTAGGCCACCATACAGAACACTCCTAATCACACTAGACATTAGCAAAGCTTTTGATGCCATCCCCCGCCACAACTTTACAAACAAAATACTCAACACAAATATTCACAATAACACAAAAAGATGGCTGGTAAACTACTTAGCAGGCAGATGTGCACACATAACATTTGCTGATCAGTCTTCTAACATCAGAAACTTCAAAAACGGCGTCCCCCAAGGATCTGTTTTGTCCCCTACACTCTAACCTATACATGCACGACGTACCCACACCCCGCACACTACAGATACACATAGCTTCCTATGCAGATGATATAACACATGTACGCACCAAAACGCAAAGACAGCTGCACACATCATTCAACCTTACCTCAACACACTACACGAATGGTTCACCACAAACAGGCTCAAAATAGCCCCAGCCAAATCTATAGTGACCCTTCTCACAAACTGGACAGCAGAACAGTCACATCCCACACCTCACCATAAACAACACACCCCTACCAACCCCCCCAAAAAAAAATCCTTGGTGTAACATACAATACATCAATGTCATTTAAACAACACATCACAAACATTAAAAATAAAATAACACCAAGACTCAATGCTTTGAGGTCACTTGCCCATACAACATTCGGACACAACAAAGAAACCACCACCACAGTATACAAACAATACATACGTTCAGTGATGAATTATGCAAGCCATGCCTGGGCTTCTAACTTCACCAAAACACACTGCAACACTCTACAGACCATACAGAACAAGGCCCTAAAAATAATCACAGACTGCACAGCTACTACACCCACAGACCACCTACATCAAGAAACCAAAGTCCTCAAAGTCAAGGATCACCTAGACATGAGAGGCACCCAGTTTCTTGCTGCAGCCTCCAGATACCCACAACATCCACTATAGTATATGGCAGCACATCCACCCACACCAAGGAACATCAAAACAACACCTAGCACACGATACCATACACAAATACTGTCATCTCTCTCCCCTTGCCCACCTCATACCAGCTTCCAGAAGCATAATTCACACTCAGATCACTCGCTGCTCCATTCAGTCACTCAAAAACAACACACAGCTGCATGCACGGCCTCCTGACATCCACCCTTCTTAATCCTATCTTCCTCGTGAGAACAGGGTCCACCTGGCCAGGCTGAGATGTGGACACCATCCAGCCCTCTTAACTTACCAGAAGAGGCAGGATGACTCCGTCGCTGATGCCTGTCCAGGATGCAACACAGCACCCCATACTATTAAGCACATTATGGAAGACTGCATTGCACACAATCACCTACACCAACAACACAACATACACTCTTTGAGAGCTCTGTGGGAAAGCCCGGTATTGGCTATGGCCTTCCTAAGGGACTCGGGGCTGTTCGGCCAGACTGCCTAGGGAACAACTACTACTACTACTACACATCGAGGGAGAAACCTGTACTGTACATAGGAAAAATCATCGATCATATTGCCAATATGCCGGGAATCGAACCCGGGACTCTCAGGTGTGAGCCAGGCAGCATACCACTACACCACGACCAGGTAAAATTTACCTCACATTGTCACAATCTTCCATCCAATGTTCTTATGACTCCCACCTGTGGAGTCACAGCTGGGAGTCGGAGGAACATTGGTTGCAAGATTTTGACAATGTGAGATAACTTTTACCTGGTCGGTGTGTAGTCGTATGCTGCCTGGCTCACACCTGAGAGTCCTGGGTTCGATTCCCGACATATTATCAATATGTCATATGAAAGAACACATCATTTCGGGAAGCTAAGGGCAGCTATCCCATTCCTCTTGTACTTTTTGCTAGAATAAATCTTAGTAATGAGGCATATATCTTGAATGGTTTTATGGATCCCAGACCAGGATTCTTATAATAACAAAACTGATATACTGTATTTCTCTCTCTCTCTCTCTCTCTCTCTCATAATGCCTAATCAACTGACCAGGATGTGAAGTCTCAGATGGCGAAGATGCAATATGTAAGAGAGAGAGAAAGATAGAGATAGATAGATAGATAGATAGATAGATAGATAGATAGATAGAGAGAGAGAGAGAGAGAGAGAGAGAGAGAGAGAGAGATGGACACAGGGCAGAAGACGAAATAGCAGAGAAGAAAGAATGGAGCCGGGATAAAAGTAAGTCTTGTAAAAGGAAGGAGAGACAGGAGAGGTAAAGAAAAGAAGGGAAAGGAGATTGAAGAGGGAAAACATGAGTGAGAGAAAGGCAGAGATATGAGAAGGATGAGGAGGAAGAGGAAATGAGATATGAGAAGGATGAGGAGGAAGAGGAAATGAGATATGAGAAGGATGAGGAGGAAGAGAAAATGAGATAATAAAGGTAGGTGCAGAAAAAAAAAATGGAGAGAGAGAGAAAAGAGAAGTGACTGGAGAGACAGAGAAAGATGAGAAAAAGTGAAGAAGTTACAGGAGAGATAAAGAAAACAGAGCAGAAGACAGATGACAGATTGGAGAGAAAAAGGTATATGAGACTGAAGATGGGAAAAAGGGGGATGCTAAATGAATATTTAAAACTTATGCTTTTTGTTCCATCCTCTTTTCTGTTACGATCATTCTGTAGCTGTTTCTTATTTTGAAATATACTGTTGAGATGCAGGATTGCTAGTTAGGTGGTACTGGAAAATTCCCAATGGTTCGCGCATTTTTAGTCGCTAATGAGAGTTGCCAGGTAGCCTGCTGTAATAAGCAAAGGTATTTTGCAGTTATGTTTTAATTTTTATTTTTCTCTATAGTGTTTTATTTGCATTATTGTTAAATTATATTACAAGTCTGTATGGTAAAGCAATTACAATGTTACATAACGTAAGAAAGCTCTGAAATATTTTGGAAGTCTGTGACATAGAAAACTAACTAGAAGTACATCCTAGAGCATTTGAGTAGCAAGCAAGGTTATAAAAAGATGGTGGAGAGAATTGAGAAGTCTGTTTTACTTCTGGCTTTGTGAAATTAGTGTAGCTCCTGAGTTGCGAAGCAGACAGTGTAATTACTTGGAAAATAAAGACAACGAATGTGAGAAACCTGTATTATTATGATGCCTGAGTTGACCTTGTGTACATTGAAAGACTGACCCTACGGAAAATGATTCGCTGAATGACATCCTTCCTATACGGAACGACTGCTGTTGCAGCCTATGGCAGTGTGGGATGAGGATGTAACAAATGGTGTCAGGCGTTGGGATAGAAAAGTGCTGCAGTGATTCAGATCTTTGTTATGAAGGTGTACAGACAAGAAGCCAAGCTGGGCAGGAGAAGGCATCTCTGGCTGCAGTCATGATGTTTCTAGAACCAAAATGTGATGGACAGAAAGAGTTCAAGAAAGAACTCAGAGAACAAGTACAAGCATATAGTGAACAAACAAGCACAAACTGACGAACAAAAAGAACAACATGAACGGCTTCAAGAGGCATCAGAAGAGGAACAGAATGAGTTACAATTGAGGATGCATGGATAGCTAGATGCTTTCATGGTGGAAATAAAGGAAGAACAGCAACAGTTGAAAGAGGAAGTATATGATGAGCTACAGCAGAAGCCTGAGGTGAGCAATAACATGATAGTGAAGACAGCATGTAGATGACCAGTTGAAGATTATTAGTGAGACAATTGTGGCTGTAGAGAAATTTTGTGCTGCTGAGCCTTAGGTTAGTGTACAGGCAGCATATGTAAAAAAATAGACAGTGTATTGTGAATATTGATGAATCCCAAGCAACTATAGATAACATTACAGGGATGAATAATCAAAATGTAGAAGTTTCGAGTCCCAGAATGAATTACAATGTCCCAGTTTTTAGGCCCCAAACCAGTGAAGTACATGGTTATAATGAGGGTCCAATTAAAATGAAACCTCAGAATTTTGATGATAAAGTATCTTGGGAAGCTTACCATGTGCAATTTGAGTTACTTGCTGATCAGAATGGTTGGGATGATAGGCAGAGGGCAGTGCAGCTTGCTACTAGCCTCAAGGGTGCTGCAATGGCCAGATTTCATTGGAGAAGAGGAACAGTTACCAGTCCTTAGTAGAAGTGCTGGAGTGCAGATGCAGGACGATGTACCAGACTGAGGTTTACAGAGCAAGATTCCAGACCCATGTACGGGCTGGAGGCGAAACCTTTCAGCAACTTGATCATGACCTGCAGAAGTGTCGAGTTCTAAATTTAATTAAGAGGTGCTACCCAAAAGTTCCAATAATCTGAACAGA
The DNA here is from genome assembly GCF_032717465.1 of Coenobita brevimanus. Taxonomy (NCBI): domain Eukaryota; kingdom Metazoa; phylum Arthropoda; class Malacostraca; order Decapoda; family Coenobitidae; genus Coenobita; species Coenobita brevimanus. The sequence goes on along the minus strand of NC_136957.1, from coordinate 11,432,041 downwards.
GGGAGCCAACCGTTTGCAGTTTAACCTTTTGCCGCTAGGAGGAGTCAGCAGCGCCCCTTGTGCATCAGTGTGGTCCCGGCCGTGTCTGTGAGCGGATGTGTTGTTGAACTATGCTTACTACTGAAACGTGGTGTGTAGGTGGATTGGTGGTTTTGCAATGGCAGACCTCACGGAACAAAGACCCTGCATCAAATTCTGCTTCAAGATCAACAAGATGGTTCCAGAAACTCACCTGTTGCTTCGGCAAGCCTTTGGTGACAATGCCACATTGCAAAGCAAAACATTTTTCTGGTATAAGCGGTTCAAGGAAAGATGAACATCCGTCGAAGACGATGACCGTTCTGGACGACCGTCAACGGCAACATCACCAGAAAACATCAGAAATGTTCATCAGGCTATCCTTGCAGATCGTAGACGAACTATCCGTGATGTTTGTGATATCGTTGGACTGTTGTACAGGAGCATGTAATGTATTTTGTCGGACATGTTGGGCATGAGATGCATCACTGCAAAGTTTGTGCCAAGACTGCTGAGTCACGAGCAGAAGGCACATCATGTTGCAGCTTGCAGTGAGCTCAAGAGTCAGGTCAGAGGTAATGCCATCTTCATCTCCAAGGTCATAACTGGTGATGAATCATGGGTTTATGGTTATGACCTGGAGACAAAACAGCAGTCATTGCAATGGAAGTTTCCCAATTCACTGAGGCCGAAAAAAGCACGTCATGTTCACAGCACGGTCAACTCAATGTTAATCGTTTTCTTTTATATCCAAGGGATTGTTCACATGGAATTTGTCCCACCCGGTCAGTCTGTCAGTGGAAAGTTTTACTGTGAAGTTTTGCAGTATCTGAGGGAGAACATCTGCCGCAAACATCCAGAACAGTGGAAGAACAAGGACTGGGTCCTGCATCATGACAATGCCCCTGCCCACACATCGGTTGTTGTCCGGCAATTCCTGCCATCCACTAACACAGTAGTCATTCCCCACCCACCCTATTCTCCTGACCTTGCCCCCTGCAACTATTTCCTGTTTCCCAAGCTGAAATTACGACTGAAAGGGCGTTGATTTGACTCAATAGAGGAGGTCCAGACAGAATCACAGGAGGTGCTCAAGTCCATCATGCCTGAAACCTTCCAGGGATGCATGGACTTGTGGAAAAAATGCTAGGACCACTGTATACATGCCCAAGGGGACTACTTCGAAGGCAATAGTGAGAACTAGAAGGTAAGGTAACTTATTTTCCTACAATATTCAAATGATTGGAAGTTTTGGGTAGCACCTCATTTAATATTGCAGGTTTTTGGACCCAAACCAGTGAAGTACATGGTTATAATGGGGGTCCAATTAAAACGAAATTTCAGAAATTTGATGATACCGTATCTCAGGAACTTACCACACGCAGTTTGAGTTACTTGCTGATCAGAATGGTTGGGATGATAGGCAGAGGGCAGTGCAGCTTGCTACTAGCCTCAAGGGTGCTGCAGTGGATATTCTTGGCCAGATGTCACTGGAGGAGAGGAACAGTTACCAGTCCCTAGTAGACGTGCCTGAGCGCAGATACGAGACCATGTACCAGACTGAGTTTTACAGTACACAGCAAGATTCCAGTCCCATGTACGGGCATGAGGAGAATCCTTTCAGCAGCTTGATCATGACCTGGAGAGTATAACACACAAGGCATACCCTGCAGCAGCACCTACCCTGTTGGCTATTCTTCTGAGGGACCAGTTCATTGATGCTCTTGATAGTGCAGAGTTGAATGTGCAAGTGAAGCAAGCACAACCAAGAAGAATGCAAGAAGCACTATCCAGGTCTTTGGAATTTGAGTCCTATGTCAAATCCAGTGCATCTAGTTTGCAGGCAGGATGTAGTGAAGGAATCTGTGCAAGAAAGGAGCAGGTACATGAAGCAAAGAAGTTTTAGGGAAATTACTGGTACTGTGAGATGCTAGGGCACAGGAAAGAGGACTGCTACAAGTGGAAGAGGGAACTGGAGAAGATCAGAGGAGATTGCTGGTTCTGCGAGAAGCCAGGACACGGGAAGGAGGATTGTTACAAATGGAAGAAGAAACGAGAAGAGAACTGTGCAAGGAAACTGACGGCTGCAACAAAAGGATGTTGGACATTTGAGGAGGTGGGACACTTTAGTTCTGATTGTCCAAAGAAGAAAAACGAGGATAAGAAAAAGGTTGCAGAACGCAAGAAAGAGTCAGAAAACTAGTAAAGGTTGGTATGAAGGGAAAACAACCAGATGGTTTTTCACAAGTAGCCCCACCACCATGAAAATGCAAGAGAACTGCGACTGACAATGTGTGAGTAGATGAAAGAATAGTTGGTAAGAGCTGTTCCTTGGTGGTTGAGTCAGCCTCACAGCAGACTTTTGTGATGCCTGATGTGTTACACCAGTTATATCTGCCTGAGTCAATAGAACAATCTTGTGGCATATCTGGGCACAGTGCAGAATTGAGGGAACCCTTGGATGTCTAGATTGAAGTGGCAGGACAAGAGGCTATGCTTCCAGTCTACATGGCCGACATTGAAGATCCTTGCCTTCTTGTTCTGGACTATCTGATGTCCACGGGATGTGAGCTGGACTTCTGCTCCATAAAGCTCAAAGTTTGAGGAAAGTCAGTTCCCGTCATGGCAGTGCGACATTCCAGTTCTGGTGGTAAGGTGAGGATGCTGCACACTAAAGTGATACCCCCAAGATCAGAACTATTGCTCCCATGTAAGGTGAGTGGCTCTTTTGACAGCTGTGAGGGATGGTGAAGTCTGATGGATGGTACAAGTCGAAGGCCAGAGTGAAAGTGGGGAGGACTATGGTGGAAACAGGCACAGGTGAAGTGCCAAGTGTGGTAGCCAGTTTCTCTCATGAGACACATAAGATCAACGAGGGAGAAATAATGGGACTGTGCCAGGCATTGGACCCTAAGTAGCATCAGTGGAAGGCCTGTAAAGTGAGTGTAGTCAAAGAAGATGGGACTACCAGACCACTTACGAGACCTATTTTCGAGGCGTTGCCAGTACCTGGATGATTCATAAGTCTGCAGTCAAGGCAACTGCTAGTGAAGTTTGCTGGTCTTTTCCACCAGAGACCTAGACCTAGGATGCACAGATCTGGTGGAACATTGTATCAACACCTGGGATGACCACCCAATTAAAAAGCCTGCTCGGATGATGGAGCCAGCTCAATGGCAAGAAATGGAGAAGGCGATGGAAAATCTTCAAAGCCAAGGAGTGATGGGAAAGTCCAGCAGTCCTTGGGCATCAGCAGTTGTTCTGGTAAGGAAGAAGGATGGTTCAGTGAGGTGCTGTATAAATTATCAAGCCCTAAATGAAGTGACAGTGAAGGATGTGAACCCCTTTGCCAAGAACTAATGACACACTGGATGCTGTGTCAGGTGCCAAGTGGTTCTCCACCCTAGACACGAAAGCAGTATATCACCAAGTAAAGGTTGCAGAAAATGACAAGGAGAAAACAGCCTTTTCATATGGGTGGGGTTTATGGCAGTTCAAAGTGATGCCATTTGGCCTGTGTAATGCCCCAGCTACCTTTAAGCACCTCATGGGCAGAGTACTGGAAGGCCTGCATTGGCAGACAGCCCTTATCTATCTTGATGATGTGACTGTTTTTGGACAGACTTTTGACCAGGAATTGGAGAGGCTGTCAGAGGTGTTAAACAAGGTCTGAGCAGTGCAACTCAAGCTGAACTCTAAGAAGTACTACTTATTCCAGAAGGAAGTTAAGTCCCTAGGACACAATATAGGTGAGGGTGGCATCTGCACTGATCCAGAGAAGGTGCCAACTGTGAAAAACTGGCCAGTTCCAAACTGTGTGAAGGACCTATAAAGCTTTCTGGGTTTGTGTACCTACTACCGGCATTTTGTCAAGGACATTTAAATGACAGCTGCACCTCTGCACATGTTGTTAAGAAAGAGACACGTTTCTGTGGACTGGAATGACTCAGAAGGCCTTCAATGAACTCATGCATGAATTGGCAAGCTCTCCAGTGTTGCCAAACTCAGTTCAGAGTCAGCCATTCATCCTGGACTGTGACGCTATTGACCATGGCATTGGTGGCGTCCTGTCACAGAAGAAGGATGACAAAGAGTACGTGGTGGCATATTACAGTAAGAAGCTCGGCCCACCAAAACAGAACAGCTGTGTGACCTGTAAGAAGCTCTTGGCAGTGATGAAGAGCCTTGACTTCTTCCATCCCTACTTGTATGGGTCCTACTTCACCAGGACAGACCATGCAGCACCGAAGTGGCTAAAGACATTGAAGAATCCAGAAGGACAGCAGAGTACAGTGCGATCATCTTGGGAAGTGGTTTCCAGGTTCAGCCCTGCGACTAATAGCTACTGGAATTAGTGGGATCTTCTTTGTTTGAACAACGGACTACTGGAGCATCAGTGGAAGACACATGATGGCCTTAGCTAGCATTGGCAGCTGGTGGTTCCTAAGAAAATGAGGTCTGAGGTCTTAGAAAAGTCTCATAATTGGTTTGCTAGTGAGCATCTGGGAGTGAAGAAAACTCTAAGTCGGCTGTGACAGAGGTTCTATTGTACGGGCACACATCAGCATGTTGAAGAGTAATTTCAGGCCTGTGATGTATGCTGTGACAAGAAGGGACCCTAGAAAGTGGTTGCACCCCTTTTCAGCTGTACCAAGTGGGTGCACCAACGGAACGAGTTGCAGTGATATTGCTGGTCCTCTGCCACCCATTGAAAGAGGAAACTGGTGAATATGAGTTGCCATGGACTACTTCACAAAGTGGCCAGAAGCCTACGCCATATCCAATCAGGAGACCACAACTGTTGCTCAGGTTTTGGTTGACCAATTCTTCTGTTGTTTTGGGACGCCACAAGAGCTACATTTAGATCAGGGCAAAAACGTCGAGTCTGCTGTGTTCCGTGAGTGCTGCAAGTTGCTGAGATTCAAGAAGGTCAGGGCAACTCCACTAAGGCCACAGTCAGATGGGATGGTGGAGAAATTCAACTGGACTCTGGGACAAGAACTGGCCAAGAACTGTGTACAGGGACAGATGGAATGAGACCAGAAATTACCTGCATTGCTGATGGCATATCGGTCTGCATCCCACAAATCTATGGGCCAAACCCCTGCAAAACTGATTACCAGTTGGTCCGTTAATGGGAAGATCACCTGTTGAAGAGCTGCCTACAGACACCACCAGCTATGCAAAGCATCTTCAAGAAAGACTGGCTGAGGTACATCATCAAGTTCGAGGGACTCTGAAGTTTTTAGGTGTAATGATAAAAGGGCCACTATGATTGTTTTTCTCTTGGAGGGAACTGTTACTGCGGGCTCATGGCCTTTGGTTCCTTCTTCCTCGCATAAAAAAAAAAAAAAAAAAAAAAGTGAGATGAGCTTCAAGGATGGCGACAGAGTTTGGCTATACAATCTCAGCGGAAGAAGGGACAGTCGCCAATGCTGCAGAGCCCGTGGGATGGGCCCTACACTGTGATGGACAGTCCGTCAGACATGACATACCGGATTCAGGGAAGCAGGAAGTCTCGCCCAAAGACGGTGCACGCGAATCGTCTATGACAGTACCATGGGCCATGACAGTACAGCTGGCACATCCTTGAGGAATCGTGCACGCCTGCAGCAGTTGATGTGGAGAAGGACCAAGGAGTTGAAGCACAAGAGGATGGCAAGAGTTTCTCAAGAGAAGAAGTGAACCAGGAAGAGAGCTAAGTCATTCCAGGAAGAGTGCACTGTGTGAAGGAGCAGGGGGGTGGACGGAAGTGGCAAAGGAGAAAATCTGATAGGCTGAAAGACTATTTTAGGTACAACTAAATGTTTTATTAGCTTTAAGGATAATGTTTGTAAATACTGTGTACCTTTGTCAGGACAACAAAAGGATTAGGGAGAGGGTAGTGTTGAGAAGCAGGGGTGTTAGTTAGGTGGTATTGGGAAATTCCTGATGGTTTACGCGTTTCAGTTGCTAGTGAGAGTTGCCAGGTAGCCTGCTGTTGTGAGTGGAGGTACTGTGTAAAGTTATGCATTTTTTTTTTTCTGTATAATGTTCTACCTGGATGATTGTTTGTTATATTATGTAATTAATTGTGTATGCTAAAGCATTTAGAGTGCTTTATACTGTGAGAAACCTCTGGAATATATTGCATGTCTAGAAAACAGAAAACTGTTATTGCTAGGAGTACATCCTAGAACATTTGAGTAGCAAAGGATGTTATAAAAGGATGGGGGAGAGAATAAAGAAGTCAGTTTTACTTCTGGCTTTGTGAAGTTAGTGTAGCTCTGGAGTTGTGAAGCAGACAGTGTAAATACTTGGAAAATAAAGACAACGAATGTGAGAAGCCTGCTTTATTATGACGCCTGAGTTGACCTTGTGTACATTGAAAGGCTGACCCTACAAAAAATTATTCACTGGGCAACGACTTTCTTATACTGAACTGCTGCTGTTGGAGCCTGTGGGAGTGTGGTATGAGGACGTAACAATACATTGCCCAGACTATCCCCCTTAATTTGACTTTTGATAATTCCTGTGCTATTCCTCCCTTTCCTCCACTTATGTGTTCTCATGTTGGCCAATGAATTATCTTCAAAAGATGCATCTTCTGCCCCCATTGGCCTCAATACTAATAAGGATTAAGACAACCTTTCCTTCTTGTTGGAGGTTTTCTCGCATTCAGTCTACTCCGAAGAAGGATGACCACTTTCAGTCTTCTATCCCCTAGCTAATTTAATAGCATAATAGCAGTCACTTGTAAAATCTTTTAGTCTACCCTCAACAGGAAGATTCTGAGGTATCTTTCCTTTCACACCTGTCTTTTACACCTCCAGCATGCATTCCGTGAGGGATGCTGAAATGGTGATCTTACATTAGTCTCTTACTCTTGGTCATCCTTTTTGACTGAATTTGATAAGGCCTTTGCAACAGGTACTTCACAAAGCCTTTTGACAGAGTCTGGGAAAAAGAAAAGAAAAAATACTTTAATTCCAAACTGCCGTCCAGCGGTTTCTTTTCCGCTTTTGTTACCCTCGTGTTAAGTTTGTTCTGCAGCTGTAAGAGGTCACTGTTTTTCTAAAGCTGATAATAGTATTCCCAGGGTATTGTCTATTTACCTACCCCGCTGATATTCATCAGTGTCCTTCAAAGGCATCCATACAGCCTAACCTATGTATACGTTGATGATTCCAGCCTTCAAATTTGTACTGTCTCCTCATTGCATCCATTACAATCACTGCACTAACAGGGTGATGCTTTGGCACATTATATTCTGATATGTTACTTATTTCTATTTCAAGAAAAGGAGCGTTCTTACTTTTAATATCTCAGATACACGGTTCCTCAGTCTCTCATCTCGGCACAGTGTTTCACGTGACTATCCCACAGCCTTAACAGCACACATTTCAGTCCATCATCATTTCGTAATATTCTTGGTGTCTCCTTTTCTTGTAGTGTGAAATGGAAATAACACATTACTTCTCCAGGAAAAACAGTTTTGCAAAGATAAGGTGTGCTAAACAGATTCTGTGAATACTTTTAGCACCTCTCTTTAGCTGGTTTTGTGCAGATGTATTCGGCGATTTACGGTACTGAGTACTGCACACAAGTGTTAGGGCTTCTTACCACATACAGCGCCTCAAAGGAAGATGTAATCAAGGGGTTTCGCATCATTAACTCCTCTTCTCAATGTCTTCCCTCAGCCTTTCTCAATGCCATTGTGTTCACTCACTCACTCACTCACTCTCTCTCTCTCTCTCTCTCTCTCTCTCTCTCTCTCTCTCTCAGTTCCTGCTTCCTTTAATATCATCCCTCCTTGCCTCCATTCTCCCGCCCCTCTTCTCCAGCACCTGGAAAAAAAGGGTCAACCAACAGTCAATATTTGGCCAAACATACTTTCTATAAAAGACCTCATTTCGACGTGGTACTGTGAGAGAGAGAGAGAGAGAGAGAGAGAGAGAGAGAGAGAGAGACAGACAGACAGACAGACAGACAGACAGACAGAGAGAGAGAGATCTATTAGCAGGTGAAACTCAGACAGCATGAGACTAGAAGACTGAAAGCAGAAAAAGAGCATTGTTCTCTAAGTGAGAAGTAAAGCAGAAAGTAAGAAAAACACAAAGAAATAATCAGCAGTAAGGGAGTCAGTCTATAAAAAGAGAGGAAGGAAAGGTTGACTGCAAGAGAGCATGAGAGAATCAGAAAGGAAGGAACAGGGACCTTGAGTTTAAAGGAATATGAAATTTGAGAAAAGGAGACATGGGACGAGGTGAGGAATGACCGAGAGAGAGAGAGAGAGAGAGAGAGAGAGAGAGAGAGAGAGAGAGAGAGAGAGAGAGAGAATGGAACGGACGAGATGGAGAATTGGGGATTCAGGAGTGATAGTTAGAAAACACTGAGGAAGTTGTAAGAAAGAAGATATTAGGACGCAGAGTAACACACACACACACACACACACACACACACACACACACACACACACACATATATATACTGCATGGAGCCTCTGTGGTACAGTGGCAGAGTGTGCGTTTCGCACGCCGGTGAGCGCGGGTTCGCCTCCCGCCAGAGTTGTAAAAACTTTGGGAAGCGTTCACCAAGCCACTTGCTACTTTGGTGGACACAAGGGGTGCTGTGGTTGAACCAGTGTCGGATACTTGTATGCTTGCAATTAATCGGCTTAAGGCGGGCCGATTACACTTGGTTCAGACTACACACACATCCAAGGCCACTACAATCACACTCACAAGCACTTCTCACCCTACTTACAGTCTCTACCAGACAGCCAGCCTAAGCCACTGGGTAGAGATACATTGGCTGTATTGTCCCTGCTTCGGTAGGGATAAGCCGGTCCTGCAGTGACCCTCAACGGCTGCTGATGATGATGATATACTGTATATATAGAGAGTGAGAGAGAGAGAGCTTCTGCGTGAGATCTTGGCAGGACAGATTCTGTTTGACGATCATTTCTTTGGACTCTGTATTTAATTAAGCGCTGTAAATGTTACAGCAATCTCAGTCCTTTCATATTATCTGAGGAAGAGAGTTGCCGCTCTGTGCAAGTTCTTAATTAAATTTTTGGAACTCTTTTAATAGTTGTGGGCAGTGCTATGTGTTAGAGATTTGCATATTATCTATTGTTCTAGTTGTGTATTAAAAGATCTTTTTATACTTGCCTAAACTAGTCAGTAATGGCTGACAAATGGCACAGTATTCAAAGGGGAGGAATGATACTTTGGCAAACGAGGGGTCAGTCCTAAAAAAAAAAAATAAAATAAAAAAAATAGTCTTATGAGAAGGAGTGACTTTTTCATTTTCACTCATGACAATAACACAGGGGATTTGGTAACCTATATTTTCAGATGTGTCCGCCATTGTACACTTTATTCAACCCCAAAACTTGAATCTATTGTAGATTCTTTTGCACGATCCGATCTCGCCTCGTACTCCACATCCTTAACCATCCTTCCCTCCACCCGCCCCATCAGCAGGCTGACACAGGCGAGATGAGATCGTAATTTAGGATGATCAGTGCTGCTTTGATAAGGCGCAAAAGTTGCTGAGGTGAGCCGTTTTTCCTGCTGCTAAAGCCTGCCAAAAGAGCGGTGATTACCTGTAATGTTGTGATGACAAAAATTATGGAAATTAGATATTGGGAACAAGAGTAATTCAGCCCAGAAGGTACAAAACCTCTTTCCTTATGAACTGACGTCAGAAAGCATTGTTCTTGCGGCTGAAAATAAGCAGAAAGGAGCAATTTTATGCATTATTTCTACTCTTGGGGGAAAAGTAAACTTAGAGACTCGCACTGGAATTTTACCAAATAAGACTGTCTTTGCAGTTAATAGCTTGTGTGTTTTCTCTCTCTCTCTCTCTCTCTCTCTCTCTCTCTCTCTCTCTCTCTCGACATCAGGAGGATATATTCTGTGTGTAAGTATGTTGTGGGAGGGATTGCTGTTAGGAACGTAGTGGTTTGGTGGTTCATTTCTGTGTTTCCATCTTAATTCATGCTTCATGCTCACAATCTGTACAGCACAGACTCAGGCAGAGAGATTACGAGTGACCACATTATGTCAAAGAATGTGATAGGATGTGGAGTGTATACTGGCGCGCGCGCGCGTGCTTTTGTGTGTGTGTGTGTGTGTGTGTGTGTGTGTGTGTGTGTGTGTGTGTGTGTGTGTGTGTGTGTGTGTGTGTGTGTGTGTGTTAGATGACCTTGTACGTGTATGTCATTCTATCTATCCATCTATTGACAGACACTTTAATCCTGTAGGGGGTGGCCACAAACAAATAGCCACCATGTCACCAGGTCTCATGTCATTTCATTGCCTTGCTCCCATCTCGCACCCCACTCTTTCATATACCTCTCCACTCCATCCCTCCATCTCATCGTTGGCCTCCTCCCTCACCCCCCCTCAACATCACTCGCATACACTCTCCTCGTTAGTCTCTCGCTCTTCATCCTCTCCACATGGTCAAACCACCTAAGTGTATTTCTCCTAAAACATCCACATCCACACCACAACGCTCCTTCACTTCCTCATTTGTCAGTCTGTCTCTCCATGTAATTCCACATGCATCTCTCAAATAACTCATTTCCAGTGCTCTCACTCTTCACTTGTGTCTTTCCAACAAGGTGGCTGAATCGGTAGAGAGGCGGCCTGCAGTCCTAATGGACCCAGGATCGAATCCCGGCTGGGGCAGGGAGCAGTTTAAGGTTTTGAATTTCCTAAAAAGCAGACTTTCCTGATCTACCAGATGACCAGCCCACATGTCGTAAAAATACCCCCGCTAATACCAATACACCAGTCCTGTATGAGACAGCTCTAGCATGTATTCAGTATGGATGGTGGGTGTTAGCGCCGAAGTTGTGACATGTGGAGGTGTAGGAGGACTACTAGGCCTTGGGATGGGTCACTGCCCCCGAGAAATAGGCCGTGCAGCCTTTGCCAGAGTCGGAAACGTAAAAAAAAAAAAAAAGTCTAAGCTTCACTTCCTTCCGTTAGAGTAGGTATCACAATCCTGTCATGCAGCGACTTTTTTATTTCCCTGCTCACTTCCCTGTTTCTTATCATTGCTTTCAAAGAACCAGCAACATTTCTTCCTTGCTGTATCCTTTCAAGCACTTCACCCTCTAAACTTCCATCCTTACTTATCACACTACCCAAGTATTTAAACACACTTACATTATCCTTTTCCTCATCATCCAACATCACAGCACATCCAATGACTTCATTTCTTTCGAAGACCATAACCTCATTCTTCCCTAGATTCACCTTTAGATTCCATTTCTTACATACTCTCCCAAACTCATTCACAAAGCCATGCAGTTCCCATTCGTCTTCACTTATCAGTACAGTATCATCTGCAAACAACAGTACAGGGAGTTTCCAACATCCACTGTCCTACCTTGTATCTCTTTTATAACCTCATCCATATACAGACTGAACAACCTTGGAGACATGACAAATCCCTTTTTCAATCCAACATTCCAACAGAAAAATTCACTCAATTCATTATCCACCTGCAATGCAACCTTGGTCCCCTAATACATACTCATCACGGCATTCAGCAACTTCCTATTTACTCCATATATTCTTATTATTTTCCACATTCCTTTTCTACCCATCCTGTCATATGCTTTCTCCAAATCCATGAAGGCTGCATACAACTTCTTTGCCTTCTCTAGAAACTTTTCCACTAAGGACTTAAGAAAGAACATCTGATCTATGCAACCCCTTCCCTTCCTAAAACCTCCCCGTTCTTCACCGACTAATTCCTCTGTTATTTCCCTAACTTTATCAATAAGTATCCTACCATACACTTTTCTTATTAATCCCCCAATGATTACCACACACTACTTTTTCCCGTTTTCCTTTGTACAGGGGAATAATTATACCTGACTTCCAATCCTCTGGGCCTCTACCTTCCTACCAGGCCAATCTGCACATCTTTCATGTAGGGAGGCGGTAGAGAGGTGGCCGGCAGTCCTACCGGACCCAGGTTCAAATCCCTGCTGGCGCAGGGAACAGTTTAAGGATTTGAATTTAACGAAAGTAGACTTTCCTGGTCTACCAGAAGACCCGCCGACATGTCACAAAAATATTCCCACTAATACCAATACACTAGTCCTATATGAGACAGCCCTAGCATGTATTCAATATGGACGGTGGGTGTTAGCGCTGAAGTGGAGACCTATAGAGGTGTATGGCATGCAAGAGGAGTACTGGGCCTAGGGAGCAAGCTGTGAAGCCTATGCCCAGAGTCAGACAAATAAAAAAAAGTCTACTACTATCGTTACCCCACGCTTCAGCATTTCACCACACTGTCCATCAACTCCTGGGTCTTTCTCCATTTTGACTTTCTTATTCCTTCCTTTACTTCAATCCTACTGATTTCTTCCTCTCTTCTCATCTCCCTCCTTCTCCCAGCCATTCTCCAGCACTTATCCTTGCATCACTTTCATTCTTAATGTTTAACAGTTCTTGAGAGTGTTCTTTCCATCTAGTCACTTTTTCTCCCTCCTCCACTAGCAATATACCATTTTTATCTTTAACTCCTCGACTAACTTCTTTAACACCCTGTCTGACTCTCTTTACCTCTTTCTAGAATATTTTCTTACATTCCCTCCACTTTACACCTAAATTCCTTCCAAATTCCTCATCCACTCTCTTCTTACCCTTACTAATCTTTTCACCTCTCTCTCCCTCTCTACATATAACTCTTTCTTTCGTCTCTATCTTCCTCCACGTCCCTGTTTCCCGTCCACTCACTATACGCTATCTTCTTTTGTGCCACAGCTTAACTCACCACTTCATTCCACCATGCTTTTCCTTGCGCTACCCTTTCGTCTTCTCCTCACCCCACACACCACCTCACTTGCTGCAAAAATTTATCTTGTGAATATTTTGTACACATTTTCTACCTTCTCCATCTGCTCCGAATCATGTTTACCCAGTCGTTTCACCACTTCTCTCTTATATTCTGCCTCTTTCTCATCCTCTAGCAACCTTGCTACCCTCTTTGTATGGACCGCTTCTTGTCCTTCCCTTCTTCTATTCCTCCACTGCATTTGATCTATGACTTTCACCACCATCACATGGTGATCAAAAGTCCACTCACCCAACTTTTGTATGCTCTTGCATCCATTACACACCTTCTCATTCTGTTATCCATACTCACATAATCAATCATTGCCTACCGTTCATTCAGTTCACCACCCACCCTTATCATCACTCGCCACATATACCTGTGGATCATTTTGTCTAAAGAGGGTATTGGCCATCACCAACCCTCTCCCTGCACAAATGTCCACTAGAGCACCGCCATTCTCATCCATTTCTGCAGGCACACCGCACTCACCAACTACTCCATCCACCTTCATATTCCCTACTTTTCCATTCATACCGATCAAAAACACTCTCTCATTCCTTTCAAACTTTTCCATGCATGCCTCCACATTTGCCCAGAACTCTTCTTTCACTCTACTTGCACGACCTTGCGTTGGCGCACGCCCACACAATCGCCTACATTTGTAGTCCTACATACAGTCTTACCTACACAATCCTTGAGCCAACTGATCCATATTCTCTTATATTCCCTTTCATCTCTTGCACACAACAATATATACTTCTTTTGCCCTCTCATTCTCACCTACTTCCGCGCATAGACCCCATGCATACACCCACTCATTAATTTCGATCGGGGATTTATAGGGCTTGGGAAGGTTGTGTGTGAGCATTGTAGGGTGTGTAAATGGATGCATAGAGATGTGGCAGGGGTGTCTAGGTATGTGAGAATGCCGTTTGCGGAAAATGTGGTAGCTATGTGGATGTTTTCCTTGGCTCCATGTAATCTAATATACACTCCATGTTCAGCTTCACTACACCACAAATGGATCATCATGGATTCTGGGAATGCGGTAGGTCGTAGTAAGTTACGGTAGATTTGTAGTAGGGTGTCGGGGTGGCAGAGTAGGATGGTTGTGAGGATATCGGGGTGTGTGAGTGTGTTGATTAGCCTTTAGTACTTTGGCTCAATCTCATCTCACTCATCCATTATATTTATCGTCAATACAACCTAGCGAGATGGGAAGTGGAGAAGAGTCTTGGGGGTATGATAAGAAGTAGGGTTTTGTCGGCTAGGTGGCTCAGGTTTGTGGCACCCTCGTCTGTCTACCTTCATGTCCAGTTGCATTACATCACAGATGGCGGTAGAGTACGAACGACTGCAACGTAGACGACTGTGAATGGGTGTGGTACGGGAAGTGAGGGTGTGGCGATGTATATGCGGTGGGGTATGGGGGTGTTTTGATATGTGGCAAGATGTGTAAGGGAGTGCTGGATCGAATACAAGGAGCATGCATATCGGAGAGAGAGAGAGAGAGAGAGAGAGAGAGAGAGAGAGAGAGAGAGAGAGAGAGAGAGAGGTGGCCTGTAATGGGGAAAGATTTCTAAGGCAAAAAATGAGAGGGTATATGTAGACAGATAGATAGATAGATAGATAGATAAAGTGATTGATTGATTGATTGATTGACAGATAGATAGATATAGATAGATATATATATATATATAAAGAGAGAGAGAGAGAGAGAGAGAGAGAGAGAGAGAGAGAGAGAGAGTCTCTGTGGTACAGTGGTAAAGTGTGCATTTTCGTACATAGAACCAGGGTTCGCGCCCCGCCAGGGTAAGAAACTTTGGGAGTGTTCTCCCGACCACGTACTGCTTTGGCTGACATAAGGGGTCCTGTGTTTGAACCAATGTCGTGTACAATAAAGTATGCTTGCAACCAGTCGGCTTGCGGGGGCAAATTACACTTGGTTCACAAACAAAACACACATCCAAAGCCACTCCAACATTACAAACTGACAAGCACTTCTCACCCTACATACAATCTCTACCAGACAGCCTAAGCCACTTGGTGGAAATACATAGGCTGTATCGTCCCCAGTTTGGTCAAGATAGGCCGGTCCTGCGGCGGAAACTCAAATGGCTGATGATGATGATGATGATGATGACATATATATATATAGCCCGACGCCCTAATCCCGCAAAGGGTGGCCGCAGACAAAACGCCTCCAAGTCGCTCTGTCACCCACCATTTGACTACCCTCCCTCCAACTCACCCCCCCTCCCTCATATACCTCTCTACTTCATCCCTCCACCTCATCCTCGGTCTACCCCTCCCTCTCCCTCCCTCCACCTCACCTACATACACCCTCTTAGTCAGTCTTTCATTCTCCATTCTCTTCAGACACATACATATATATATATATATATATATATATATATATATATATATGTGTGTGTGTGTGTGTGTGGGTGTGGGTGTGGGTGTGTGTGAGGGGAAAAATGCAAGAATGTATTATTGTGCAGAATTTAATCAGTCCAACTTGTGCTGTATACAAGTACTTGAAAAAAGTATACTGTGTAGAAAAGTGAGTGCTAGTGTTTCTGAATTATATGGTGTTTCATGGATGAGACAATAAATAGGGTTCGTAGCGTAAAGATGTGGGAGTGTAGTGTGTTAGTGTAGATAAAAGATTTGCTGTGGTTGAGTGTTGTGTGGCAGTATGATAAGGCGTGGCAGTATGGTACGAGTGCGGTGAGGCAATGTGGTATTTCAGTGTCGAATGGCGTGGCGGTGTGATGCAGAGCAGCAGAGTGTGTGATAAGACAGTGTGATGTGGCAGTGTTGTGTGGAAGCGTAGAGGGGAGAGTGTTATTACAGGTTAGTGGATGGGACAGCGTAGTATGGGCGGGATGATGGAAGAGTGGGATGCGGCAGCGTGATGGTGTGTGGGAGAGGGTAGTGTGGGAGAGTTTGGCGTGGGAAAGTGGGTGGGAGAATGTGGTGTGGTAGTATTGTGTGGGAAATTGAATAGGAGAGTGTAATGTGGTAAAGTGTAATGTCGGGGATGGATGGGAGAGTGTGGTGTGGAAAAGTGTAGTATAGTTGGGTGGATGGGAAAGTGTAATATGGGAAAGTGTAGTGCAGGAGGGTGGATGGGAGAGTGTGGTGTGAGCAACTGTACTGTAGGAAGGTGGATGGGAAAGAGTGGTATGAGAAAGTGTAGTGTAAGAGGGTGGATGGGAGTGTGTGGTATGAGGAAGTGTAGTGAAGAAGGGTGGATGGGGGAGTGTGGTATGAGAAAGTGTAGTGCAGGAAGGTGGATGGGAGAGTTTGGTTTGGGAAAGTCTGTTGTAAGAGTGGTCTTCATGTCTTATGTGAGGATGTGCTGTTGTGGCAGGATGATGTGGCAGTGTTTTGTGGTATAACAGGATGGTGTGGGAATTCGGTGTGATAGTGTGGTGTGGGAGTGTGAGCAAACAGTATGGAGATGTGACAATGTCGTTTAAAAGTGTAATAATAGAAACTAGCATAACATCCTACAAGGAAAAGTGTTGTATGGGCGTAGAAAAGTACTATGGGGGTAGTGCATGGAGCAGTGTGGTGGGAAAGAATTAATAGACAGTCCAGATTCTCTTTCTTACTGTTCCAATACAGTCGGACTCCCTGATGTCTTAGTAATGGTTCCCTGATAAATTACGTTCTCATTGGTTAGGAATGGACTCGTAGACGAAGGGCCTTTTTATAGTTGGTTTAGGAGGTTTAGTAACGACTGTTCCCCAGTGACTGGATGTTATACCATGATATCCAATAATGAACTGATGATGCAAGGAACATGCACATTTAAAAGGTGAAAACAGCATATGGCTGAATATGAAGTAGAATTGCTCCCACCCCCAAAAAAAAAAAAAATCGCTGAGGAACAAGTGCTACAAAGACTGAACCAACGTGAGTAAAATATGTGATGATGGAAAGTGGTTGTAATTCAAGTCTTTTCTGTGCTGTATGAGCTACTTTGGCTTCCTTTTTCTTTACAATTCCATCATTCTTTATCTCACGTCCTTATTTCTGTACCGACTACTTTTAACATCACTTCCTTCCCCAAGTGATTTTTTAATGACCTTAATCCTCTCTCTTTCTGTTTATTTCTTTCCATATTCTGAAATAATTCTCTCTCTCTTTCTCTCTCCCTCTCTCTCATTACTTGCGCTCACGCGTGATAAGCCCAATTAGAAGGTTCTTTCTTCTCACTTCTACTACTCCCACCCTCTTCCCTCCTCTCATCTTCTCTACTGTTCCTGCTTCAACCCCTCTCTCTCTTTCTCTCTCTCTCTCTCTCTCTCTCTCTCTCTCTATTAGGCCACTTAGTCACATGAGCCCCCTCTCCTTCTTCTTTCCCCCTTTCTTGTCATCTCTTCCACCAAGTTAAATGTATTTCTCCTCACGAACAGCCTCTCCTCCAATCCTCCACCCCCCCCTCTCTCTCTCCCTCTCTCTCTCTCTCTCTTTCAACTTGTCCTTCTGATAGTCCTTCTCCCTCTTGCTTCATTAACCTTTATCCTACGCATTTTTTTCTTCCATTTTTTTTTTCTTTTTACTTTCAATATACCTACGAATCCGATCATCTTCTCTTCCCTCCCTCACTGATTTCCTTCCCCTCCTCCCTCGCTCTCACTCGAAACCTGTTTTCTGTATAAAATGTTTCCCCTTTTCCTTTTTCCCTCCCCCTCCCCCCTCTCCCCCTTTCCCTCTTGGCTAAACCTTTCTTTCGTTTTAGCTCAATTGTGTGTGTGTGTGTGTGTGTGTGTGTGTGTGTGTGTTCTTCACATTCCACATTCTGCATTGTAACTGGAGCTATTCGCTATATATAAGATATATTTATGGATAAGGCAATGGTAATAGACATCATTCTTAGGTGCACACTTTGACTTCTCTACCTGTGTGTGTGTGTGTGTGTGTGTGTGTGTGTCATCGGCCTATTTGTTCCCACAGAAATGTCTTATCTTTACCCAACCCACATCCTATTTCCATGACATTAAACACATCAGCCGATAGGAGCCGTAAGATGAAAACAATTAGAGTACCTCTGTAACTCAACGCAAATTGGTAGTTATACATGTAGTTTCATATAACTTAGTTATTATAGCAAATATGTACTAGGTGAAACGAAGAAATCTGAAGGTCTGAGCTAATGAGCGAATGTCGCGCAGGACGGTACTCCCAAGATAGTGGAAAGCTGAAGACAGAGAGAGATGGAGCTCCCGTTTCATAAGCCCTCGGGTATAGCTTCTGGCCATTCCCCTTTGATGAACTTTTTCAGTGTTTCAGTAACACAGAGAGTACGCCAGCATGCTCTCCAATAAAAGTTCCTTTAACTTTCACCGCCAAACTATATGCAGATTATACACTACATTTCCAATTCAAAATTTTACGAAATATGGCATCTAATCACCAAGCCTCGGAGTCCTCCCCCCCTGGGGGAGGGGGGGACCATCAAAGCCTCCACCATCAACTCCAATCCTGGTGACGACCAAGCGAGATGCCTGGAAACACTGACTCACTTCTTCATTTCTGCAACATTCGCGGCCTTTCTCTAACTTTCTCTTGAGCAGCATCTTTCCTCCTCTAAACCTCACCTTCTTTATTTCACTGAGACTCAGTTGTCTAAGAAGACTAATATCAAACCCTTCTCTGTATCCTACTTTCTATATACTCATTTCAAAGCCAAAGGTGACTGCTGTGTATATGTGTGCGACAACATATCTTGCTTTCGTGTTCCTCAACTTCAATCTTCTGAATCTCCTACTCTCTGGCTTCAACTTTCCTGTCATTCTCTGACTAAATATATCTGTGCTGTTTACTTATATCCTGATTCTACTGAATATGAAAAATTCTTTGACTATTTTACTTTAAGATGGAACACATCCTATCAATTTCTCTTTTCTCTTAAAATTCCATTCTAGGAGATCTCAATGTTCACAACCACCTTCTCTCCTATCCTTTCATTACTCCACCTGGTGAACAAGCCTACATCTTTTCTATCCTGAACGACCTAGACTCCTAGAGCAATGTACAGCACCCTACCCATATCCCTGACTGCCTTAGAGGGAGTTCTAACATGCCAGACCTCTTCCTTACAACAAACCCTTGTGCTTACGCAGTTAATCTTTCCTTTCTGTTGGGCTCCTCCGAGCACAACCTTATCGCCTTTACCTATCCTATCACTCCACTAAAGCCTGTGAACCCTCCCAAGAAGTGACGGTTGTGGAACTTTGGAGCTGGTGATTGGGAGGCCATCAAGCAGTACTTCTTTGATTTTCCTTAGAATGATTATTACTTTGATAGTTGAGAATCATTTGAGTGTGCCTTGCACATTACCGAGGTTATACTCTCGAGCATGGAAGCATACATTTCTTTCTCATATCCAAGCACTAATACAAAAAAAGAAAAAAACTTGCTTTAGTCATGATTGTTCTAATGTTGTCCACAAGGAGAAGGACTACAATAGGTACCAAAGCCAACCTACCCCAGAATCTCATCCCTTTTATGTTTCTGCCCGAATCATGCCAAGTCAGCTCTTCACACTGCTAAAAATTATTCGTACTGTACTAAATGCTCTGAACTCTCCAACTCGAAGTCCCTCCACTCCTGGCACCTGGCCAAAAAAATTTCTGACAATTTTACTTGATCATCCTTCCCTTCACTTTTCCATTCTGATGGCTCTGTAGCTATTACTTCTACTGATAAAAAGACGAGCTATTCGCTCAGACTTTCTCCTCGAATTCCACCTCAGACGATTCTGGTGCTGCTCCTCCAGGACTTAACCTCTCTGGCTTCCTCATGACTATATTAAAATTTCTTCAGTTGATGTATCTTCTGCTGTCACTGGCCTCAGTACTAATAAGACATATGGGCCTGTTAGAGTCCCTCCTTGTCACGAGGTTTTTATAATATATCACGGTATTTTTAAAATAAATGGTTAAATATTTTTTAATTGATATTAATATTCAATAATATTGAAGAGCAGAGACAATGATTGTCTTGCTACATCAAGCAACGATTACTTTACGCTGGCTTGTGCACGATTCTCTGAGAACGAGAATTTATAAACTTTCTCAACAGTACACAGCAGAGACTAATTACTCACAATTGCTGAATTAGTCCTGTTAGCCTCTGGAGAAAGTTACTTCACCCCTGACAATAAATAACTAATACTAATAATAATAACAGGCTCTTGCTGATGCTTAAACTCCTAGGTGGCACAACGGATATTAAGTTAATACAACAAGACTGGTCTAAGTACCAGTTATGAATAGTAAAACGTGTATGCAAGCTAGGAGCTATGTGGGAAATAAGCTTAATTAAGGAGAAATGAAACAAGAGTTTACTTTACATTAAGCTCAAGAAAAAGAAGTTAAATTTATTGATTACAAAAAAAATAAATTTAACGTTACATTTCAAATCAAATCAATGAGACCGCACTCACTCACTCACACAAAAGCTAAATACTTACGCCTAGGAAAAAAACACCTTAACTAAACTCTTAAGACTACGAAAATACAAGAAGGAAATACTATAGTCGATGAATGCTTTGTATCACCCGAAGCTGAACTAAGGATGGGAGTACTGGATAACTGTATTCAGTGGAGTCTGGGTGCTAGCGACCTCTTCTCTCGCACTTCTGGAGCACAGGACCTCTCTCCGTCAGAGCAAACAGTGGACTGAGTAAGTCGTGGGAACAAAAGGGAGCAGTAGGCCACATTGATCTAACGGTCAAGTGAGCGAAACGCGCCCAAAACAAATCGCTCGGTGGAAGCGCTAATGTCTCACACAGAGACGATCACGTATGACAATGAAAAATTGATTTGACAAAGCTTCCGTCCGAATGAGCGGTTAACTGAACGATAAACAATGAGTTTTCCACTAATAGTTCGTGGCTTCTCACAAAAGGGAAATGTCGCAAATTTGATTCGTGACATTACGCCCTTACAAAATTAAATTTTTTCCTTATGGGAAAAAATTTGTGGATATATATATATATGTACACATCCTAACTCAGTCACACAAGATTCACACTGTGGTGTGTGTGCTATCCTGCTACAGGAGAAAGTCACAGTCGCCAGTGAGCGAAAAAACCTCGTATTTACGTTAATAGAAGCAAGCTTGAGGGAAAAAGTCCGTGACGACGGTGAAAATCCTGTACTCAGGTCAAACTGAGCGAAAATTCGCTACATTTACACTGACAACTAATTGTCGTGTAGCGTGGTGTATGTAATACACGGTGTAGGTGTGACAGTTGTAGTGTAACTGTACCTATGTGTAAAATGACACAGTAAATAATAATATGGCGATGACGAAGGCAGAGGAGAAGAGGCGGCAGCGTGCGGCAGACGATCAGCTGGTCCGCACAGCAAAACTGCTACACCCATTGCTGTACCTGCAAAACCAATTGAGGTGGAGCATCAAAAATGTCAATGAGACAAAAATATTATTATGTTACAATTACTCTCTCTGCCTAGCAGTCAGTGCTACGACGTACATTCGAGGTCGCCATTAATTATAGCACACAATTATGGTCGGCAAGTTGAGAATCTTTGTGCAAACTCGGGTCTTCCATAGCCTCGAACTGCACACGGGTCCTCAACCTTTATTCCTAAATTTCCGACAGAGGATGCCTATCCTGGTGAAATATTATTCGCCTATCACCAACTAAAATAGAAAATGGGAGGAAGTACCTTAACCTACAGTACTTATATTAGTATCGGAGAGCTGAGAATCCTTGTGCAAACTTGGGTCTTCCATAGCCTCAAGTCGCTTCTGCGGAGTTCTCACTTCCCCCTTAACCTACAGTGCTTATATTAGTATCGGGGAGCTGAGAATCCTTGTGCAAAATCGGGTCTTCCATAGCCTCGAGTCGCCTCTGCGGAATTCTCTCTCGAACTCCCCCTTAACCTATAGTACTTATATTAGTATCGGGGAGCTGAGAATCCTTGTGCAAACTCTGGTCTTCCATAACCTCAAGTCGCCTCTCCAGAGTTCTCACTTCCCCCTTAACCTACAGTACACGTGTATGTACAGGCCCTGGACATACTGTGTCCTGTGGGGCCAACAAGTGAGACGTCAGGTCTACACTTTTGACTGGGAACCAGGCTGGTCCTTGGATTACTCAAATAAAAGCTGGAAACCCTGGTGAAATATTATTCGCCCATCACCAACTAAAATAGAAAATGGGAGGAATTACTCCTAAATTCCCGACAGAGGATGCCTATCACGGAACCCAGCATACAACAACTGCTCATGTTAGTCAGCAGTTAGTAGGCGAGACATCAGGTCTGCACCTACGTTATCACTTCCCTTGATGTATCTCACAACAAGGTTAAACTGCTGTAAATACAGTGTCCAGCGTGTCAATCTTGCATTAGCCGTCTTGGTCGTGCTAAGACTAGTGAGTGGCATATGTTCAGTTTCCAGAACAAATGATGCCCCAAATAAATAATAATAATATTTTTTAACACCATCAACCACAGCCAAGAGTTCCTTCTCAACAGTACTGTAATTCCTCTCGCCAGGTTTTAGCCTACGGCTGTGGTATGCCACTGGGAAGATTCCACCTTCCGATTCCTGCATCAATATGGCACCTACTCCATCTTGTGAAGCATCAGTGCGCAGTATGAAAGGTTTGCTGGAATCAGGCAACTGCAAAATGGGCTCCTTGCACAACATATTCTTGAGGGTGGCAAAAGATCTCTCTTGCGCTTCTCCCCATTCAATGGTGTTTGGAGCATATTTCCGTAGCACTTCGTACAACGGTTGGGCAATGAGAGCAAAGTTGGGGATAAAACTCCTATAATATCCCACTAGGCCAAGAAATGCTCTAACCTGTTTCTTGGTCACGGGTCTCGGGGCTTCTCTGACCTTCCTGATCTTGTCACCCTGACACCTGCAGTGATTGTTGCCAACAATATGACCGAGGTACTCCACCTCACTGTGAGCAATCTTGCATTTGCTAGGCTTCACAGTCATGTTGAAACTCTGGAGTCTACTGAAGACAATTTCCAAGAGTCTGAGGTGCTCCTCCAATGTGGCAGAATGAACGAGGACATCGTCAACGAACATCTCTACTCCTACAATACCATGGAGCACTTGTCTCATGGCACGATTGAATACTGCTGGAGAATTAGTGAGTCCAAATGGGAGGACTTTATACTGGTACAACCCCCTCGGAGTAGCAAAGGCAGTGAACTGACGACTCTCAGGATGAAGGGGAATCTGGAAGAATCCCTTCGCTAGGTCGAGCTTCGTGAAATATCGTGACCCTGCCAGCTTGGAGAAGATGGCAATATGGTCACCCATTGGCTCAGCATCCACTTTGGTGATTGCATTGAGCCTTCTGTAGTCGCCACAAATCCTGACTCCACCATCTTTCTTGCGGACTACTACCATCGGACTACAGTAAGGAGATGAGGACTTTTCGATAATGCCTGCAGTCTCCATGTCAGCAATTTCCTTATCTACTGCACCCTGTAGTCGCATGGGAATCGGATATGGCTTAACCTTTATAGGAGCATTGCTGGTCAACTCAATTTTATGACACGCAACCTTTGCAAGTCTAGGTTGGTCTGAGAAGACATCAGCATACTGACAGAGCAGTGACCATAAGGCATTTTGGTCCCCTACTGCTAAGTCAGGGTTAAGTAAAATATCTCCGACAGTCTCTTCCTGATGGGACTGAGCGGTTAAGGGCTCGTCATCATGGTCATCAGCTGGGATCACTGCAGCTGCCCCGGTTTCTTCCAGTGGCTGGTCACTATCATCAGCTACTCGTAGGCCAGTCTCCTTGGGGTCTGACTCATGATAAGCCTTCAACATGTTAATGTGGAACCTTTTACGAAGATTCCCCATCTGTATTATGTAGTTGAGGTCTGAAATGCGCTCTACTACATGGAATGGACCCTTCCACTGCGCCAACAACTTGTTCTGGGAAGTGGGGAGTAATACCAAGCATTTATCGCCTGGACTAAACTTCTGAAGCTTTGCCTTCTTCGTGATAAGCCTTTTGAACTTCACGCGCCTTTGATCAGTTCTTCCTTAGCTAACTCGCACGTCGACTGGAGGTGGTCAGCCAAATCAAGGACATAGGTGTAGGTGGTCTTGACTTCAGGGTCGGGTTCTTCATCGTCCCATAACTCACAAAGGACTTGAAGTGGGCCCCGGACCGACCTCCTATACACCAGTTCAAAGGGTGAGAATTTCAATGAATGCTGTGGGGCTTCTCGATAAGCAAATAGAAGAGGAGCAATGAACCGCGGCCATTCCTTTGGCTGTTCGGCGGTCATGTGCCTCAACATCTTCTTGAGAGTTCCATTGATGATACGGCGTAGTTCGTAAGCCTCGGATGGACAGCAACCTGAACGTTTCGTTCATCATTGCCGAAGTGAACTGCGAACCCTGGTCGCTTAAGACCTCCTTAGGGATACCTACACGACAGAACACTTAAATTAATGCCTCAGCAACAGTGACGGCCTCTATATTCTTAAGGGTCATGGCTTCAGGCCACCGTGTGCTGAAATCAACTATAGTGAGGATATACTTTGATCCATTACTATCCCTAGGAGAGATTGGCCCAACTATGTCAACTGCTACTCTCTCGAACTGTTCACAGATTATGGGCATTGGCTTCAATGGCGCAGGATGGACACGTCCCCGGTCAGTGGTACGTTGATACACATCACAGGAACGTACGAGCCTCGTTATTTCCCGTCCCATTCCTGGCCAGAAAAAGTCAGCATGGATGCGGTCAGAGGTCTTCTTTTGACCCATGTGACCTCCCATCGCTGAACAGTGACCTAATTCAAACACTGCTCGGCGATACTTTGCAGGAACGACAAACTGCAGTCGAACCTCACCCTGGGGTGTCTGTGACTCATGGTACAGCCGTCCTCGCTTACGAAGGAACCTGGCTTGTCCTCCCCATGAATACTTGATCACTTTGCCCTCCAGCTTCTTGCGCACTGAGGCAAGTGTCGAGTCGGTCTGTTGCTCTTGGACAACATCTTGACTACGAATCAGATCTTGCGGCGTTGCGACGGTCAACGGAGTGACGCGATTTGGAGCCTTGGCCATGGCTCGTGTTATCGCAGCTAATGTCTCACACAGAGACGATCACGTATGACAATGAAAAATTGATTTGACAAAGCTTCCGTCCGAATGAGCGGTTAACTGAACGATAAACAGTGAGTTTTCCACTAATAGTTCGTGGCTTCTCACAAAAGGGAAATGTCGCGAATTTGATTCGTGACACTCCTGTTGTCCTCAAAAACTTCCTACCTAGGTAATCTCTTTCACCATTGACTTTTAACCTGTACCTCTCCATCTCGCTGGAACCTTGCTCTCTTTTAGCCTGTCCCAAAGAAGGGTGACCATTCACATTTCTCTAACTATTGGCCAATTTCTTTAACATCCTGTGTTTCAAAAATTTTCGAGTCTACTCTTAATAATAATAAAAAAAAAAGTATCTTTCCTACCACAACCCTCTTTCTTGTTATCAGTATGGGTTCTGCCAGAAGGCACTCCACTGGCGATTTTCTCACTTACCTTTCAGACTCCTGGTCATCCTCCTTTCACGTCTTTGGCGAAGCTTTGCCATTGCACTTGACAACTCAAAGGCTTTTGATCAAGTATGGCATAAATCTTTAATATCCGAACTGCCCTCTTACGGTTTCTATTCTTCTATCTGCACCTTCATCATTGGCTTCGTTTGTGGCCATTCTGTAGCTATCAATAGTGGTGTTCCTCGGAACTCTGTTGTATCACCAACTCTCTTCCTTTTATTCATCAATCACTTCTAAGCTATACATCTAACCATGTCCACTCATTTGCTGATTATGCCACCCTTCACCTTTCCATTTGCTTCCTGCTGCATCCATATCAGCAGTTACTTCAACAAACAAGGGATAAGGCTATGGTACATCTAATGTCTGACTTTGTTCATATCTCTGATTGGGGTAAAAGTAATCTTGTTGTTTTTAATGCATCAAAAGCTCAGTTCTTACATCTATCAACATTATAACTCTTTTGTAGGAGTATCCTCTAAATTTTAACAATAAAGAACTTACTCCTTCATCATCTTAAACATGCTTGGGATTTTGTTCTCTTGGGGTTTATCTTGGAATGATCATATTAGCTCTCTTGTAATATCTGCTTCTCATGAGATTAAGTGTTCTAAGCTGCTCCGTGTCTTCTTTATCCAGGCACACTTGTTGAGTTTATACACGGGTTTTTATTCGTCCCTGCGCAGGGTACAACTCTTACATGTGGGGAGGCTCTCCACATACAGATCTCAACAAGTTTTAGTCAAAGGCTTTCTGTCTCATTAACTCTATTCCTCTTACTGGCTACCTTCAACCTCTGTCTTTTTGCAGCACTGTTGCATCTTTATCTCTTTTCTATCACTAATTCAATGGTCACTGCTCCTCTGAAGTGTCTGCTTTCATCCCTTCACCACTATGGCGGGTGCGTCGCACACGTCTAGCAAAAACATCTCATCCCCTTTGTGTCCAACTCTCTAATGCAAAAGTTAACCGTCACTCCCAGTCCTTCATGTATGCAACAGGTCAGCTCTGGAAATGTCTCCCTCTGTCTGTATTTCCTACTACATATGATCTCCAGTCCATCAAAAACAGTGCGTGCAGGCATCTCAAAATGATCGGTTCTTGAATTTGGCTCTGTTATCTTGTTTTGTTTTTTCTTGGAGGGAACAATTTGCGGGCTCGTGGGATTTGGTTCGTTCTTTTTTTGTATAAACAAAAAAAAGTCTCTGATCACACTGATGATACTGCCACCACCGAAATAGATAATCAAATGTAGCAATAGAGTAGGTAAGTTTGAGAACATATCAATTGAACAAGCATAATGGTTCATTAATAAGTAAAATAAATGAATTTGAAGAAGTTCAGTAATTATTCGGTATAATGATATTCTTCTGTGAATACGATGCGCAACAACTACGACCATCCTACATGAATACACTATGGATCAACTTGATTTCCCTCACATTCTCTCCATAGCTACTGCCCGATATCTCTGCCCTTCACTGGATGATTGGCAATGATTCCCAATACAGTACACGTGCGTTCCTAGACATATACTTCTTATGGCTTACATATAGCAGTTGATACATATAAGTAAACAGCTGACTAACCAACTAAATGCAAAAATACTCAGCCAGCCAGGGGGAAGATACTTAGGTATGGAAAGTATACTCGTATTAATGCTTAAACAGGATGTAGAGTCTATGCTAAGGAGGGGTGATAGGAATTCAATATGAGAGAGAGAGAGAGAGAGAGAGACCAGTATCATATTTGTTAGCAGCAGAGCACAAAATTGAAGCGTCACAGAGCTGAACCAGGGAGCTAACTCTTCCTCACTTCCTTAAGTCCCTTCACACTACCTCTCTTCCTTCTCCCTCCTAGTTCACCTTCCAATTTCCCGTTCCATTTCCTTCTTTCCATCCCTCCCTCCCTCTTGTCCTTCTTTCCATATCAGTCCTATCCTCATTTTATCTCTCCTTCCCTCCTTCCTTATCTATCTACATATGTGTCTCTGCCTGACACTTCCTCACTGCCTTTCCTTCCCACTTTTCCTTGGTCATCTCTCTTCATATTTCCCTCCTTTTTCCCTTACAACTATATTTCCTTCACTCCCTACATCTTTTCTCCCTCCATGGATCCCTTCCATTTTTTTGTCCTTCATTATTCATCCCTCTCTTCTCCTCTTTCACTCTCATCTGGCTCATTTCCCCTTTCTTTCTCATGCCCCTGCCTCTTGCCTTACAACATTTTTACATTTTCCTCCCTACCTACCTCCTTATATGAGTATTTTCCTTCCTCATTTTCTCCATATTAAATCTCTCTCTCTCTCTCCCTCTCTCTCTCTCTCTCTCTCTCTCTCTCTCTCTCTCTCTCTTTCTCTCTCATCGTGGTATTTTTGTAGCTTTTTGTAACTTAATGCTATAAGCATAAAATTTCCTTCCTCTGTCTTTGCAGCTCTTCCCTGCCTCTCCTTTATTATTCTCAATCCCTCTCCTCCTTCACTCTCTTCACTCCTCTTTCCTTCCTCACCCTCTTTCCTCGTTCTTTTTTTTCCGTCACTCTTTTTATTATTATCCATTTTTATCATAATTCTTCTACCTTCTCTTCGTTCCCTTTCTCTCTCTCCCGCACTTTGCCTCTTTCTTCTTCCTCTCTTTCCCGCCATCTTTTCCTCCTCCTCTTTTTCCATTTTCTCTTTCTCACTCTGCCACCATTTCTCTACTTTCTCTTTTCTGTT
Source organism: Coenobita brevimanus (assembly GCF_032717465.1). Lineage (NCBI taxonomy): Eukaryota > Metazoa > Arthropoda > Malacostraca > Decapoda > Coenobitidae > Coenobita > Coenobita brevimanus. Next base: position 11,403,871 of record NC_136957.1, on the reverse strand, counting down.
GTCCTTTCGTTCCCTTTCCTCCTTCTGTCTTGTATTTCTCGACTCTGTGTGTGTGTGTGTGTGTGTGTGTGTGTGTGTGTGTGTGTGTTGTCTTCATTTTCACTTTCTCTACTTTCCTTAATTGCTGTTTTCTTTTTGTCTCCCTAGCTTCTTTCGGTTTCCTTTTTCTATTTCCCTCCCTCCCTTTCCCCTCTCCCTCATCACCTTCCCATCTCTTGCCTTCACAAATATGGTGATTTATTTTTTCTGTCTTGTCAAATCAATGTAAGTGTGATTGTAGCGTCCCCGCACTACTCGTGCCAGCAAACACAATGACATTCCTTCACAAGCACACATACTACACAAACACCATTACATTCCTTCAGGAACACACTCAGTGCACATATACGATAACATTCCTTCACAAGTACACTTAATACAATATCATTCAAGAACACAGTCACAACACAAACACAATAATATTCTCTCAATGACACATTCACTTTTCAGGCCCTGATATATAACGACCATAACTACACCTATCATACAAAAGGTCATTACAATATCCCCTCGAAAGACTGATTCACGACAACGGCCGAACAAAACACAGCAAAGTGAAGTGTATTCCATAACCCATTTCAGAACTCCAGTACTATACAGATGTCCCACAGAATAAGCATATCCAAAGTACCTATGATATGAAAGGATATTAAGATCAGCTCCTAAACAAAGCAGTCAGTATACACTCAACAAAAAACAATATGTTCTTTACGAACAGACATTATAATGTTCCCCTTAATAACATAATCACTGCACAATCTCTGACAGAATATGAATGTTAATAATACACTTATTACAAAGAACACAATAATATGCTCTTTACAGCAGATGCACGGTACTTATACTATATACTGTGCAAATGGACACCATAATACTCTCTTCAGGACCACTCACTTCAGAAACGCCTATAAGAATACAGTAGCAACAATATGAAGCTTCATTATTTGCTTTAAGAACAGACACTGCACAGCACTAAACAACTCACAATACCTACACTAAGACAGGGCTCATTTAATTGAAGAATATCACTAAACAAACTCCTTGATATACTCAGTAACATTAAATGTCCTTAGTATTTTTCCTCTTCATTAGTCTCTTTACGTGCCTCTTGCTCTCGATATATTCATTTTTTCATTCATTGCCAGACGCCATGTATCCCAAACGGGGTGGCCAACGGCTTAGAGTTAATTGTTTTACAGGGAGGGGCACTAATCCTCCACCAACCCCACTTGACACGTAGGGATGCCAACAGCATCTGGTGTTCCCAGGTGGTCACCCATCCAAGTACTAACCAGACCCAGTTCAACTGAACCCGTGTCCTGTAACCACTCGAGCCGCTTCTTCCTTTTTTGCTCCCCTGCTCTCTTAACCTCTTCATCCCACCATGCTATACCTTTCTTCTTTGTTGTTACTCTTGCCACACCACACACCGCTTTAGCATTCATAACTAAGCATTCCCTACATACATTCCACAAGCTGTCTAGATCCATTTCATTCCAATTTACTGATTCCAACTCCTCTCCAACTTTAGTCCTGTATTCACCTTCCATATCTTTGATTCTCAGCATCTCGACTTTCAGTCGATCTCCCTGACTGCTTCTCTCTCTCCTGGTCCACCTCACTCCTCTCAGCTTGATCTTTCACACCACAATCACATGATCTGACAGACCTTCACATCGTCCTCTCACTGTCCTCGTATCAACAACCATTCCCAGCATCGACCTCTCTATGAGTATGCAATCAATCAAGCTCCATTCAACATGATCCCCTTTCCCTCTATCCCATGTATATTTATGTGCATCTTTGTTTTTGAAATACGCGTAACAAATTCACAACCTCCTTTCCTGACACATATCTTTCAGTCGTTTCCTAAAATCATTTTCTACTGGTATTCCATTACAAATGATTAATGTCATTCTCAGGACCAGTGCCTACTCTTCCATGCATATCGCCCATTAGGATCACTCTATAGCTCCTAGGCATTTCTTCCATTGCTTTATCCAGCTCATCCCAAAACCTGTCTTTCTCACACTCCTCTCATCACATGCTGCATACGCTACTATCACTGCCACTTTCACCTACTCAAACTTGAACTTGACATACATACTCAAACACCTCAAGCTGACACATTTGTAATCACTCATTCCACTCTGTCACACATTCATCAAGAAAGCAACTCCTTCCTTGCATCTTCCTCACCCATTCATGCCCAATCTTACACATTTCATACCCTTCCACTCCTCCACTTCACACCCTTTCATTTTTGTTTCACACAATGCCATCACAGTATATCTCTCACTCTTGAACACGTTCACCACCTCCACCCTCTTGCTCTGCTCATTCACACCTCTCACATTCCATATGGCCATGCAAATCTGCCCATTTGGTTATGGCCCTGTGCAGGTATTAGGCCCTCCGAGGCTCTCCGAAACATTTGCCATGATTAACTTATTTTACATAGGGGAATCTGGGGGACACTTAACCCGGTCAAAAAAAAAAAAAAAAAAAAAATTATATGGTTACCACCACGCATAGTAAATGGTTTCCTAGGTACAGGAAGCCATTTGGCTTGTCAGTCAGTGTAGAGACCATGAGGCATCCCTACATCAAAGTGGATGATAGGCACCCCCACCTACCACTAATACTAAGAATATGATCTTAGAAGAAAAAACGAATGCAAATTACTCTGAAAATTGGAAGTTACTCTGGAAGGAGGTGCAGAAATGTAGAAGTGACAGTGGAAAGAAATGTGAAAGTGTGAAGGATGTAAGTGGTAGATTATTAACCCAAGGGGAGATAGCAGACAGGTTTTTCAGTACCAAATGAACTGTGAGTGGGGAAGGTACTGCACGGTTTTGCCCCTTTAAATTTCCTCTCTTACCCCCGTCCCGGCTGTGGAACATATTTCACTACACCAATAGTGCTTATGTATAGTTACGGGGACTGTTGTGATTAGATTTGGTGTTTGCAATAGGAAATATGGCGTTCGTGAAGCATCCCTGGTCATTGTCAGCCTTTGGCCCAATGAAGATTGTGCTGCTGTTTCTAATCAACTACACTGCCTCTACCCTGCACCAAATGTGAGTATTCAACTACAAAAATTGTGATAATGAATCATGTGAATATAGAGAGCATATCTAGTGTACAAGGAATTGGTGAAATACGTGCAGTAGCTTAAAGGGAGGCAGGAAACCGCCCTACAGTCACGACACAGCATGGGTACACCATAGTTTTTTGCATTTTCCTTGAACACTTTGAGGCATAGGAGAACCATTGTGGTCTCAAATCAAAGCCCATGATATTCTGCAGCGGATGATAAAATAAAAACATAACACTGCCAAGAAAAGTTTTTCGTTAGAGCTCCCTGAATAAGAGATCTGTTGTCTGTCGGAAATGGGTTTTACTTTTTCGCTTATTACTCGAACGCCATACCTCGTATGAAAATGCCTGTTCGAAAACTATTAAAATTCTCTTTCCAGTGATGGTATAACATGCTGAGATTGATTAGTAAACATTCGAGTTATGATGTTGGGAAGTGAGATGTATGTTCCTGAATGTGACACGATCCTATCGTATGTATAGTGTGTTTCATTTAAGTGTGTGTGTTTTTTTTTTGCTTATCGTGTAGAACAAACATCGATGAATAGGCATATGTGGGTTTTGTGGCAAAATAAATCATTTGGGTGGTGAAAATAAGCCAAGAGTACACTTTTTTGGAGCACGCAGTGGGCGGGGGAGGAGAAGGGAAGAAAAGACCATGTGTTGTGAAACAGAAAACTTATGAAACTTATCCGTGCACGAAAGGTTTAATATATATAAATGATGTAGATGATGGTCGAATATGAAAAATATCCAAAATTGCTGATGATACTAAAGCTGGACACAGAGCAGACACATCTTTATAGAGACAAACAGTACAGTGACCTCGATCAACAATTCAGTTGAGCACAAACTTTGCAGATGGACTTTAATATTAGTAAATGCAAGGTGTTAAACATTGGAAACAGAAATGAAAAAGCCAGTTACATTTTGAACAATACTGAACTTGATAATGTCAGTCATGAAACAGACCTAAGAATTATCATAAATTTTCTTAACCCGTCACGTCCCGAGGTATTTCGCACCTCCGACGCCCCCCAATCCCGAGCTATTTTGGATTTTTTTTTTTTTTTTGCTAAAACCTCCGCTTTTGTTGAGAAACAAAGGAAAATCACCAAGAAAGGGCTTACCGTGGTCCATCAGTGGTTGGAACAGTTGAGGTCCCCTACGCCAGGTATTGTATTCTGTCACTGATGTGTGAGGCGCTCACGTTTTCTATGGTAGGTAATTTTGGGAGAAACAATGAAGAACACCTCTACATTTATTGAATTTGAACTAATAAACAATAACAATATAATGGTTTTTAATGACATATATATATATATATATATATATGAAAAATAAGCATTGTACCTTCACACGAGCATAGCAAGTTTGGTCAGAGTGGTAACACGCTATGTGCTAAGTTTCTTGTTTCAGTCAACATATCATTTTTCTACTTGTATAATACCGTTTCAATGCCATTTTACCATTTTGTACTGTATGTAAATGTTTTCAGCTGTTTTCATTCATTACAGTGACATGTAGCATAACTATAGTGCACATCTGCTTACTCAGCGCACTTGCTATGACTCGTATTTCAACATACCATATTGTTTAATCACTTTCATAGTATTGTTTTCTTTACATTGAACCTTTCCTCCACTACTGTAAATGTTTTCAATTATTTACTTTCATTACGAGGGCATTTAGTGAAATGCTAGCGCATATTCACGTATCAAGCACACTCTCTACCACTCGTGTTTCAACTTCTGCTTTTTTTCTTCACTCCCAATATACTCCCCACTTACATTACCCGTTTCCACCTTATACTAAACTTTACATATTTACAGGCCTTATTTATTCCACTGAGCGTCAGAATATCGCACCAAAATACCCTCGCAATGAATGTTTCGACTCAGATAATATTCATACACTTACATACTAATTTTCCACTTATAGTACACCCGTTTCCACTTGTATACTCCTATTTACGTATTTACGGGCCTTATTTATTCCACTGAGCATCAGAAAATCGCATCTATATACACTTGCTAGGAATATTTTGACTTAGAATAAACTTCTGCACTTACAAAACTTTCAACTTATATTACACCCGTTTGCAATTTTCATACTAATATTTACATTTTTCGGGCCTTATTTATTCCACTGAGCATCAGAATAGCGCATCTACATACCCTTGCTGGGAAGGTTTCCACTTAGAAAATATTTATGCCCTTACAGATTTTTCCCCTCATAATACACCCGTTTCCACATCCATACTACTATTTACAGATCTACGGGCCTTATAATTACACTGAGCGTCTGTTTGCCGCATTTCTTTCTGAGTATCAGCATCATATCGCATTCACACCATATCAGAAGTGCATCAAGGTGTGATACTCACTGAAACAAGGGTGAATGCAGAGACCCACATCACACTCAATGCACTGGTAGCGGGTGTCTTTTCTCTGAGTGGTGGGTCTCACACGGGAATTGTTACACACATGACACCTGCGTTGGGGCCTAGATCTATTTGGCTGGGGAGGTATAGGAGTGGGGAAATGGTGGGCGGATATTCTCAGGGGAGTTTGGGCAGTAGGGGCAGTGCTTGTGCAGTGTTGCAGCCTTTCAACTGCATACCGGGCAAAAATCTCATGTGTAAGCTTCCTCACAAACCCTTCAAAGGTTTCCTGAACTCCTGTTGTCATGGCGTGCAGGTGGTGGCAATTCGGGGCAGTTATATCTAGCAGGTGAAAGAAGAGCTTCTTGTACCACTTCATCGTGGTCCTGGCACACTCGACAGTGGATATCATAGTCTGACTGGTCCACCAGGTGCATGTTGATGTAATTGAGGACACACTCAGGTTTCCATATGTGGCGCCTGTTCTCACTCCGGTAATCCACGGACTCTGTATGGTGCATCAAGGGGCGGTGAACCGTGGACAAGAGGCTGACTTCTCTATTGTGGTTTCACACTGTTGCTAGTATATTGTTCGCCTGGAAGAAGACAACCTCATTTCTGTCAAGTTTCTGCCCCACCTTGACCATGTGATGCCAGTTCACCTTGACGGTACCACAGATTCCTGTGTCATGCCTGTGTAGATAACAAGCGAGAAGAGGGCTAGTGTACCAGTTGTCCAGGTAAAGGACGTGACCAAGGTGGTCTTCTATCATTGTCTTTACCACTGCTTCAGACAGTCCAATACTCTGATCTTCTATTATGTCTGTCTGTGCACCGGTGTACAAGACTATGTCTTGCACATAACCAGTCCTACAGTCACACATAACAAAGATCTTGAACCCAAAACAGTGCCTTTTACTGGGTATGTACTGACGAAATGAAATATTGCCTCTCCACGACACGAGACTCTCGTCTATGACAAGGTCTCTATAGGGATAAAATGAGGAATGGAATGTTTGCCTTAGATGATCAAAAACCAACCTAATTCGCCTCATTTTATCTGTGTCATTTGCATTTGCAGGATCATCAGCATCGTAAAAGTGGAGGCGACTTAGAATTTCCTGAAAGCGATTATGGCTCATGATTTGGCCAAATATTGGTGTCAGCATGATAGGGTCCCTTGTCCAGTATGCCAGAATTCTGTTTTTCCGTACAATACCCATCAAAAGTACCAGGGCAAAAAATAAAAACATTTCTGCAAGGGAGACTGGGTAATCATATTTGATGGAATGCCTGCTCCTTGTGCCCAGTCTTTCACTCTCACGGCACTGGCTGCTTGTGAAACGGTTTGTTTGGTCCACTATTTGCTCCACAAAACCCTCACTGAAAAAAAAGGTGGAAAAAATCCAGCCTGGTCGAATTAGGGTGAATTCCTGGAGCAGTGCATCCAGCACACCCTTGCTCAGTTAAGGGGTGAATGATGGGAGAAAAATCACTCCCATCCTCCCAATTCCATGACACAAATCCCTCGCCCCCATCGTCCCCACCGTCGCCTTCGTCTGGGTGGGGAGGAGATACTGGTGGGGGAGGTTGAGGAGGAGGAGTGCGGAGGGCTTCCCCACTCGCACTCCTCTTCCCTCAGCCTTTACCCTTTCCCTTTCCCTTACCCTTACGGCCTTGTGGAACATTAGGGGGCTGTGAGGATGACGTCTGGGAATATTGGGGAGCATAAGACGTGCTGGGGAGTGGTTCCTCCCCACCTTCCCCCTCCATCACAACACCACATGATTCATCACGCACCCTCACTCGCCAACGTGTCTGGGAATATTGGAGAGCATAAGATGTGCTGGGGAGTGGTTCCTCCCCACCTTCCCCCTCCATCACAACCCCACGTGATTCATCAGCACCCTCACTGCCCCACGTGATATGCCCCACCGTCTCACACCACCACGGGAGAGCGATGCCTCAGTCCCACCACTCTCACTTTCTATACTCGCCCCTGCACTTTCCATTTCACTCCCCACTCCCTCCTTGCCACTTCCACCCTCCCCAATCAAAAGACTAGGCCCATACCTGATTGTACGACGTGCTGTGCACTCAGGGCCGCAATGGGTGATAATCTCTCGGCTGTACCACGTGGCAGCACATCCCACGGCTCCATCCTTGTCCCCGTCCTCGTCCTTGAAATAGGGCTCCACATCACGTAGGGGCTGCTGAGAGGATGTTACACATTGTTTTTGTGCAGGCTGGTCCTGTCTAGCAGCACGATAAGTCACGTAGCACCGCTTCCTGGGGGACGAGACCTCCTCATCACTGCTGCTGGTTTTCACCTCCTCTGGTTGGACATAATCTTTGTCCAGAACCTCGTCGTCCAGTAGGGAATCACTGTTGCCTGTGAAGGAGTCCAGGGCAACTTGGATTTCCTCCTCTGAGAGACCTCTATGCACCATGTCTGACCAGGGCCACTGCTAACAGGTGAGTGACCGACCCGAGGGTGAGCGCGGGTCGTGCGGGGTCGCCGAGTGTCCCCGCCTGGTGGCAGGTAGGGGAAGGTCAAGTGACCCTACGTACCAAAAATCAAGCACAAATTTTGAAAATTGTGCAAATTATGCATCTTGCAATTGCGCGACGTACCAGTACGTCGACAGGACTGGCAATTACATAATGTTACAACGTAGTCATACATCGATGGGACGCCTCGGGTTAAACCAAGCAAACAGGCTGTTAAGAAAGCCCACAAATTAATTGGATTCATTGATAGAGCATCTGAATGTAAATTGGAAAATATCATTCTCACCCTGAATAATTCTCTACTGTAGTACATCCGCATTTTGAATATTGTGTCCAGTTCTGGTCGCCTTATTGAAAAAAAGAAAGATACTTGAGAAATTGCAAGGAAGGATGACCAAAATGAAACCTAGATTGGGAAATAAACCATAGATGGAGTGCTTGGAAACCCTGAATCTATTTACTCCAACTAAACATGGGTTATAAGATAATTTAATTCAAGTATTTAAAATACTGGAGGGACACTATAGCATGGTTATTGATAAATACTTTACAGTTGACTTCTTGAATTATATTAGAGGCAATGAGCATTAAAATAATCAGCAAACAATTTCAGTCACAAGAAGCTTAGCATTTCTTCTTTAACAGAGTTGTAAATATATGGAACAAATTGCCCTCCAATGCGGTAAAGTGTAATACAGTACTAAGCCTTAAAGGTCCTTGGATAACTATCTGTCTTCTACCTCCAGCTTAGAATGTTTACTCCTGAATAATACATTTCTATATTACAGTCAATCATCAAGTAGCACAAACGATATGGACTGGAAAAGGAATGTGGTACTCAAACATGCGTTACTCTAACAATATGTTTGCATGTGTAATGGTACAGTGTAGTTTGGTGACTTTCCAAAAACTCTCACTTTTGCCCTTTCTTGCCACCCAACACCATTTAAATTACCCCTACTTATACCCACAACTGAAAGAGATATAACTATTGCAATTCCCGATGCCTCTAACCAAGGAAAAACTGCCACTCTTCACCAGATTATTTAATTTTCGACATCAAAGTAGGTCAGCTAAACCCCATTCATTTTATGTGCCCTCTGTGTCATTAAAAGGAAGGGAGAAATTATAACAACATTATTTTACTCACTACTGCAATGAAGAGAGGCTGCAATAATAGTCAAACAGAATAAAGAATTGGGAGCTAAGTCTACCATCTCGGTTTTGGGACGATTATTATTCTTTCCTTCCTTAAATATTGATAAGCTTTATTTTACATCCATTTCATGTAGTTGTCCATCAAAACAAAAATAGACAGTGTTCTGAGAAATATATAACGATTCTTTCGTAAGAAATATTAGCACGGCACGGCTGAAGATTGTATGTTACAATTATAAACAATAACAAACTCACATGTGTCTACTGCCCCGCTGGACCTGCTGCACATAGATCATGGAAAACCATTGCACAGAAAAATGGACAGTGACTAGACTGAATGTTTGCTTGAAATCTAGAGGAATACCCTGTTCAAGGTACACTACTGGCGTGGTTTTCTGAATTTTTGTTCGGTACTTTGGAGCCCTCGGCATTGTCGGGTTTCGGCTGGCAGTCTCGTTCTGCATGATTTCGGCTTTAACCCGCCCCGTCCCGGAGACGTGAATTCACATCCTCACATGATGTGCACTCATATCCCGGAGACGTAAATTAACGCGGCAACATTGCAAGGACATTGCAAGGTCCTTAATTTGCACAATTTTCAATTTTCGCGAGTGATTTTTGGCACGTATACACGGGACACCTTCCTCTACAAGATGCCAGGCAGGGACAATGCCTTACTCAGCATGACTTCCTCCCCCCCCTTGCATGACCTCTCTCAGCAATTCACATGTTATCAGTGATCTGGCCAGTAAAGCCATGTCATGTCAGGGCCAGACTGATTCCCCAATCGATGACAATGTAGAGAACAAACATTAGAGGAAGAAACAGTCAGAAATGATGATCAGGTAATGTGGCAAAAAAAAGTTCAGGAATGGTGATGAGTTAGTGAGTGAAACAATGCTTATAATGCCTATATTACCGTTTGAAAACCAATATACTCTCGTACTACATATAAATTTGTACCAAATAAATAAATAAATACCGTTTATGAGTGGTGTAGAATAGTTATCCTCCCATAGAACTCGTTTTCTTTGCAGCCAGCCTGACAGAAAACCCTGTAAGGTAAGGAGGTACTCCTACCTGGATCGAGTATTTTAAACCTCAGGTGAGCGATTTCTCTATGAATTTTCGATGTTTCTCACCAAAAGCGGATGTTTGAGACAAAAATGTCGGGACTGGGGCGTACCACTGCCCAGAAAACGTCGGGATGGGGCGGGTTAAACATTGTACAAATTTCATATGAAAAACTTCGCAGATTTTCTTCAGCATTTTGGAGATGAAGCATTGTTCTGTTAGAAAACTAAATTAATTGGGTTTTAAACAAAAGGTGCTGTCACACCCGGTGTGCTTTCGCGGCTTCCGTAGTAACGTTTTCCTGCATTTATCACACTAAAATATATCTAGAAAATTAGTATAACTACAAAAGAATAATATCATCGGGAGCTAACGTACTTGTCAATAACTATCATGGGATAGATTTTTAAAGATATGCGACTTCTGTGGTCTCTGGATGAGTAGCCTGACTTCCATATTGAACTAGCTGGCAATCAGTGGCAACTCTTGAGTTAGTGACGGTGGGAATTCAGAACATGAGTGGTATTAAAATGGCATTAACAAAAACAAATTATCTGAGCACCACTGTGTGTTGACGCATAGCTCTGTGGCCCTCCCTCCCACCCCCATCCCCAGTGTTGTTATGGATATTGTTGAGATGCTGCTCCTGCACTTCCTTCTTCATCGTATATGTCGAATCCTTCGATGGTGCTTTCATACACACCATGCATTTTCACCATTTCTGCCTGCCTCTTTCCATGATCAAACTCCTTTTACTAGCTCATACTTTTGGCTGTACATGAAGATGTGCCACTTTCTGGGTGGTTGCGGCTGATCACATGCCATGCCTAAGAGTCAATGACCTTGCACGACACTCAGACACAAAAAAATCTT
>NC_136957.1:11357734-11385234 GCF_032717465.1 Coenobita brevimanus | reverse complement strand
TTAATCCTGCATCATCCTTGAACATGCTTGGGGTTTCATTTACTCGGGACTTATCTTGGAAAGATCATATTACATCTCTTGTAAAATCTGCTTCCAAGAGATTGGGTGTGCTTAGCCGACTCCGCTCTTTCTTTACCTCTGCGCAAATGTTGACTCTATACAGGGGTTTTATCCGCCTCTGTGTGGAGTACAACTCTCATGTGTGGGGAGGCTCCCCACATACAGCTCTTCTCAATAGGGTGGAGTCAAGGGCTTTTCGTCTCATTAACTCTCCTCCTCTTACTGACTCCCTTCAACCTCTGTCTCTTCGCCGCACTGTTGCATCTTTATCTCTTTTCTATCGCTACTTTAATGGTCACTGCTCCTCTGAACTGTCTGCTTGCATTCCTCCACCTCTACGACGGCCGCGTAGCACCCGTCTGGCAGCAAACTCTCATCCTTTTTCTGTCCAACTCTCTAATGCAAGAGTTAACCGTTACTCCCAGTCTTTCATTTATGCAACAGGTCAGCTCTGGAACTGTCTCCCTCTGTCTGTATTTCCTGCTGCCTATGATCTCCAGTCTTTCAAACGCAGTGTGTCCAGGCATCTCAAAATGATTGGATCTTGAATTTGGCTCTATATTGTATTTTGTTTTTCTCTTGGAGGGAACTGTTACTACAGGCTCATGGCCTTCTTTCTCACATAAAAAAAAAAAAAAACATAAATACACACAAATCGGTAGGTGACGATGGCCAGCTCTAAATGGACCAAACTTTGTCAGTGACCAAAAGTGAGTTTCGGTATGAAAAGCTACTTCTGTATGGCAGTACCGAAGGACAACGTCCAACCAGAAGAATAATGGCGTTGGCTTAGTAATTTTCAGAGCCTGAGCATTTTGCGCGAGCTAGGTCGTAATTTTAGTGCTTCTCATATTTTCTGCACTTAATGACCTTTGACCCCTGACCTGGCAAATATAGGTCAAGATATACGACGCACACTTGTAGCACTCATTAACGTCTATAAGCATGTAAAATTTCATTCAATTTCATCCACCTACTGTGGAGCTAGGGAACTTGAAATTCGCAGAATGGCCCATCAGACGTACCACTTCTAGGCGGCTCTGCCAGTGACTGGAAGTGAGTTCTGATATTAAATATCTTTTTTGCATGGAGATATTCCAGTGTAACATTCCACCCAAGAATCATGGCCCTGGCTTAATGATCTTCAGAGCCTGAGCATTTTATGTGAACATAGTCGTGATTTTAGCTATTTTCACCATTTTTGCATTTGACCTTTGACTCCTGACCTGGCCAATGTAACACACTGAAGTACAATAGAAAGTTGCAGTGCTAGTCAATGTCTGTAAGCATGCAAACTTTCAATTCTATCAAGACACTGGGGAACTAGGGGTGAATTTTTGAAAACTGGTACTAGTTGCAAGGGATACTGAGGCCAATCTTCACGAGGTTGCCATTCGAAAACTAGAGAAGAGAAATGAAAAATGGATGGCACACTTCAGATATGGAATAACCTCAAGATTACGCCTAAAGAAGTCAGGGTTTTATACACCATAGTAATGTTTATACAGGTGAAAACGTAAAATCATTAAAAAAGCGTTTTTTTGGCCGTTGCTAGGCATCGAGTAGTTGCCTAGCAAACTAAAACCTTGCAGACACAACTAGGTCACAGGCTGGTCATTGCATCCAAGTTTGGTAGGAATCGGTTAATTCTCAATGGTAGAAGTGCCTGCCACAAGTAAACAAGAATGAAAGACAGAAAGATAACGCGACTAACAATATGGGAAGCATGGAACTGGCCAAAATAAACCAATCAAGAAAACATGACTAACAATACGGGTAACATGAGCTGACCAATAAAAAATAAACTACTCCCCTAGACGAGTTAAACAAAATCAACTTTCCCAACCACGTAAACCTGCAAAGCTACGGCTGCTTCTGTCAGGACAGTGTATGAGAATGAGGTGGTTGGACGAAGAAGACAGAAAGAAAACCAAGATAGAGAAACAAGGTGCCATATAAGGAAGGGTGGTGTATCGTGGGAAGGGCCATTGCAGAGCAGTGACAGTAACGCCTGGGGATCCCTTTGTGGCTATCATATCTCAGTTTATTTGTTTCAATTGCTTAAGTATAATTAATTTTTTTTATTGCATTACCTTCTGGAGATTTTATTAAATATAAGAAAGAGCTCTAGTACCGTAAGTGTTAATGAAGGCTATGTCTAAGCTTTTTTAGTTCAAAAAGTGTCCTAGAGCCTGAATAGAAGAAAATAAAGAGAAGAAAAATAAATACAGGAGATAAACAAAATACTGAATACTTTGTCGTAGTGAAGTGAATGATTACAACCACGATTATAACTATCATCTAAGACAATATTATAAGCAACAGCATTTAATATGATTAGAAGCATAATTATTATACCAGATTTTTTCCCTTAACATACTGGCATGCGTCTGCTTATAGCGACTCCCCATGCTGTTCGATCTCTAGCAGCCTCTCTTTCAGTCCCTTATGCCTGAGGTGACATTCTACCACCTCATTCCAAGTCTTTCTGCTTCACATCCACTACCATGCCTACCACAACTACCATAACCAAAATAATCACAACTGTCAGCATCAAAACCACTATCGTTCCCAATACAGTCAGTTAAAACTAGCACACACACCATTATCACTACCACAACCACTACCACCTCCACCACAATCCATAACAACGGCCACACCTCTTACACAGACCACACTTCACCAAAATTACCACACTCATGACGATCAACAATATACTGTACTACTAAGACATACACCCACCACAAACAACAATATTTTGTACTATTAAGACTTATACACCCACCACAAACAACGGTATAATGTACTATTAAGATTTCAACCACAATAATGAACACCTGCAACAAAATCCTTTAAAACATCACGCAAATTACCACAACCACTATAGTCATGAAAGGTCCTTCAAAACTCATGTGTTTCACTCCTTGCTGCTATTTGACTCAATACGCTGAAATCTGGGGAACTGAAATCTTGTTGTTTTCATTCCCAACGCTATGCTCTGTAGCTACAAGTGCTATTAATAGGTGCGTGTTTATCTCAAATGTTGACCCATACTGGGATAGTAATAAGTAGTATGAGGAACACCGTAATATGATATATATTTGAGACAAACGAATTGAAATTTCCGCTCTGATGAGCTCGCTCAAACCCATGCTCCCATGAAAGCGACGTCATCATGCTGAATATAGATGCCGCAGTTTATAGACTGCTAATCAATAATGTTTTCCTAGTGTTTTTATGCGCAACATATTGTGATGAAAGTAAAGCAGTGCAGTATAACATCCAATCATTTTAACCAAAAATTACTGTGAGAGTAATATTGTGCAACACCCATAACTCCTACACGAAATTTCTAATATTCAAAACGGCATCGGTGGCCTGGAGTATGGTTGACTGTTGTCCTGACATATAGTGCCCATAGCTTCATTCACCATTGTAATTTAGGATTAATATAACAATTATACACTCTACATGGACTGAAAAATAGTTTGGAAACGGAAAAAAAAAAAAACAGGATTATGGAAGTGCAGGCAGGAGAAAGATGAATACCTTTGCTACCGCTGCTCCATATACAGACCCATAAAGTACGAAGTAGATACCAGTACAAAATCGGCAACTGTAAATATCAAGTATTTCAGCCAATTAAACGAAGTATATTGTTCTTAAATGGCAATATGGAATGCAACGAGGAGATGTGTATCCCGAACTGTCACTAGCCACCGAGTTACAGTAAGGGCTGGGGTATAGGCCTTATGTAGTGTATAATGAGCGGTGGGGGTATTGGCGGTATATCTGGTGTGCATTTTGAGTGTGTTTGGGGTGAGTTTTGGGTGTGTTCGAGGGTGTGTCCAAAGACAGGACACCTTTTGTGATGTGCTGCAGTGGTGAATATTGGGGTTGGTGAGCAAATCGACGGTGTCCCATGCCTTGTTCTACCCTGAGGTAGAAAAACCTCTTAGTGCAGTACGCCTGTGATTACGGCAGGGAAAAAAAGATGAGAGTCGAGATGGGGGGGGGGGGAACGATAGGGGAAAATACAGAGAGGAGGGAGAAGAGACGAAATGGAAAGATAAAGGAGGGAGAAGGCGACGAGTCGGGAAGGAGGAAATGATGGGGAGGGCAGACAAGAGAGAAGAGTGAGAAGAATGCAGATGGAATGAAAAAAAAAAACAAAAAAAAAAACAGAGGGACAAAGGGAAAAGAAAGAAGGGAGGGGAGAACGTAAGAAAGATCAAGAGAGGAAAAAGAGAAGAAGAGGAGGGAAACGGGAAGGAGATAACAATAGCATAGCGGAGAGAGAGAGAGAGAGAGAGAGAGAGAGAGAATGAAATAAAGCCGCAACAACCGCCAAACCTCACACAATCACCTTATTCTTAACACAGCCATCTTTGAGGGGAAAAAGAAACAAAAGCTTTTGAGAATGAAGGGGGGGAGGTAACAGAGGACAGAGAAGGGAGGGGATTAATAGCCCTCCCTCATCAGTGCAGCCTCTGTTGTTAGGGTGAGTGGGGGTGAGGGAGGCAGAAAATGGAGGGAATGGAAGAGAGGAATGTAGGGGAGGAGAACTGAGTAATTTAGGAGGGAGAGGAGGTAGGGAATGAGGGGGGTGGGAGAGTCAGAATATATATATACATACATACATATACATAGAGAGAGAGAGAGAGAGAGAGAGCGAGAGAGAGAGCCTCTGTGGTACAGTGGTAAAGTGTGCGTTTTCTACACTTTAGTTCGAGGGTTCGCGCCCCGCCAGGGTAATAAACTTTGGGAGCGTTCTTCATGCCACGTACTGCATTGGCGGACACAAGGCGTGCTGTGGTTGAACCAGGGTCGCATACTGAAAAGTATGTTTGCACCCAGTCGGCTTGCGCGGGCCGATTACACTTGGTTCACAGACTACATACACATCTAAAGCCACTCCAACACAACAGGTACACTTACAAGCACTTCTCACCCTACATACAGTCTCTACCAGACAGCCTAAGCCACTTGGTAGAGATACATTGGCTGTCTCGTCCCCACTTCGGTCGGGATAGGCCGGTCCTGCAGTGGACACTCAAATGGCTGATGAGATGATATATATATATATATATTGTTAGAGAAAGACACACGTGCGTTCATGTTTATAGTTTTTGACGCTCAAGCCGGGAATCGAACCCGGAACCTCTAGACAGAAGCCAGGCACCGTTATCACAACACCACGGCGTGATAAAAGCCAAGCCACCTGGATTCCATGAAGAACCAGATAAATCTATTATGGAAGAATATTTTTCAATCCGAACCCATATGATGACATGTTTCAGAGTCATCAGGATTTTTGCTTAGCCCCACGCAACTCGGCAAGTGACATAGCAGTATTAATCTATCCCAAACAGTATAAGCTTTCTCTTATTTGTTGGAGAAACACACATTACACTTGCGTACATAAGTGAAAAGTTTTTGACATTCTAGTCTGGAATTATAAGACAAGAAGCGGTAGAAATGGGTGGAGCTGGGATCTATGTATCTATTTATGCATGTATGTGTCTATGTATGTCTATCCATCTATGTATGTATGTATGTATGTATCTAAATATATATAGATGGATAGATAGACAGATAGATAAATAGATAAAGATATATACCGTACATATAGTGTAGATGTCTATATATATATATATATATATATATATATATATATATATATATATATATATATATATATATATATATATATATATTTATATATATATAATATATATAGATAGAAGATAGATAGATAGATAGATATAGATATAGATAAATAGACAGATAGACATAGATAGATAGATAGAGAGAGAGAGAGAGAGAGAGATGTCGTGTATATATATATATATATATATATATATATATATCCCATTGGATCCCAGGGGTGCTGGGCGAGGCAAGGCACTGGGTGGATACTGAGCGCACCGCCCTCCGCCTATCGGCTCAAAGTCGCGAAGCTCATAGGTCCCTACCCGGGGGTTCCCTACTTTATACGGACTTGAAAAATCCCAGTTCTGTCCAATATTCCGGACACTGGGCTCCAATGGGTTAAATATATAAATACATAAATAAATACTGTATCTATCTTTCTATCTATCTATCTATCTATATCTATTTATCTATCTATCTATCTATATATACACATAGAGAGAGAGAGAGAGAGAGAGAGAGAGAGAGAGAGAGAGAGAGAGAGAATGTGGTGAATACTCTTCCAAACATTATCTGTTCGAATTTTCGGCCCTTCTCAGACCATCATTAGATACTACAATTGTCCTATATAGTCAGCACAGACATGATAAAAAGAAGATACAGGGACTTTATTGAAAATATAAAACTAAAGAAAAGCAATGAAAAACAAACCCAAGGTTTTTGAGGGAGCAGGAACTGGCTGTAATGGATAAGGTGGTATAGTTTGTTTGAGCTTTCCTGCTATTTGGGAAATATGGCACTGGTTAATGATGTAAGTTACATTTCTTTTCGTCCCAGGGTAGCAAAAATCCTGCAACAATTTGCGGTAGGTCTTGTTAATTCGCAGGTGTTCACCAAATCCTTCATGAGCAACCACTAACACTTTCCCCTGTACAGCCATCGGCAAAACTATCTGATGGGTTTCAGCCCAGGTATCATCTACACTCACAGTAGGTGGTCTAGATAATCTAAAAAGAAGACCATTTTTGTGATTAAACGAGGGTTTTTTCTGTAAGTCTTCTCTGCATCAACGGCCTCATCATATAATTTAGTTAATGTGGGGTCATTCTTTTGCGCTTTACCAGGTTATTCACGAGTCATTAGATTAGAGAGAAACCCATTTTCCTGGCTATGAGACATTATGGAGGATATTTTACTTTCATGTGTATCACCATTCTCGTTTTGTATCTTACTGTGGGATCGTGTTACAGCACAGACAGGAAATGGATTTGGCTGCTTCTCAAATTCCTCTGTAGTGCCATGTTTCAAAGGCGAGTCCTCGACTTTTAGTCTAGGAAGCATCAAATTGCCTGCCAGGTATTTTCCTAAAAGCATGGTTCCATCAGGAAGAGGCAGGACTGTTCAAGAAATTTCCACTGTCACTGGACCTTCCACATATTCTAAACTGATCTTAGTTAATTTAAGTGTACTGTAGAATTCAGTACCTGCGAGAACACTTTCTCACCTGTGTAGCACTTGTGAATCTCTGGCAGGGCATTCTTAATGATAACGGTTTGTGTCAAGGCTGTATCTCTAATGATACCAACAGGATAGTTCCTTGAGTTTGGAGTGAGTGATACAGTTCCTTTAGATCTAAAATGATCAAACATGTCTACTCGAGACTTATTTGTACTGAAGTTGGTAGAAGCAAATTTATCTCTTTAAGCCTGCCTCTTTTGATACTCTGCATTTAGGATCTGGGCACGCTTTGATCAAGTGACCCGCTTTTCTACAAATTTTACATATAGGACGCTTAGAGCATCTAGCTGACCCTGTCCACTTAAACTCTTATTAGACTTAAAACTTGCAAAAGACTGTACAGTGTTAGGCTTTCTCTTTTCCTCAGGGGTGTGGCGATTAACTAAAACAAAGACATCCGTTACCTTAACCGCCTTAAACATACTTGGGGTTTCACTATCTCGGGATTTATATTGGAAGGTACATATTACCTCTCTTGTAAAATTTGCTTCCAAGAGATTAGGAGTGCTAAGCTGACTCTGTGCCTTCTTTACCCCCGCACAGCTGTCTGAGGCAACTGACAGCAAACCTTTTTCTGTATCCTATTTTCTCTATACTCATTTCAAAGCCAAAGGTGGATGTTGCATATATGTACGCAACGACCTATATTGTTCTCGTGTTCCTGAACTCGATTCTTCTGAATTCTCTACACTCTGGCTTCGGCTTTCCCGTCATTCTCTGACTAAATATATCTGTGCTGTTTACGTATCCCCCAATTCTACTGACTATCAAAAATTCTTCGACTATCATACTTCTACGATGGAACACTTTCTATCCATTTCTCCTTTCTCTGAAATCTCCATACTAGGAGATTTCAATGTTCACCACCACCTTTGGCTTTCCTCTCCTTTCATTGATCCACCTGGTGAACAAGCCTACATCTTTTCTATCCTTAATGACCTAGAGCTACTTGTACAGTACCCTACCCATATCCCAGATCGCCTTGGAGAGAGCTCCAACATACTTGACCTCTTCCTTACAACTAATCCTTCTGCTTACACTGTTAATCTTTTCTCTCTGTTGGGCTCCTCCGATCACAACCTTATCACCTTAACCTGTCCTATCACTCCAGTACAGCTTGTGGACCCTCCAGGAAAACGTCATCAGTGGCATTTTGGAGCCACGGATTGGGAGGCCCTCAGGCAGTACTTCTTTGATTTTCCATGGAATGATTATTGCTTCCATGGCCGGGAACTATCTGAGTGTGCCTTGCGCATTACGGAGGTTATTTTCTTGGCAATGGAAGCATACATTCCTTTCTCATATCCTTTGACTAACGCAAGAAAGCCTTGGCTTAATCACGCTTGTTCTAATGCTGTCCACAACAAGGAGAGGGCCTACAAAGGTACCGGAGCCAACACACCCCTAAATCACATCATCCTTACGTTTCTGCTCGGAATCACGCTAAGTCTGTTCTTCGCTCTGCTAAAAATAATTTCATCCGTACTAAATGCTCTCAACTCTCCAACTCGAATCCTTTCCGCTCCTCTTGGCACCTTCCTAAAAACCTTTCTATCAACTTCATCTCATCATCCTTCCCTCCTCTTTTCTACTCTGATGGTTCTGTAGCTATTTCTTCTACTGACAAAGCAGATCTCTTTGCACAGACTTTCTCGTCCAATTCCACCTTAGATGATTCTGGTGGTGTTCCTCCATCACTTCCCGCCTCTGACTTCCTCATGGCTGACATTAAAATTTCTTCAGCTGATGTATTTTCTACCATCACTGGCCTCAGTACTAACAAGGCATATGGGTCTGATGGAGTCCCTCTTGTTGTTCTCAAGAACTGTGCTTCTGTGCTTACACCCTGCCTAGGCAAACACTTTTGCCTTTGTCTGTCAACTTGTACCTTTCCTTGCTGGAAGTTCGCTCTCATCCAACCAGTCCCAAAGAAGGGTGACAACTCCTAACCCTCCAACTATCGTCCAATTGCTTTAACATCCTGTATTTCAAAAGTTTTTGAGTCAATTCTCAATAGAAAATTTTTAAGGCATCTTTCCTATCACAACCTTCTTTCTGATCATCAGTGCGGGTTCCGTCAGGGACGCTCCACTGGCGATCTTCTCACCTACCTTTCAGACTCCTGGTCATCCTCCTTTCGAGACTTTGGCGAAAGGTTTGCCATTGCACTTGAAAATCTCAAAGTCTTTCGATCGAGTCTGGCATAAGTCTTTAATTTCCAAACTGCCCTCTTACGGTTTCTATCCTTCTATCTGTGCCTTCATCTCTAGCTTCCTTTCTGGTCGTTCTATAGCCGCTGTTGTAGATGGCCATCGTTCTTCTCCTAGATCTATCAACAGTGGTGTTCCTCAGGGCTTTGTCCTATCACCAACTCTCTTCCTTTTATTCATCAATGACCTTCTAAGCTGTACATCTAACCCTATCCACTGATACGCTGATGACTCCACCCTTCACCTTTCCATTCGGTTCCCACAATGCCCATCTCAGCAGTTACTGCAACAAACAAGGGATGAGGCTATGGCACACCTAATGTCTGACTTGGCTCATATCTCTGACTGGGGTAAAAATAATCTTGTTGTTTTTAATGCATCTAAGACTCAGTTCTTACACCTATCAACCCGTCAAAATCTTCCACAGGTATACCCACTAATGTTTAATAATATTCTGCTTAACCTGCCCCATCCCGACGTTTTCTGGGCAGTGGTACGCCCCAGTCCCGACATTTTTGGACGTTTTTTTGGGAGGCTCAAACATCCGCTTTTGGTGAGAAACATCGAAAATTCATAGAGAAATCGCTCACCTGAGGTTTAAAATACTTGGTCTAGGTACAAGTACTTCCTTACATGACTGGGTTTTCTAACAGGCTGGCACCAAAGAAAACGAGTTCTATGGGAGTGTAACTATTTTATCCACTCATAAACAGTATTTATTTATTTACTTGGTACGAATTTATATGTAGTACAAGAGTGTATTGGTTTTCAAACAGTAATATAGGCATTATAAGCATTGTTTCACTCACTAACTCATCACCATTTATGACCTTTTTTTTCCCACATTACCTGATCATCATTTCTGACTGTTTCTTCCTCTAATGCTATGTAATCACATTGTCATTGATTGGGGAATCACTGGCCCTGAATGTCTTTATTGGCCAGGTCACTGGTAACAGGTGAATTGCTGAGACAATGGCGTGCAGGTGGGGGGGAGAGGTTATGCGGTGTAAGGCATTGTCCCTGCTTGGCATCTTGTAGAGGAATAGAGGAAGGTGTCCAGTGTATACGTGCCAAAAATCACTCGCAAAAGCACTCGTGAAAATTGAAAATTGTGCAAATTAGGGACCTTTCAATGCTGCCGCGTTAATTCACGTTGCCGGGACATGAGTGCACATCATGTGTGGACGTTAATTCACGTCACCGGGACGGTGCGGGTTAATCCTGCATCATCCTTGAACATGCTTGGGGTTTCATTTACTCGAGACATATCTTGGAAAGATCATATTACATCTCTTGTAAAATCTGCTTCCAAGAGATTGGGTGTGCTAAGCCGACTCCATTCTTTCTTTACCCCTGCACAATTGTTGACTCTATACAGGGGTTTTATCCGCCCCTGTGTGGAGTACAACTCTCATGTGTGGGGAGGCTCCCCACATACAGCTCTTCTCTAAAGGATGGAGTCAAAGGCTTTTCGTCTCATTAACTTTCCTCCTCTTACTGACTCCTTTCAACCTCTGTCTCTTCGCCGCACTGTTGCATCTTTATCTCTTTTCTATCGCTACTTTAATGGTCACTACTCCTCTGAACTGTCTGCATGCATTCCTCCACCTCTATGACGGGCGCGTAGCACTCATCTAGCAACAAACTCTCATCCCTTTTCTGTCCAAATCTCTAATACAAGAATTAACCATTACTCCCAGTCCTTCATTTATGCAACAGGTCAACTCTGGAACTGTCTCCCTCTGTCTGTATTTCCTGCTGCCTATGATCTCCAGTCTTTCAAACGCAGTGTGTCCAGGCATCTCGAAATGAATGGATCTTGAATTTGGCTCTCTCTTGTATTTTGTTTTTCTCTTGGAGGGAACTGTTATTGTGGGCTCATGGCCTTTGGCTCCTTCTTCCTCGCATAAAAAAAAAAAAAATACAACTGAGCAACATATTCATGAAACTGCTTAAGACTGTATTACCGGAAGTCACAGTAAAACAAGTTGGGTACACAACTCGAAGAGGAAATGATTGAGAACTCCACATAATAAACTAATCAGGCAAAAGAAGATGGCAGTCATTAAAACTCTGAGCAATAATCCAGAAGCAATGAATTACATTCGAATCCTTGTTTAAAATTCCAAGCATGTTATTACTTCCCGCCAAACGCCACTTGAATAACCCCATCCACGATATTTCCTCATAAACAAGACCACAACCATTAATACGGTTCATAAGGGTTTTATAAAACGCCAAGAAACGATATCAGGCCAAGAGTGGAAAAAATGTGGGCTTAAATAAAGACCGGCATGCACGGAATCAGATATAGGGGGAAACATGAGATGCGTACATTTTGGTGGCAAGAAGCCAAGTGCAGACTGGGCCAGATTTTTCCTTTTGCTTTCACAACACGGAATGATTATGTTTCACGAACTGTTTTTAAAGGAAGGCCTCCTGGGTGTATAGATTTCCTATTTACATACGTTAGCGAAAGTTGGAGTAGGTCTTGTATCCACTTCCGCTTATCTGTTTATCCAAAAGATATCTCAGAGTTATTGATGAATTTCAGTTAAGTTTGGTATATATATATATATATATATATATATATATATATATATATATATATATATATATATATACCTAGGCTGCTTCATCCAAGGAAAGGGAGGTAGCCGAGACATGACGACACACTCCCAATCCATTCAAACACATTCATTCGCATCTTAGCCCCAAAGGGAGAAGGGAAAGATCCTCACTGCACCACATTGCACAAGTTTCAACTGCTCAGTGCAATCAGTGACATCCACAGCAGGGACCAACAACAGACCTGGTTTACTTCTGCCACATCATAATAGACCTGTCCCCTTACCAGCACCTGACATGATTAGCTGATCAGACCAAATGTGGGGGAATATCCCCTCAGGGCTGTGTCATCATTTATTCATCCACAGTTTCTCTTCATTTATTTCTGTCACGCACACCCACTCTTCCGTCCTCAAAAGACATCCCTCTCACATCCAGCGCTGTCTTCACACTGTCCATCCATCCTATTCGTGGTCTCCCTCTCAGCTTTAGACCTCTCACATTAGATCTAGTTATCTTTTTCACCAATCACTCATTATCCATTCTTTCCATATGCCTAATCCATCGCAACACCCTCTGCTCAAGTCCCGAACAACTCCAGTTCTCCTTCGCACGTCATCATTTCGCACTTGACCCATACGCGTCACTGCACACATACTCCTCAGACACCTCATCTCCATTACATTCAAACTTTTCCTCACTGCTACACTGATATTCCATGTTTCAGCTCCATATAATGCAGTCGGTACCACAACACCCTCATACAGCCTTCTCTTTACATCCATTCCATGCGAATGGCATCTGAACACTTTTATCATTCCTCCCAGCACCTTTCCTACTTCATTCATTCTAAACTTCACTTCTGCATCTATTCTAACTTCCACAGCAACATGTGACCCTAAATATTTAAAACACTCTACCTCCTCAAGCAACTCACCATTCAAAACTATATTCATCCTCCTACCATATACCAACCTCGTACACTTCATCACTTTACTCTTATTCTCATTTACTTTCAATTTCCTCCTTTCACACACCCTTCCAAATTCCTCTACCAACTGTCTCAGTCTCTCCTCTGAATCAGCCACCAATTTCCTCCTTTCACACACCCTTCCAAACTCCTCTACCAACTGTCTCAGTCTTTCCTCTGAATCAGCCACCAGTGCAGTATCATCTGCAAACAGCAGCTGCTTTAGATTTCACTCTCTACCATCAACATTCACTAGACTCAGACCTCCACCTAAATCTCTTGCATTCACCTCCCTTACAACACCATCCATATAAATATTAAACAACCAAGGCGACATCACACATCCCTGTCACAGCCCCACTCTCACGGGAAGCCAATCACTCACAGCATTTCCCACTCTTACACATGCCCTACTATTTACTTAAAAACTTTTCACCCCTTTTAGTAACCTGTCATCAAGTCCATACAATCTTAAAACAGTCCACAAAGCCTCTCTATCAATTCTATCATATGCTTTCTCTAAATCCATGATTGCCCAAAACACATCCTTGCCTTTTGGTAAATACTTTTCACTCACCTATCTTGCAGCAAACACCTGATCCACGCATCTCCTCCCTCTCCTAAAGCCACACTGCTCATCACCAATCACACCCTCTGTACCTTCTCTAACTCTCTTAATTAACAGTCTGCCATACACCTTACCTACAACACTCAACATTCTTATACCCCTAAAGATAGTACATTCATACTTATCACCCTTGCCTTTATACATTGGGACCACACAAGCACTTGCCCAGTCAACTGGCACCATACCTTTCACAAAGCACATATTCAACAATCTTACTAACCAATCAACAGTAGTCACTCCACCACCCTTCAGGCATTCCACAGCATACCCATCCATATCTGCAGCTTTCCCTTTTTTCACCTCCTTTACTGCCTCCTCCACTTCCTCCATCGTGATCAAAGAATCATTCAACTCTCCCAACACACCTATTCCTTGCACCTTTCCATCCTCTACAATCTCAGCCACCCTTTCCTCCTCTACATTTAACAATCTTTTAAAACACTCTGCCCCTTTCTTCCTAACTGCATCCATCTCACTTAACGTCCATCCATCCTCTGCTTTTACTTGGCCTTCCTTCCCAGACTCTCCCTTTCACACCCTTTTCACCTCCTTCCAGAACATTTTCTTATTCTGTTGACAATTCTCAGTCAGCCACCTACCCCGCCTCTCATCTGCTGCCACTTTAGCATCATGCACAGCCCTTCTCGCCCTATTCCTCTTTTCCTTATACCTCTCATATGACACCTCATCCTTCCTCTGCAGCCACACATCATATGCACGTCTCTTCTCAGCCACAGCCATACTTACTTCCTCACACCACCATTCACTTCCTTTTCGTACACCACCACCCACACTACTCACACCACATACCTCTTTTGCATGCCCCATCACAGCAATCTTAACCCCTTAACCATGGGGCGTCACTTTCGTGACGCTTGGGAGCAAGGGATCATACCACAGTGCGTCACTTTTGTGATTCTGTGTTATTTTTAATTCGCCCAGGCTTTCACGTGGTGGCTTGTATCATCTATCAGTACTGCCAATGTCCAACACTAGTCAGCACTCCTAATGTCATCTGTACTCCCATCCATTGTTGACAATTTAACCATTTCTCCCCGTTCTTGACTCCCCTCCCTATCTCCCCTCCATTACCCTCTCCTCTCACCTGCCTGGCCGTGCTACGCTAAGTAAATCTTCCCTGGAATTTTCCACTGATTTCATCCATTGAAATAAGTCTTATGCCCTATTCTGATACCAAATAGTATATACAAAAAAGAAATAAGGTAAGTGGGAGTGCCATACACCTGGAATTGGCTAATTATCACCTGACAACACCTCACGTGCACTCGTTCGCTAATTTTCACTGTTTACTTCCCCTTGAAATATGCCTTATAATCTACTCTCGTAATAAAAATGTATATAAGAAAGGAAGAGAGAAGCCTAAGTGATATTTACAGTCACCTGGAACTACCTAATTATTGCAGGCCACCACAATGTATTCTATGCTAAGTAAATCTTCCCTGGAATTTTCCACTGATTTCATCCATTGAAATAACCCCTATGCCTTATTCTTATACCAAATAATATATACAAAAGAGAAATAAGGTAAGTGATAGTGCCATACACCTGAAATTGGCTAATTATCACCTGACAACACATCACGTGCACTCGTTCGCTAATTTTTGCTGCTTATTTCTCCTTGAAATATGCCGTATAATCTATCCTCGTATTAAAAATATATATAAGGAGGGAAGGGAGAAGCCTAAGTGATATTTACATTCACCTGGAACTACCTAATTTATTATGTATTGTCTAGATTTCCTGCCAATTATTTCATAGCTATATATTAGTAGCTGTCACAAGGCTGACGTTGGCAGTATTGCACTCCCCCTAGGCAGGCCACCAGTATCAGTTTACTGTCGTCTTTCAAGGTGAAAGTACGTCGGATTCGCGCCTGTCAAATTCTGCAGCTTTTTAGCCCCATGCAAAGGGCCCTTTGACCTCTACCGACTTCTAAACCTCATGTGGAAAGAGGTAAAGGGCTGACAAATGATAGAGAGTGACTATGATCTTTCTGGTGAGTAAAACAGTGCAAGTGGAAATGTAAATAATGTGTAAATAATGTGCAAACAGCAAGTAAAAGCAATGAATGTAAATATAAGTGAACAGTGGAAAATAGTTTTATAAGTTACTGCAAGTGACAGTGCCTAACAATGTAAATAAAATAGAAATGTAAATAATGTAAATAAAATAGACAATGTAAATAGAAATGTAAATGAGTAGTATTATAAGAATACGAGTATATATACTAGGAGTAATGAAAGTGAAAGTTTCACTCTAGCATGTATGAATACTATGAGTTATGAAAGTGAAAGTGAAAGTGACATTCACTCTCAGCGCTAGTATACAGGACGAGAAAGTGAATGCTACATATTTTACTGAAAGAGAAATTGAATGCCTACAGTGACAATAAACTATTATTACTGAAGGAAACTTATGGATAAAGACTGTAGATATATATAAGTGTTATATAGTAATAGAACTATAATCTGTGAGGGGTTTTATGAATAATAAATGACAGAACACCAGCGGTGAACTAGCGCAAGTGGGAAGGTCATACGCTCTCGTAATTTTCATTGCTTTCACATTTTTTTTTTTTTTTGAGTATGGATTCCAAACTCTTTGAGAATCATAGAATAGTGTTTGTAGTGATATCAGGCTGTGGTAATCATATTACGGGTTGTCGGGAAGTGTAAAGTGGAGACTTCGTTACCCAACTTCAGAGGTCTCCACAAGTCCTATGGTACTCGACGAAGGCTCAACAAACATCCCAGGAGAAAGCTGAAGTATGTGCCATATGCATATTTAATTTTAATATTTTAGGACTAATAACTGATTTTTGGCAAATATTTTTAGAGTCTGTCGGAGCGCGAATATGCCTGCGGGAGCTGCAAGTCAAAGCAAAACAAGCCCTCGGTTTAGGGGTTAAACATCTGCCATTCCTCCTCCACACTGCCATTTTTCTTATCTTTCACTGTGTTCCACTCATGGAGCAACGTTCTTCATGGAGCAACGTAGGACTGGATGAATGATGGATGGATGTATACACACACACACACACACACACACACACATATATATATATATATATATATATATATATATATATATATATATATATATATATATATTGTTACGGAACAGAGAGAGATAATGAATACTTCAAGTGAGAATACTAAAATCACTACTGTCCCGCAAAGTTCCAGGTTCAAAACAAAAGACTTAGGTAAAATTACAAGTTAAAGTTTAATGCTCAAACTAACAACTAAACATTCAGGACTCATAAGGATAATGTAATGGCAAAACAAGTTACATATATGGTTAACTGCAATAGCCTCTAAACACGAATTTAGCAAGAGCAAATTTATCTAAGTTAGCCCTGATAAAATGAGAAAACCGGATAATGGTCAGTTAAAGCAAGATATAATATTATTACAGATACAAAATATCACTAATACGGGCTGACAGAATGGAACCAATATGAATTATAAAAATTTTACCAGGCCCACGAATTAACACAGGCTGTACAGTACAAGAAAAATGGTAATAACACTTATACTCAAATTATACAGCAGCTAGATGGCTAGAGACTTCCTGACCACTCACAAAAATAATAATATACCGTACAGGGGAGAACAGAGATGTGAACAGAATGAGGAGTAGATCTAAGTGGCAATTAATGCAGAGCCTGAGCTCATCATATAGGGGGCCGGCAGAGTTTCATTCAACTTGTAAGAAGGACACGCAAATGAAGGCATTAGGGGACGAAGAGTTGATAATCCTGCTCTGAACAACAGAAAGAACGACTTACTCTACTATAAGGGGAGAAGGGGGGAGTGAGGTGGAACACGCAAACCTGGTCACTATGGAAGCATCGTGGCGAATCGTGAACAAACATGCAGCATACTGTACATTAGGATCATACAAAGGATGATGCAATCATGAACAAAACTGTATCATGTTAGAATTATACAAGGGATGATGAAATCATAGGCTATGTAACACCTCCCCACAAAGAAAAAGAAATTTACAAAGGAAATTTCTTATTACTCTAAACTAATCTGTCTAAAGTCTAGATAAGCAATCTGCAATAACATTTTCTTTCCCCTTGACATGTTGTATGTCTAATGAATACTCCTGAAGAAGTAGACTCCATCTTGTCAATCTCTGATTTTTATCTTTAAACTTACTAAGGAATTTCAGTGGATTATGATCGGTATAAATGACTGGGGTCAAAACTAGAACACAAATAAAATGAAAAATGCTGTAAACCCAAAGTCAAGGCCAAAAGCTCTTTCTCAATAGTTGAGTAGTTCTTTTGAGGTGGAGTGAACTTCTTACTGTAATAAGATACAGGGTGTTCAATACCCTGATCATCCTCTTGCAGCAAAACAGCCCCAGCTCCTGTATCACTTGCATCAACAGCCGTCTTAAAAGGCTTAGCAAAATTTGGAGTAGCGAGCACTGGCTGACTTAATAGGATAGCTTTAAGTTTGCTGAAAGAGGATTCACAGTTATCGGTCCAGACAAATTTAACTCCCTTTTTCAGTAGGTCTGTAAGTGGTGATACAAGAATAGAAAAGTTAAGAACAAATCTCCTGTAATAACCTACAATTCCCAAAAATCTTTGTAGCTCTTTCCTACTTTTAGGTCTGGGAAGATCACTTATAACCTGAACCTTAGCTCCTGGTGGTGCAACGTGTCCATCACCAATTACGTACCCAAGGTACTGAACTTTAGCTTGACCAAACTCACACTTTGATAAATTAGCTACAAGATTAGCCTGAACCAAACGCTCAAGAAATTTACTGACATGGCATAGGTGATCTTTCCAGTTGTCACTGAAGATTAATACATCATCAGTATAAACAACACACCCTGCCAAACACTCTGTTCCAACATTCATGAGCTTCTGAAAAGTGGCTGGTGCATTCTTCATACCATATGGCATTACAGAACATGCAAAAGTCTTTCCTAGTGTTACAAAACATGAGATCTCCCTAGCACGTTCAGTCATAGGTACTTGCCAGTATCCCTTTAACAAATCAAACTTACTTATGTACCTAGCCTTTCCGATCTTGTCTATACAATCTTCCACGCGAGGGAGAGGGTAAGTGTCTGTTTTGGTTATTTGATTAACACGTCTGTAGTCGATGCAAAGCTGATGTGACCCACCTGGCTTAGGGACTAGAGTGACAGGAGAACTCCACTCGCTCTGACAGGGCTCAATCATCTTGTGGTCCAACAGGTAGCCAAGCTCTTTCTGGATGAGAGGAACTTTCACTGGGTTCACACGGTAAGGAGGCAGTTTAATTGGCTTTGCATCTCCAACATCGACATCATGCATCAACACAGTGGTTCTTCCTGGAGTGTCACGGAACACTTGCGGGTACTCCTGCAGTAATGCCGAAAACTCCTGCCTTTCCTCGGGAGCTAGATGAGAAGGCTTAGTCTGGAGATCATTCATGATATCAGGATTCTTCCCCAAACTATCACTCAGGCTCATACTGCATGGGAGAGCTTCACTTGCAGAATCGGGTGGAACAGCTACAGTGCAGACTGGGTTATTTTCGTCCCTCCTGTGATATAACTTTAGCATGTGGATGTGACAAAGTTGCTTGTTCATTCTACGATCTGGTGTGGCGATGAAATAGTTGACATCACTGAGTTTCTTCTCTACGGAATAAGGACCACTAAACTTAGCTTGAAGAGGATGACCATGTACTGGTAGCAGAATCAAAACCTGATCTCCTGGCTGAAAGTGGCGTAACCTGGACTTCTTATCATACTAAGTCTTCATCTTCTCCTGAGGAGCTCCTAAATTCTCTCTCGCCAGCTGTAAAGCAGTAGACAGCCGTTTCTTGAACTTCATCACATACTCCAGCAGGTTGACGTCATCTTCCTCCGACAGCCAGCATTCCTTGAGTAGCTTAAGGGGTCCTCTTACTTCATGGCCAAACAGTAATTCAAAGGGTGAGAAGCCCAGTGATTCATTTGGAGATTCTCTTGCGGCAAATACAACGAATGGATCTTTATCCCAATCTTTCTGACGTTCCAAACAGTATTTCCTGAGCATCGATTTCAGTGTTTGATGATATCTCTCCAACGCTCCTTGGGTCTGGGGATGGTAAGCTGAAGATGTGATCTGGGTGATGCCCAACTCTTTCAGAGACTGCTTGAAAACATTTGACATGAAATTACTTCCCCGGTCTGACTGTACCTCCTTGGGCAGACCAAACTTGGTGAAGAACCCTAGCATTTCCTTAACCATGTTCTTTGCTGAGATATTTCTAAGTGGAATGGCTTCAGGATAACGAGTAGCCATATCAATCAGGGTCAACACATAAGAAAATCCTGAAGAAGTCTTAGGAAGGGGGCCCACAATATCCACCAACACACGGGTGAATGGCGCCTCAAAAGGAGGAATGGGAACTAGAGGTGCAACCTTTTCGGTCTGATTACACTTCCCCACAACTTGACAGGTGTGACAAGACTTACAATACCAGGAAACATCTCTGAAGATACCTGGCCAGTAGAAGTGTTTCAAAATGCGTGCCACAGTCTTCCTCACTCCAAGGTGTCCTGCCAAAGTGGAATCATGAGCCACTCTAATGATATCCTGCCTACAAACACGAGTGATGACAACTTGATGTACAACCTCCCATTCACAGTCGGCTGATGCTGTTGGGGGTCTCCACTTCCTCATAAGTACTCCTGACTTTATATAATAACAAGTAGAAGCACCAGCTGACTCTTCCTCACTGCAAACAGAGTTAGCTAGACCTTTCAACTCAGGGTCAGCAACCTGCAACTCAACCAACTCTTGACGAGACAAATTATCAACACTACGGGGTACTGCCTCATCTGGTGAGAGGTCCAAATTAGCAAGAAAAGTGTCAGCTAGGATAACTTCATCATCATCATTATCCTCTAAGTCACCAGTAACTTTAGACTTAGCCCTAGTGACAGCACATGCAGAGAACACATCAGGGACATCACAATCCTGGGTCGCAGTCACTGGTTCACTAGACAACTGAGGACCTGGACACACTTGACTTCCATCAATATCATTTCCAAGTAAGAAAGTTACACCTGACATTGGGAGTGTCTCAACCAACCCAACCATAACGGAACCATTAACAAAACCAGACTCTAAATTCACTCTGCACAGAGGGACAGAGAAGTAATTATTCCCTACACCTTGTAAGATTACAGTTTCATCAGAGGAATTAACATTAGAGCCTAGAACACTGGTCAGCATAAGGGATTGGCAAGCACCTGTATCACGATATATTTTAACTGATTTCCTGTCATTACTGTCCAGAGGACTGACAAAACCATCAGACAGGAAATTAGCACATGAATTCTTGAGAATGTCACCCACGTTACTGCTCAAAAGAGGAGCTCCATCATGAGAATTTAAGTTACCCCTCAAAGCAGGTTCAGTTAACTCGGTTAAAGAATTCTGGGAACTCTCAAGGGTGGACACTAGACCAATTGACTGAATATTTAAAGACTCCTTCTTGTTCACATCACGCTGTCTCCTGAAACATTTCTCCATAGTATGACCAAGCTTACTACAGTAAGTACATTTACTTTTCTGAAATCTAGAGGTGGATCTGGTATTTACTTCCTGAGAAACATCATCTTTATTCTCTTTCCTGTTACCTGTACTCTGAGTAGAGGCAACGTACTTACTCTCACCTTTCCTTTTTTCTTTAGAATATCTCTTGTGAGTGAGAACATATTCATCAGCTAAACCTGCAGCATCAGACAAATTATCTATTCTTTTCTCATCAAGATATAGGCTTACATCTTTATTAATAGACCTTTTGAAGTCCTCCAGCAAAATCATCTGCTTAAATTTACCAAAATCAGAATCCACATTCTTAGAATTTAACCACTGCTCTAACAGATCTTCTTTGATTTTTGCCTACTCAACATGGGATTGCTTATCTTGTTTATAAGTTGTCCTAAATTTTACTCTATAGGCTTCAGGAACAAGCTAATGGGCCTTAAGAATTAAGCTCTTAACTACATCATAATTATCAGATTGATCCTGAGGCAAAGATGCATAAGTTACTTGAGCTTTCCCAGTGAGAACACTCTGAAGGAGTACTGGCCAATACTTTTTGGACCAATTAAAACCTGTAGCTGCCCTCTCAAACAACTGAAAATACTTTGTTAAATCAGATTCATTAAAAGGAGGGATTAGTTTAACATTTTTACCCACATCAAAATCATCAGAGCTAGATGATCCAGTTCCACCTTGTTTCATGCGATACTCATGGTCTGCCTGAATCCTAGCAAGTTCAATTTGTGCCTGAGCCTGTGCCTGTGCCTACTGAATAAAAGCCTGAGACTCAGCCTCCTTAGCACGTGCCTGAAACTCAGCCTCCTTAGCACGAGCCTCCTGCAGGGCTAGATGAAACTTAGCTATTTCAATCTGCGTTTGCTTATCTGGAGGAGTTACATTAAACAAGCTTT
This sequence comes from Coenobita brevimanus, assembly GCF_032717465.1. Classification (NCBI taxonomy): domain Eukaryota; kingdom Metazoa; phylum Arthropoda; class Malacostraca; order Decapoda; family Coenobitidae; genus Coenobita; species Coenobita brevimanus. Next base: position 11,363,138 of record NC_136957.1, on the reverse strand, counting down.
TATTAATCATGCCAACAATTTGATCTTTAGAATGATGAGAGTGAACAGCAATTCCCAATTGTTGAGCAACAAGCTTAAGTTCATTCTTTGTTCTGTTTTATACATCACACACTGTTTGAACATTTGACAAAAAATCTTTGGCTTCATCAAGAGTAGTAATAGTAGACATCATGAATAAATCACAGTCACAAAATATCAAGCAATATTCTTATGATAATATCCTGAATATCCTGATAAGAGGTCGCCAAATTAATGTTACGGAACAGAGAGATAATGAACACTTCAAGTCTATCTATATCTATATACCTAGGCTGCTTCCCCCAAGGAAAGGGAGGTAGCCGAGACAGGACGACACACTCTCCATTTACTCATCCATTCAAACACATTCATTCACATCTTAGCCCCAAAGGGGAGAACGGACAGATCCTCACCGCACCACACCGCACAAGGGTCAACTGCGCAATGCAATCAGTGACATCCGCAGCAAGGCCCGACAGCAGAACTGGTTTACCCCTGCCACATCATAACAGACCCATCCCCTTACCCGCACCTGACCTGACTAGCTGATCAGACCAAATGCGGGAGAATATCCCCTCAGGGCTGCATCATCACTTATTTATTCACAATTTCTCTCCATTTATTTCTGTCACGCACAGCCACTCTTCCTTGCTCAAAAGACATCCCTCTTACATCCAGCGCTCTCTTCACACTGTCCATCCATCCTATTCGTGGTCTTCCTCTCAACCTCACACCTCTCACATCAGATCTAGTTATCTTTTTCACTAATCGCTCATTATCCATTCTCTCTATATGCCCAAACCATCGCAACACCGTCTGCTCAACTCTACCAGCCATCTCCTGAACAACTCCAGTTCTCCTTCGCACTTCATCATTTCGCATTCGATCCATACGCGTCACTCCACACATACTCCTCAGACACCTCATCTCCATTACATTCAAACTTTTCATCTCTGCTACACCCATATTCCATGTTTCAGCCCCATATAATGCAGTCGGTACCACAACACCCTCATACAGCCTTCTCTTTACATCCATTCTAAGCGAACGACGTTTAAACACTTTTTTCATTCCTCCCAGCACCTTTCCTACTTCATTTATTCTAAACTTCACTTCTGCATCTATTCTTCCATCCACAGCAACATGTGACCCTAGACATTTAATACAATCTACCTCCTCAAGCAACTCACCATTCAAAACTATATTCATCCCCCTACCATCTATCAACCTCGTACACTTCATCACTATTCTCTTATTCTAATTTACTTTCAAATTCCTCCTTTCACACACCCTTCCAAACTCCTCTACCAACTGTCTCAATCTCTCCTCTGAATCAGTCACCAGTGCAGTACCATCTGCAAACAGCAGCTGCTTCAGATTCCAATCTCCACCATCAACATTTACCAGACTCAGACCACCTAAAACTCTTGCATTCACCTCCCTTACAACACCATCCATGTAAATATTAAACAACCAAGGCGACATCACACATCCCTGTCGCAGCCCCACTCTCACGGGAAACCAATCACTCACAGCATATCCCACTCTTACACATGCTCTACTATTTACTTAACCCTTTCGCGCACGGTAAGTTTCAATAAGTTTTCTGATCCCGTAATTTTCACTACGAAGCCGCCCGGCCGGTGAGCGTGCGCGCGGGCAAATTGAGCGAATGAAACACATTCTTGCCTTATTTTCGCCCCCCAAAAATCAATGTATTCCCATGAAACCTATGTCGATGTATGCATGGATGTTTGTTTTATCTGATAAACATGACCAGAACACAGGAAAACAACAGCACAGAAAGTTATGAGCCAGGGAAGGCATGTCGAGTAAACATTTTTGAGTTCCCAACATCGCCGTTTGAATGTTTTCCATCCTACAGGAAAATGATCTAAATATTTTTTATAGAGAATTTCATCAGCTTTCAAACGAAACCAATCTGGTTTAGATACGATGTATACTTTTCGAGAAAATGGTCAAAAACTGAGAGCCATTTTCGAAAAATTTTCACTGACCTCTGAGAGCTAAGTTTTCCCAGGGACCTAACGTTTTTATTACATAGTAATATGCCCCCATTATCAAGCTTTCCCACTGTGACGGGAAAACCCCATACGCCTCATAGTTCTCGAGTAAATCGAAAAAAAGTACAAGGCACTCCGTGCGTTATTGACTTTCGTTATGCGCGCATGGCGTACGCAATGTTCCTGTCTACGTAAACACGAATTATTATGAGTAATATTACATATTTATGTATTGTACATATATAGAATTTCCTGCTCTTCATCATGGTTCAAACTTGAAATCGATACGTCAAATAGTTTCCGAGTAATTGGCAGAGAAAATGAGAGTATTACTACGAGCCTTTCTCAATGGTAACAGCCGGGAAGAGACACTCATTTCCACCGTCTTTTATCGCACAACACGTAACGTAATGCTTACATTTTGGTATTGATCATACGTAGAATTTAGTGGTATAGATCATGGTTGTTACAGAAAATCGATAAGTCAAACAGTTTTAGAGTAATTGGCCGACAAAGTTAGGTGATTACTCCGAGCGCTTTTCACTGATAACAACCGCGAGTGAAAAAAAACATTTCCCTCGCCTTTTCCCCCCAAAAAAGCTTCCCAATGCTTAGATTCCGATATGGATCATACGTTTATTTTTGTGGTATTGATGATGGTTGTAACAGGAAATCTGAAAGTCTCATATTTTTCGAGTAATTGGCAGACAAAGTAAGGTTACTCTTCCGATCGCAAACAACTTTTACACACACTGTAATTTCCTTGCACACTTGCCAGAAGACTATGCTACCAATTGTTTTTCCCACTATCTGTACATACTATAACATCTTCCATGGGTGTTTTCCTATGGTTATAACCTACTACACATAAACATTACTTCTAATTTTATTGCTGTGGAGAATTACTTTCTTTCATATGTGTTATCTGATGGAGGAAATGGTTATTTCTCTGGAAATTGGAGAGGTTATGGTAATAGATTATCATATATATAAAAAAAAATTTGAAGAACTCACTTCCTCCAGGGGTGTTGATCCACTTTGACCAGGGATTTGAAGATGAGGAGTTATGTAGTGTGAGTGTGTGAGTGTGTGTGTGTGTGTATGTGTGAGTGTTTGAGTGTATGTGTTAGTGTGAGTGTGTGTGTGAGTCTGTGTGAGTGGGTAGGTATGGTGTGTGTGAGTGTGTGTGTGAGTGTGTGTGAGTGTGTAGGTATGGTGTGTGTGAGTGTGTGTGTGTGTGTGTGTGTGTGTGTAAGTGTGTGTGTCTTGGTGTGTGTAAGTGTGTGTGTGTTGGTGTGTGTGTGTGTGTGTGTGTGTGTGTGTGTGTGTGTGTGTGTGTGTGTGTGTGTCTGTGTGTGTGTACACTCCACTAGGGAATACTTTGCACGGTATGGAACCGTTCAAAGCAATCACCTACACAAAGTGGCACATCACAAACAGGACACATGTGACTTGTGTCCCTCCTCATCTTGCCCAGGGAACACAGGGTGCACCGCAGCCTTCTCCTGCCAGGGATCCTCTCCCGACGGTGCCCCAGTGTGTTGTCCAGCCGCATCCTATGGTTGACAAAGCGACGTCGCCTGCTGGGCTGGATTCCTGGGTGTCCCTGGTCCTCTTCTCCTGGAGGTGCAGCTGCAGGCCCGGGCATCACAGCGACAGCGGGTTCTCCCGACGGACCAGGAAGTGGTGATGGCTCCCTCTCCACCTGCACTGGTTCCTGAACTGATGTTGGTGGTGGCTCCTGTGCTGGGACTCCTCCTGCAGTTGGTGCTCCTGGCTGGTCCTCCTCCCCTCTTGGTGGCGCAGGAGCCATTGGTGTGGGCAGCTCTGTGGTTGCTGCATCAGGTGCTGGGAGTCCTCCTGGCCGTTGGGTTGGAAGATCAGGGGCGTGGTGGATGACATGCCCTGACGGAGGCCACTCTGCTTCGTCGAAGAAAAGGAGTTTGTCGATTATTTCTTCGAGAAACTCCAGCAGAGTGACCTGCCTCCGTACGGTCTTTTGTACAGGGCGAAGGCATTAAACAACGCCATCTGGATGAGGTAGAACGTAACCTTCTTGGTCCACTTGACGGTCCGGCGTTGCATAGGGTAATATTGGACCATTTGGTCAAAGTGGTCTACCCCACCCATATGGCGATTGTAGTCAACCACCACGACGGGCTTGTTGATGGTCTTCTGGACGTATCTGGTCGTCCCGTCACGTGCCCTGGTCTTCCCTCGAACCCGCTTTGGGATGGTGTCTTCGCTGTGGAAGGTGGAGATCATGTTGACGATGCGCTTGTCCTTCCACAGCAGCACCATCACATTATCCTTGCTCATCCATGTGATGCCCGGCGCCGGTAGATCCCTGCCCCGTGCGATGTCCTGCAGCTGCTTCGGTGCTCCTCTAGCCAGGCGTAGGGTCCCACACACGTAGGTTCCTGCAGTGAAGAGGAGTTTGCACAGGGATACAGAGTTGTAATAATTGTCCATGTAAACTTTGTATCCCTGATCCTTCAGCGGCTCTACGAGGCCCATGACCGTCTGCTCCAAGGTCTTCCTCTGCCCCGTATACACATCAAAGTTGAAGATGTAGCCCGAACAAGCCTCAGCCAGGATGTAAAATTTGATGGCATACTTGGCAGGCTTCATTGGGTTGTAGACGCGGAAGCTGAGCCTCCCCTTCCAAGCCAATGATCCCTCATCCAGGCTGAGATTTTCTTCGGGCTGGTAGGTGTTCCTGAACCGCTGAAGGAGGTACTCGAGTACCGTGCGAACCCTGATGAGCCGGTCTTGACTGTCCCCGGGGATGGCAAGCGAGTTGAACGCGTGGAAGTGTTTCAAGATGGCCCGAAACCGCCTTCCACTCATCACTTGCGAAAACATGGGGTAGTTGTGCACCCTGGACCGATGCCAGTAATGCCTGATGGTCGGCATTGTAACTACCCCCATGAGTAAGTAAATCCCCAGGAACCTGGCCATCATCTCTTCACTACAGATAAACCATGAGTCCAAACCAGTCCCCAAGAATGCTGCGTAGTTGTTTGTCTCGCGGGTTAAGTACACCAACAACTCCCTGGTGAAGAACAGTTGGAAAAACTGCAGCGGAGTTGTTGGCGTCTCAACCTTCATCCCAGGGGATCCGGTAAAGGGCCCATTTGCTGGCGTGAATGGGCCACTGCTCCACCCCTCGTCACGTGCGTCAACACCAGTCGCACGGGTCGCAGTGGGTCGGGGTTCCGACACCCTTGTGCCTCCTCGGCGACCCCTTGGCCGGCCTCCATGGCCACGCTGAGGACCGCGGCGTCTTCGTGGCGGGGAAGGTGTCGGTGATGGAGAGGACGACGACACTATCTCCTCTTCGGGGTCGGCGCGTGGTTCTC
>NC_136957.1:11262734-11352734 GCF_032717465.1 Coenobita brevimanus | reverse complement strand
TGCTGCTAAACTCTTGCTAACCCTAACTTTATATGCATTGACGAGCACATACGGTACATTTCACGTGCATTTCACACGATATCACACACCAATATATTACTATAACAATGCATCCACCACAACCTCGGCAAATATTCCGCTCATGACTGAATTTATTACCGACATTCTTTGCACTGAGAGTATGAGGCAACGCTATTCTTGGCACACAACACACTCGTTCACGGAAACTCGTAGCATGTTTTACGCATATCTCATAATTCCATACGCATTTACAGCATGCTTTACGTTTATTTGATACAATTTCATACGCATTTACACGATAAGAATCACGATAATTCAAGCCATAAAACACCGCTACAATTCTCCCCTCCCGACTTCCGCGTGGCCACGACGCCATCCATAACACTTGCTTCCCCCATAAAATTTCACCATGCCATCCACTGAAACTTTCACAAACTATATATTGATGCCTTGGCTGCATTATTGACATACGTCAGCTCACGCAACACGGCCTAGTGGGGGGGCGGAGTGACAAAACCCCGCTACACTGACCATGAGTCTTTCTCAAAGGCACAACGATTCCTAACCGCCATTATTTCTTTTCAACACATAGATATATGTTCCATCGACAATATCACGTCACTATATGTTCACATACAATGTATTATCACACTGAGTCAATAGGGGCCTTTGCTTCGGGCAGGAGGGGGAAAATAATGGAGGATTTAAAGGGAACCACGATCTGTCACCCTCACCGCCTGGCTGCTGGACAATGACTGAGGTTGGAGCGAGCGGGGTGAGGGACATGAGCCGACACAGCGTTGCCAATGACTTACCTCGAGTAGGCCTTGGCTACCCTAAGACGCGCCGAAAAATCACGCAAATCGGCCTATAACTTTTTTTCTGGCGAATATTTTTGGGCCTTAAGGACGCGAGTCGCGTGACTGTGTCTGCCCGAATGCAAGCCGATACCACGCGAATCGCGTGACCGTGCCTGAAAGGGTTAAAAACTTTTCACCCCTTATAGTAACCTACCATCAAGTTCATACAATCTTAAAACAGTCCATAAAGCCTCCCTATCAATTCTATCATACGCTTTCTCTAAATCCATAAATGCCCCAAACACATCCTTGCCTTTCGCTAAATACTTTTCACACACTTGTCTCACAGCAAACACCTGATCAACGCATCCCCTCCCTCTCCTAAAGCCACACTGCTCATCACTAATCACTCCCTCTGTACTCTCTCTAACTCTCATATAATTAACACTCTACCATACACCTTACCTACAACACTCAACAGACTTATACCCCTAAAGCTAGTACATTCATACTTATCACCCTTGCCTTTATACAACAGGACCACACAAGCACTTGCCCAGTCAATTGGCACCATACCTTTCTCAAAGCACACATTCAACAATCTTACTAACCAGTCAACAATAGTCACTCCACCACCCTTCAGGCATTCCACAGCACACCCATCCATACCTGCAGCTTTCCCTGTTTTCATCTCCTTTACTGCCTTCTCCAATTCCTCCTTCGTGATCAAAGAATCATTCAACTCTCCCAACACATTTATTCCTTGCTCCCTTCCATCCGCCACAATCTCAGCCACCCTTTCCTCCTCTACATTTAACAATCTTTCAAAATACTCTGCCCATCTCTTCCTTACTGCATCCATCTCAATTAACATCCTTCCATCCTCTGCTTTTACTCGTTCTTCCTTCCCAGACTCTCCCTTTCGCACCCTTTTCACCTCCTTCCAAAACATTTTCTTATTCTGTTGAAAATTCTCAGTCAGCCGCCTACCCCACCTCTCATCTGCTGCCACTTTAGCATCACGCACAGCCCTTCTTGCTCTATTCCTCTTTTCCTTATACCTTTCATATGACATCTCATCCTTCCTCTGCAGCCACACTTCATATGCACGTCTCTTCTTGGCCACAGCCATACTTACTTCCTCGCACCACCATTCACTTCCTTTTCTTACACCACCACCCACACGTCTCACACCACACACCTCTTCTGCATGCCCCACCACAGCACTCTTAAACAACTGCCATTCCTCCTCCACGCTGCCATTTTCCCGATCTTTCACTGCGTTCCACTCATCTTTCAATTTCTCCTGATACTCTATCTTTTTCTCTCTTTTATCCAACTCACTCACTTTCAAAACCTCCCTGCCACACCTAACCCTCCTGGCTCTCACCCATCTCTTACCTACTCTTAACTTTCCCTTCACCAGGTAGTTGTCAGACATACCTCCACCCTCCCCTCTCAGAACTCTCACATCCAACAATCTTCCTATTACTTTCCTAGACACAACCACATAGTCCATCAAAGCTCTATCAACAACCCTTTCACCCTCCTGTCTCACCCATGTATACTTATAAATATCTTTCTTCTCAAACAGCGTATTCCCAATCACCATCTCTCGCTCAACACACATCGGTATCATTCGTTCCCCATTTTCATTTCTTCCAGGCACACCATGCATACCAACTACGCCTTCAACTGCTACATTTCCCACTCTAGCATTCAGATCTCCCATCATTACCACATTCACATTCGCTCCAAAACTCTACAGACACTCATCAACATCATTCCAGAAAGACTCCCTCTCTTGTTCATCCCTTTCACTACCAGGCCCATATGCACTCACAAACACCCACAACTCACGTTCAAATTTCGCTTTCACCCACATCAGTCTCGATGACACCTCCTTCCATTCAATCACACACTGCTGTACTTCCGGACTCACTAACAAGGCCACACCTTCTCTTGCCCTTCCTCTATCAACACCTGACAATCTTCCATTCACACTTCCAAACATAGATTCCCCCTTCCCTTTCATCTTCTTTTCACTCAAAGCTAACACATCCAACTTTCTTCTCACAAACATTCTCCCAATCACCTCCCTTTTAGCCTCAATCGTACTACATCCACGCACATTCATAGACCCAATCTTCAGGGTACAGGGATAACTCCATCCCCCATCCCTTTCTCTGGCCTGTCTCTTTTAAGGAACTAAAAAACAGAGGAGCGGGTCCCTAGTCCCCTCACCCCGCCCCTTTTAGTCGCCTTTTACGACACGCAGGGAATACGGTGGCAGTATTCTTCCTAACACAACCTGGCCGCAGAGTAGTAGTACCACCCCATAATGCGGCCAGGTTGTGTCCCCCCCGCCACAGGGGGGGGGGGACACTTCAAGTGATAATACTAAAATCACTACTGTCCCGCAAAGTTCCAGGTTCAAAACAAAAGACTTAGGGAAAATTACAAGTTAAAGTTTAATGCTCAAACTAACAACAAAACATTCAGGACTCATAAGGATAATGTAATGGCAAAATACGTTACATATATGGTTAACTGCAATAGCCTCTATTAACACGAATTTAGCAAGAGCAAATTTATCTAAGTCAGCCCTGATAAAATGAGAAAACCAGATAACGCTCAGTTAAAGCAAGATATAATATTATTATAGATACAAAATATCACTAATACTGGCTGACAGTATGGAACCAATATGAATCATAAAAACTTTACCAGGCCCACGAATTAACACCTTAGGCTATACAATACAAGAAAAATGGTAATAACATTTATACTCAAATTATACAGCAGCTAGATGCCTGGAGACTTCCTGAGCACTCACAAAAATAATAATATAGTGTACAGGGGGAGGACAGAGATGTGAACAGAATGAGGAGTAGATCTAAGTGGCAACTAATGCAGAGACTGAGCTCATTATATAGGGGGCCGGCAGAGCTTGATTCAACTTGTAAGAAGGACACGCAAATGAAGGCATTAGGGGACGAAGAGTTGACAATCCTGCTCTGAACAACAGAAAGAACGACTTACTCTACTATAAGGGGAGAAGGGGGGAGTGAGGTAGAACACGCAAACCTGGTCACTATGGAAGCCACGTGGCGAATCGTGAACAAACATGCAGCATACTGTACATTAGGATCATACAAAGGATGATGCAATCATGAACAAAACTGTATCATGTTAGAATGATACAAGGAATGATGAAATCATAGGCTATGTAACAATATATATATATATATATATATATATATATATATATATATATATATATATATATATATATATATATATATATGTATATATATATATATATATATATATATATATATATATATATATATATATATATATATATGTATATATATATATATATATATATATATATATATATATATATATATATATATATATATATATATATATATATATATATATATATATATATATATCTATATATATATATATATTGCTACGACTCTACCCTCCTCGCTAGTTTAATTTTGATTCCAAACACCAGGGGTGCTAAACCAAACACGGGGTTCCAATGCTTCAGGCTCGAAGCAGTTTCCAGTTTTACACAGGAGGCAAAGGCAATGTATACAGCCAGCACACTGTGGTCTGTGTTTGTACATACAATGGACTTTTTGGCTTAGTGGCCACATATGGCCAATATACATTAATTCAAGGAAGAAGAAAGTCTGTGAGTGGCAGGAGAAGTCAACCAGACAAGCTCCACCAGCCTGAGCGAGCGTGGATCCAACACTGCTCACCTATAGGCCCGAGACTCAGCAGGAGTGGAACATGGCAGCTAAGACTGTGGGCCAAGTATGATGGTTCCACATCCAGTGAGGCTAAGGCTAATTGATTTGTCGGGACATGGGGGATGATGCTCTCATCCACCATTCATCTGTCATCTCCTCTAATCCTGCCCACTCTGTGCCTTCGGGTGCGGCTGGTGAAGTGGCTGAGTTCGTCATGTTGGAGGGCGACAAGGGTCCTGCAGCTGCCTCTGTCACTGATCCAGGGTACCAAGCAGTGCAGGGCTTTCTGCCCTCCCCCATCTTCAGCATTGTCCTCGCCTTCAGTCTGCCTCTTCTGTCTCCTTCCTTGCCTCTACCATTGTCATCATGTGTGTAGAGTTTCCTAAGGCTTTCTCGGGGGGGGGGGTGCTGATATGGCAGTCCTGCCCACCATCTTTCAGGCCAGTGGGCTCCCTGCTATATTAATCACTGAGTTGTTTTCCTTCTCACCCGTGGTGCAGAGAAGGCATGGGAGGAGGGCCCCTCATCATCGTCCCAGGCTCCCTGCTAGCCCCACCATCCTTGTCCCAAGGGTGTTGCAGTTGCAGTCCTCGAGTCCTGCAATGAGGATCCAGCTGTTGGGGTGTGCTGTTTCCCACCAATCTGCCTCTCGGCCCCTTTCTGAGGTGCCTATGGAGGTTGGGGATGTTGCGCACTCGTCACTCACTTCAGATGCATCTGCTGCCCCTGTGTCTCCCGTGGTGCCTACTGCAGTGGCTCCTCTTCCTCCTGTGGGGCAAGCATCAGAGGGTCCCAATCCCTCTGGCTCAGTGCGGCGACTCACCAGGTGCGATTTTGCCTCGCTACCTCAGTCTGGCATTGGCGTTTCTGAGACTCAGTTATGTCATTACATAGACTCTGCACCTCTGGGATATAGCAAGGAGGATTTCTGTAATGCGGACTTCCAGACAGCTATGTCTTCCTTCACCGAACTGTGCCAGGGATCTCTCTAGGTTGTCACCAACCATGACATGTATAGGATCCTGTCATACACCCCTGAGGTCGTGCAATCACATATCTCCAATCATGACTCAGACTCAGCCTCCAGTTGAACTGCAGTTTGAACCAGCCTTCAACCATCAATCTCCCTGCCACTGTTTCCTATGTCTGTAATTATTTCCTGTACCCCTGTTCTGTGTATATTCTGCAGTATATAATACATATATATCGGGTGTGCAGCACTTATGGGGAGGGCGGTGATGGTTTGGACAGTGGGATGGTTCGGACAGTGCATTCCCTGAGAAACGTATGGGACCTAGGGCCGTGTGATCTTGTGTGAAAGTGGGAGAGTTTGTTTACTTTGACCACACGGAACCTCCAAGCTAGAAACGCCTCACTTTTTATGCAGGTCAGATTTTATGTTTTTTTACATCTTCTATGTAATAGTTTGAGGGTATATCGTAAGCTCTACCTTTATGAATATGCCAAGCATCGAACTGTGCATTACCAGGGTGGATCTGTGTTGCATGTAGACTGCTATGAGAAACGAATGTTACACTGTCTCGTGTGAAACTTGAGAGTACCCGTCAGTTTATTACATAGATTCGGGATGATTCGGACAGTTGAGGAGGGGGATGGTTCGAACAGTCATAACTATCCCTCCACTACCACCAAGTCATAATCGTATCAAATGATAACGCTACTTTTGATCATTTATATTTGAACACATAGTGAAACACCATTCTTAATAGTTATCAGGGAATATATATTAATAGTTTTGGTTATTTAACCTATTCCTCAAAGTGTTAAAAGAAGGGGTATTACAACTTCTGTTTCAGTTTGCAGGCCGCAATGTTCATTAAAAGTCTTAAGTTAGTCCGTCTGAAATAAGGCCTAGAAAGTGAAAAGTGGAGTCAATATTCCAGAGAGAGAGAGAGAGAGAGAGACAGACAGACAGACAGACAGACTGACTGACAGAGAGAGAGAGAGAGAGAAAGAAGGCTAATTATGCATAATTTTGTAGCAGAAAGTAAGAGGTTAAGTTATTTATTAATAAATCAGGTGAAGGTTATTGCAGTTATAAAGTATATATATATTTTTTAACAGATATCAAGTAGTTCATTTGGATTCCGAAGTTTAATATTGTACTTAAGGAAAATGAAACATCTTTGAATTAATAAATGTTTGTTTTTATCCAGTATAAGTCATATAATTTTAAGAATATGCTGAGTAATACATATGGCGGAACCATCCCATCCTACTGTCCGAACCATCACCAGTGGTAGGGATGGTTCGGACGATTTAGTCACCTGTGTTTCGTTAACTATAGCTTGGAGCTGAAAAGAGCTAAGAATTTCATATTATCAACCTAAAGAGTTAAATGATGTGGCAACATTTTAACATAAACCAGATTACGCTCCTGCTAAAACCTGAATTTTTATGAATATTTTTTTTAAAAATGTCTGAACTATCACCGCCCTCTCCTATGGGGGAGGAAAAAAAAAATGGACAATTAGGTGCATAAAGTATGCAGTCGATTCAAACTCTGCAAACAAAGCATTCAAGCACAAATTTATATTTTTTTTATCAATGCAAATTGGTGCCTCACTTCCCCCGCATTCTTTAACTCTAAATGATCTGAGTACGTGAAGGGTATGGTGAAAAAAGGTAAAAATAAATAATGTGGTACAAAAAGAAACAATATGTTTGAGTTATACAACAAGCATAATCAGGTTATTATATGTGCTATTTTTTGGTTGAGTCGTATAGGGCTCTGTGGTGCTGCACAACATGGAAATAAGCAGTCGTTCTTCTTCATTCTTCGTCAGACCACTGTTTTACTCCATTACCAGTTTGACTGCCCGTTCAGCAGCGTCACTGACCACTTTGAGGTGGGCCATGACATAAGGAATGGGGCAGAGGTCATTGATGCTTGTCGGAGTATCCAGCTTCAAATGCTGGAAGAGGTTTTTCGACTTCTGGGTGACAGACTTAGAGATTCTCAGATCTGATGCCTCATCAATCGTCTTCATGTTAAAATGGCGCAGACCCTTCTTCCTCTGCAGTGCTGTGGTCATATTTTTTAGCATTTCCTGTTTTTCCTCAGAATACATGGCTAGTGGAGCCAGGTCCTCACTGAGGTACCAGAGGTGGCTTTTGACTTTGTCCAGTGCCTTCTTTGCCACAGTGGGATCCACCTCTTTGAATTCTTCAATCTTCTTCAGGAGATTGAGGTTATTGTGATGGGAACGTCGACAGCATTTGAGGCTTCAAACCAGTGCGTCACATACAGTAGATGGTGACGAGGAAGACACAGATGTGTTTGATGGTCTCCTTTTGATGTCATGTGAAGGGGAAGGAGGCTGCATCCTTCAGCTGATTTCTGAAAAGGAAGATCTTGAGGCAGCAAACCCCTTTGGCCATCTAACGTGCTCTGTGACAGGCACCTGGACGGTGAAAGGTCATCCGTGCTGGCTTCTTCCCGAGGAGAGCCGATGACAGCTGGAGGAGTTCAAGGTAGCCATCACGGGGTTGCACACGAGCCATGTGGCTGAGTATGAAGTTTTCAATGTCCTCGGCTCTGTTGGCAGTCCATGACTGAGATTTTTCATCTAGGTCATCATTGTAGGTATCGAAGGAATCTGAAAATTTTGTTCCAGAACTCTCTGAATGGACCAAAGAGATGAATTTCGGGACCATAAGAAGAGAAAAAGAGGTCAAAGATCCCTGCCACTGAGTTCACACATGTGGTGCCTGCATGCCAAAAACAACAGCGGGACTTGGAGACCTCTTTTCATGACAAAGCAAGCTCCACTGTGAACCCCCGTGTTAGATGCTATAGTGTCAAAACAGAGCCCCGTAATCCAGGGCTTCATTTCCGGCCACATCTAGAGTCCTTAGCACTGCCGCTCCCATTGCTTCGCCTGTTCTAGCAGGGATCTTAGGAATCTCCAGGATCTTCTCTGTACCAATCCCCTTAACAACAATCGCAAGGCGATCGCTGCGGCCACTACCAATGACGTTGGTCAAGCGCTGTCCATCAAAATGGAGAATCAAAGGTGTTTATGGCTGGAATTCATTTTTAATCTTTCCAGAGATCTCAGTCCTTGATTCCTTCTGAACAGAGTGCAGAAATCCGACAGACAATGTGAATTCCTCCACGTCAAGCCCTGCTGCGATCAAGGCGGGAGTTATCACTTGCACTGCAACTCACATTGAAATGAGGCATGGGTTTGAGAAGGCCAAAGAAAAATTGCAAACTATGGTGTAGCTCCCACCAGTAGAGGACCTGAATAAGCACTTTGCCCTTCAAGTTCCTGAAGGTTCGATTTTTCTGAACACCCTCATATATATATATATATATATATATATATATATATATATATATATATATATATATATATATATATATATATATATATATATATATATATATATATATATATATATATATATATATATATATATATATATATATATATATATATATATATATATATATCATGATCATTATCCAGATCTCCTTTCCCACCCCAGGGCAGGGTGAAGAGTAGCAATGTCCAGACAGCCCAAATTTGCCCAGTCCAATGTGCTAAGCTTCCATTAACTCACCATTCAAGCCCTCGGAATCCTTGCTCTATCTGATACACCAGAAACATTCACCACGGACTGTAGCTTCACATAAAAAGTATTAGACTGAATCTATCTGGACGCCGTCACGTTATAAAGGGGTGCCAAATCCCTGATCATGCGCTTCTCCTCACAATATTCATCCAGCCACCTCGATCTCTTGTCAGTCCCCTAGCCTCACCAACTACCGTACCAAGCTTCTCTTTCTCACACAATCATCCACCATATCCCTTCACCTTCTCCTTGGCCTACCTCGCCTCCTCCCTCCTTCGATTTGGCTCAGATATACCTTTGTTACCACTCTATTGTTATCCATTCTCTCCACATGACCATACCATCTTAGTACACTCTTTTCAATTCTGGTGTCCACAGATCTCCTCAGTCCACATCCTTCACGAATCACATTATTTCGTATCATATCCACTGTCTGTACTCCACGTACAATACATTCCTCAGTTGTCCCATATATATATATATATATATATATATATATATATATAAAGGTATTACTAAGGGGGAAAATTAGTTCTGGTGTATATTATTTGCTGGAAGTGTATATTATGAGTTTAGGTGCAACTCTTGAGACACCAAAGTTTAGCCGAAGTGGATGATATTCAGTCGTGCCTCATCTTACCCAAAATTTGTGCCTAATAAGCAAAATTATTGTGATAATTTTTTTTGTTCTTTGAAAAAGTGTTTGCTTCAGGCCTACTTCACTGGAGGCTACATTCTAGTAATACCCGTATTTTTTTTCCTTTTTTCAGAGATTTGCCTTTTGAGTTATTATTAAGCACTTATTTACTGACTAAGTGAAATTGTCAAAGCCAGTGATGAAAAGCAGGACCAAACCCAAGATCTGGCTTGTTGGCCAAACTAAGCGAAGGCTACTTGGAAGGTACTTTCTTGTGTAGAAATATTTGCGCAACTTTTCTACTTGATGCGAACAGAGACATGAACATTGAGGGATTCAACATGTGTTCTGTCTGAGGAACTAGGGCAGGGGTTCTCAACCTTTTTAGTCTTATGTACCCCTTGAAGTCTTTCAGTGTTGGTCACGTACCCCTTACCCACAATGCAGCATCAGGAAGGGTAAAAAAAAATGCATGGTTTATTGACTTAGTTTATTAAGTTTAAATTGTGTTATATATGTGGAGCAGACAAACTTTTCAATTAATGTGAGTATGTCACTATGAGTTAGTGTTGATAGGAACTAGTTACTGTCATAGGGAAACACTGTGTGACTGGCTGCTAGCATGCAATACATTTACTAAAACAGAACTATAGCAGACAGTTTTCGATCATTGTGACAGTGAACTAGTGCTGCTTGCAGCTAGTTGCAACTTGTAACTAGTAACAGTGATAGGTAAGTCACTGTGTGTGTGAATAGCATAAAAAAATAATAATAATAATAAAACAGAACTAAATCAGACACATTTTTCCAATAACTGTGACTCTGAGGTAGTGGTGCTATATACAGCTTATAACTAGTTACTCATGGGGAAATTACTGTGTGCGTGACTAGCGTCACTAGCATGAAAAAAAATTAACAAAATAGAATTAAGAAGGCATTCTGTTCCACTGACTGCGAACTAATGCTGATTGTTAAGCCTCGCAACTAGTTATTAGTAACTAGTTACTTACTCATAGGGAAGTCAGTGTGTGTGACTGCATTAAAATACAAGTATATACTAATTCAGTGAGAGGGTTGGGCCTGTTTCTTTGCTACCAACAAGTCAATCCTCGGCACAGTCTTTGAAAGAGCCACTCTTATGTCGTCTTTGACTGCAAGACGTGAACGTAACTTGTTTTTAATCAAGCACAGTCTTAGAATCCCTGCTCACAGCGGTATGTAGAAGGAAACCATTACCAGTAATTATGGCTGCAGTGTAGGCACATGACTTCGTAGCCGCAAGCAAAATCCATGACAACTTAAACGAGGAAAAAAATCAGACTACAAATACACTGGAAACCATGAAGCAGATCTCAACGTACCTGAGGGTGAGGGTAGTGAGGGAACAGTGGTGAGTGGGTGACAGTGAGAGGCGAACAGTGCGTCTCACTTTGGTACCTGTTCGGTACGCTCGAGGAGAGACGTGATCGATAGAAAACGAGCATGGGTGACTACTGTATTATGGGTTTGCAAGGTTGTGTGGCAAGTGTAGTCCAAGAGAGCTTTCTCTCAAATGACATAACTCCAAGAGTTTCCTTGTTAACGTTGTCACTTAGTGTCCTGGTTCTAGTGGAGGACACATCTAGCCTAGCATATGTAGGCCACTTTCTACAAACAGGTTTGCAGTTATTCAAAACCGAAGTATTTTGAGAAACCTGTCACGTACCCCCAAAATTCCTCTCACGTACCCCTGGGGGTACGCGTACCCCAGGTTGAGAACCCCTGAACTAGGGGGATTCTGGGAGAGAGCTTGCATTCCTGTAGCTGAGCCACGGAATCGTATCCCCACAATCGAATCTTTCTATAAAGAACGGGGAAAGCTGGAGAAGAGTAAAAGCTGGAATACGGAAAGAGAGGAGAAGAGAAAGACCTTCCAAGAATAGATGAAAGATCTCTTTGACATTGCACATACGAATGCCTTCGACCTCATCAAATATTGAGGACAAGGAGTTTCTTATGGCTCAGACGGAGAAAGGGAGGCGAGGCTCTATGCTGGGTATTGATGTCAAACTTCACCGGAAAGAACGAAGACAAACAATAGACTGGACAGGAGAGGAGAGAGTGTGAGGAATGTTATCGAGCAGTAAGAGAGGAAATAGTGGACCTGGAGGAAAGCCCAACCACTGATGAAGACGAAACAGGAAATGATTATATAGATATAGCAGGATCGTCCTTTTTGGCTGTAGCTCCTCCTCTGAAACACCAACAAGCATGAAAAACATTTGTCACTTCTCGAGTTGCTGCTGCTTTATATCGGACTAAGACTTCAGACCGTGCTGCAGTCCAGCTGCTTTCTACGACTATCTATTCCTCTTGAACAATATCCAACAATGTATACTATCATCAGGCAAAGTATCTGCCGAGATCGAATCAAGAGTCGGAGGGAATCTACAGAATGGCTGAAGAAACCATTCCATCCAACTGTGCCACTTGCAGTGCACAGGGATGTAATACTAATTCCCAATGTAACAGGAGCAAATGTCACTGAACGCCTTCCAGTTCTTGTCTCAGGTGATGGAGTTTCAAAGTTTTTTAATGTACCTAGTTTGGAATCAGGGACAGGAAAGGCCATGGCAAATGCCATCACTGAAACCTTGAATGACTGGGGTATACCTGAATGTGTTGTAGGAATGGCATTCGACACCACTGCCAGCAATACCGGACTGTGGGCAGGGGCGTGCAACCTTATTCAACAACAGCTGCACAAGGATCTGCCCCACCTGACTTCTCTGCATCACATTTTTGAGGTCCTTGTTCAAAAGGCCTTCACCATTTGCCTTGGACCATTCTCTGGCCGCGACATTCACATATTCAAGCAGTTCAAAGCCAAGTGGAAAACTGTTGACACAAGACGCTTTCAGACCTTAAATGACCACGAGGAAATACCGGTGATTGATAGTGAGCAATGTGATGAGCTCACAGCGTTTTGTATGAAACAGCTGCAAGAAAGCCAATCTTGAGGTGATTATCGAGAACCGCTAGAACTGTCCATTGTTGTCTTGGGTGGTGTACCGCCCCATGGAACGTGGTTCCAGCGCCCTAGTGCTTGCCACCATGCCAGATGGATAGCTAAAGTTATATACAGCATCAAAGTCTATCTTTTCCATCATCAGACAGGCATACACTGAAGCAAGGCCGAGGACTGAAGTGGTTTGTTGTGTTCATCATGAAGCAGTACCTGAATCAAGGTTCATGGCAACAAAAGCAGCTCTACAGTAGCTCCTGCAAATGATCCGAGGCTTCTCCGAGAATTGTCACTTTATCCTGACAAGGATATCTCACAAGTCTGCTTGAAAGCATATGGTCGTCACTTGCATTATCTGTGAGAGCAATTAGTTGGAGTATCTACCCCCTGGGGGTAGAGGGGTTTCAAGAATACTCCCCCAGTATCCCTGCATGTCGTATGAGGCGACTAAAAGGGTTTGTGATGGGTTAGTGCCCCACCCCGTAAAAGGAACTAACTAAACAAGCGAATAAAGCACCTCAGACCAGGATGGACCATACTCTGGCGACTAAGGAACGGACAAAGTACATTCTGAGGGTGGGAACGTGGAATGTGAGAGGAGAGAATGATGAAGTGAAAGGGAGAGAGATTGTTCAGGTGCTTGAGGATGCAAAAGTGGATATATGTGGATTGACTGAAACTAAATGGAAAGGTGAAAGGGTGAGAGAATGGGAATATGGTTTAGATATATGTGTGGGAGTTAATGAGAATGAGAGGGCAAGAGAGGGAGTATGTCTGATGATAAGCAAGAAGAGGAAGGAGAATATAAGAGAGTACGGAACAGTGGGTGCAAGGATTGTATGGGTGAGGATGAAAGTAGGTATACAAGCGTGGGCAATTGTATGTGTGTATGCTCCGACAGAAGACCGAGTGGCAAGAGTGAAAGATGAGTTTTGGGCGAGAGTAGAAGCATGTATGGACAAATTTGAGAGGAACGAGAGGGTGCTTTTGATCAGAGACATGAATGGCAAAGTTGGGAATGTACGAGTGGATGGAGTGGTTGGTCAGTGGGGTGTGCCAGCTGAAGTAGATGGGAATGGTTGTGCTTTGGTGGACATCTGTGCTGATAAGGGGTTGGCAATAACCAACACCTACTTTCGGCATAAGCTGATCCATCGGTATACATGGAGAGTAATGAGGAGGATGGATGGTGAACTTGTTGAACGAAAGGCAATGACAGACTATGTGTGTGTGGATGAGCGAATGAGAAGACAAGTGTTGGATGCAAGAGTGTGGAGAGGGTGGGGGAATGGAGTCTCGGACCATCACTTAGTGATGGCCAAGGTAAAGCTGCAAAGAAAATGGTTGAGGAGATGAAGGGGAAGACAGGAGGAAACAGCTCCTGTGAGAAGAGTGGAGAATTTTCAAGATAGTGAAAAAATGGCAGAGTATAAGAACACAGTGGAAGAAAGATTGGGAAGGTATGAGCTAGAGCAGATGGAAGGGGTGGAAGACGTATGTAAGATATTCACGGAAGAGATAGGCGCAGCGTGTGAGGTGGTTTGTGGAGTGAGGAGGAGATGCAAGGGTGTGCATGGTGGAATGATGAGGTGAAACGAGCTCTGGAACAAAAGAAGAAGGCATATAGTGAATGGTTAGCGGGTAGAGGTAGGGGAGAAGATGAGAGAGAGAATAGAGAGGTATATGTGAGCAAGAGAAGGGAGGTGAAGAGAATGGTGAAGAAGAGTAAGAAGAAAGTGGATGAAGAGTTTGGGAGGAATCTGAGTGTGAAATGGAGGGAGACTAAGAAATTAATTTGGAAGGAGGTAAAGAAAGTAAGGCACTGTGAAAGGGGAAATAGTAGGGGAGTGAAAGATAGGAATAATAGATTGTTGGTGGAGAAGAGAGAGAAATTGAAGAGATCGAAGGAGCACTTTGAGTATTTGTTGAATGTAGAGAGTGAGAGCAGTGCGAGTATAAGTGGTTGGGGAATGGCTGGGAGAAGAAGAGATGAGAGGAGGGAGGAAGAGATCAGTAGGGCAGAAGTTGTGGAAGCAATGAAGAAGATCAAGTTGGGAAAGGCCTCAGGAATTGATGGAGTGTGTGGTGAGATGCTGTGGTATGGGGGTGAGATTGTTGTGGAGTGGATATGGAAGTTGTGTAGATTGGCTTGGGAAGAGGGAAGGGTTCCAGAGGACAGGAAATCAGGTAAAATTATTCCTTTATACAAAGGGAAAGGGGAGATTTGCCTTCTTAGTGTGACTGGTAAAATATATGGTAGAATACTCATTGATAGGGTTAGGCATGTGACAGAGGAGTTAGTTGGAGAAGAACAAGGGGGATTTAGGAAGGGAAAAGGGTGTATAGATCAGATATTTGTTCTAAGATGTTTAGTGGAGAAGTATCTAGAGAAGGGAAAGAAAGTGTGTGCTGCCTTCATGGACTTAGAGAAAACTTATGACAGAATAGATAGGCAAGGTATGAGGAAGGTATTAAAAATATATGGAGTGGAGGGGAAATTGCTGAGTGCTGTGAAGAGTATGTACGAAGGAGCTAGGGCTACGGTGCGAGTGGATGGTGAGCTGATTGAGTTCTTTGATCTCAATGTGGAACTGAAACAGGGTTGTGTGATGTCTCCATGGCTGTTTAATATATACATGGATGGGGTTGTACAGGAGTTCAAGGTAGGGCAATGGATGTGGGGGTGGCTCTAATGAATGAGGGTGAGATTTGGAAGATTCCGGTGTTGCTGTTTGCTGATGATACGGTATTGTTGAGTGAAGATGAATGGGAGTTGCAAGGTTTGGTGAATGAATTTGGGAGAGTGTGGAAGAGGAGGAAGCTGAAAGTTAATGTAAACAAAAGTAAAGTTATGGTGTTTGAGAGGAATGAAGTCACAGAATGTACAGTGAGGTTGGAAGGTGAGGATATGGAGAATGTTAGTGCATTCAAGTACTTGGGTAGTGTGATGAGTAACGATGGAACTTTGGGGGATGAAGTGCGTGAAAGGGTACAGAAGGGAAGGAAGGTTGTTGGTTCACTGAAAGCAGTGATGAGAAATAGGGAGGTGAGTATGGAAATTAAGAAATCACTGCATGATAGTATTGTGATCCCTACCCTGACATATGGAAGCGAGGCGTGGACCTTGCAAGAGGGGAACAAGTCAAGAGTGAGAGCAGTAAATGAGTTACTTGAGAGGAGCATGTTGAGTGACATGGAGGGACAGGTTGAATGAAGAAGTGAAGGAACGTTGTGGGGTGAATGTGGATGTGGTTGAGAAGATTAGGAGAAATACACTGAGGTCGTTTGGATATGTGGAGAGAATGGAGAATGAAAGACTGACTAAGAGGGTGTATGTAGGTGAGGTGGAGGGAGGCAGAGGGAGGGGTAGACCGAAGATGAGGTGGAGGGAGGGAGAGGGAGGGGTAGACCGAGGATGACGTGGAGGGATGGAGTTGAGAGGTATATGAGGGAGGGGGGAGTGATTTGGGGGGAGGGTAGTCGGATGATGGGTGATAGAGCAACTTGGAGGAGTTTTGCCTACAGTCACACTTTGCGGGATTAGGTCGTCGCGCTATAGATCGATAGACAGATAGATATTTTTTTGATCCAACTGCTGACCTAAAGAGAAGCAAAAAATGGTGATATCTCTTAACGAAGATTGAAGCAAAGATCAACTAAAGAGATCAACAGTTGAACTTGAGGCAGCAGCAATGAATTAGAAAACAATTTCAAGTTTTGTGACCAGCAACACTAAGAAGATCTTCACACTGCTTGGCCTTTCTCATTCATACTTAGAATTCGATCCATCCACATGGGATTGTCATGAGGATTACATGGAAGCTGAGCACATTGTCCACGGGCTACAGGCAACAAATGACATTGCTGAAAGAGGGGTAGCACTGATTCAAGAGTTTAATCCAGTGTTGACCAAAGAACGAAGATCACCAGCAGTTTCTTCTCCAGGTCGTCGACCAACACAGGAAAGTGTATCTAGATGCGAAGAAGGCTACAGCTGGCAGCAATTACAAGCCATAAAACTAGGCAACAATGAGTGGAAGTTGGGTTTCCATGATACCGTCCCCAGTGAGGGGCTAATGCTCTGCAAAGAGGGGGACCTAGATACCCCAATAGTATATTAATATTATGCCAAAACAGTATAACTTTGAACATCATGCGGCACCAGTTAAAATTATCTAATAGGTATGAAGATTTGCATAAACATTTTTTTTTAATCAATAGGAATGAGGTCCCGCAGCAGCTGAAGCAAATTATTCTGGTCGAAAATTAAGGACCACCCTAATAATTATATATATAAAAATATATTGAAGGGCATTCAAAAAGTTTTGGCAACAGGGTAATAAAAGCAAAATTAAGAGATACACATTTACTGAAGTTCATACTCCTTCAACATACTCTTCTCTAATGTTTACACACTTCTGGAGCTGTGTCATCCACTTAACAAAGCACTCCGAGTACTCAGAAACAGGTATACTCTTCAGTTTTGAATTTATCCTCCAGGCAAGGTCCTGTTCCCTTCGAAAATAGATCCCAGCAAGTTTTTCTGACAACTTAGGGAATAGCCAAAAGTCACATGGTGACTTAATGGCAACTTTATGGCCTATAGCCATTAAACCAAACGAAAGGAAAGGAATCTTTGGGAGTCTCAGCCCCAAAGGCTACGATGCTCACTTCTCCTTGGGAGGGGAAGTGGTTGGTGTGCGTGGGATATGGTACACACATTTAACACTTCAGTAATTTAACTCTGCTCTCTACCTGGATTACCTTTTATCAGTTTTTGTATTATATATGTGTATAGTAGTGTTTTGTTTATTATGGGAAAATAGATAATGGTATTCTGATGCTTTATTTCATTTATTTGTTCTTTCACTTAAGTATATGAATAGTATTACTAACAGTTTTCAAAAAGATCTGCGTATTGATTATTCCTAATCAATATCCTTGCTGTGACACCTTCATTTGCCACATCCATTGTGCTAATCCCCTAGACTTATACTAACTTTTTAAACTATTTTGTGGGTAGCTGATGGGGGTTGTCATAGAATGGGGGCCTGTCTGGGAGCTCTCTTGATTCTGAACTACATACAACAGATGCACCAAATCTCATTTCTCTTACTTCAGTGATCCTGCTGTTATTTACTTTGTCGTAAACATATTTGTTAAGCAACCGTTTCCTAAGTTTGGTTGCGAATTCATGTTACTTCCTGAAACCTGAATTTTCTTCACGTACTAGGCCAGTATGTTGTTTGCTACAGTCACTTAACAAATCACTGTTTTTTGTTGTCTTATTCTATGCCTCCCTACCACTCCATTTATACCTTTAAGTGAGCCCGTCCTCCCACATAAGCCTACTCGAGACTCCTTTGAGCCTAAAGAGCTTGCATTTCAGTATTACTCCTAATCGGACAACTCAGTTGTAGCAGTGACCATTTCTAATTTAAAAATGTATAGACCCAGAGTCTCCTAGTGCGTATTGTGGGATATTGCCAGATCTCCGGCATTTGGCACTTTGCAAGTTCTTGTCGGTCCATACTGCTGACCGAATTCCTGTAGTGAAGCAAATCCTTGTACTGGTTTGAAACCCCGGGAGCAGACTAGTTTGTTGACTCATTGCGTTTAACTATTTTAACCTTTAAGCTTCCATACTCTTAATCTGTGCTAGGAAACTTATCGTACTGGGAGACCTATTTAACCTGTATATTAGTTGTAATGCAGGATCTCAATCTAAGTACATTAGTGGGAACCCTTCCCTGGTTTCACAAAGTCCTACTTTGATCCAGCATAGTTTGTCTCTGATTCCTCCGTTCAAGTGTTGTGCACAAGAAAACCCCATAAGGATCATCTCAAATACATCGCCATACATTTTGGGCTAGAGTTTAATGCAGATATTGCTAAGACACAACTAAAGATGACTATACTGAAGCACTTTGGTGAGGAGATTCAGGATAACCACCGTGATTATACAGAAGGTGCTAAGGGTGAAACAGGTGAGGTCTACAATGCAGACAGAGTAAAGTTGCTAGAAGGAGGAAGAGTGAAATTTAATATTAAAGGAATATTAATAACTGAAGCTTATTGCACTTGAAAAATAAAAATAAAGATAGCATGCTTGCAGAGAGAGAGAGAGAGAGATAGATAGAGAGAGAGAGAGAGAGAGAGAGAGAGAGAGAGAGAGAGAGAGCAGTTCTATTATTAAAACAATTTAATATACAGTATTTTGGATGAGCACTGATGGATTAATTTGAAATAACAAAGTATCTATATACCTAGGCTGCTTCCCCCCCGGAAAGGGAGGTAGCCGAGACAGGACGACACACTCCCCATTTATTCATCCATTCAAACACATTCATTCACATCTTAGCCCCAAAGGTGAGAAGGGACAGATCCTCACCGCACAACACTGCACAAGGGTCAACTGCTAGTGCAGTCAGTGACATCCGCAGCAAGGCCCGACAGCAGAGCTGGTTTACCCCTGCCACATCATAATAGACCCATCCCCTTACCCGCACCTGACCTGACTAGCTGATCAGACCAAATGTGGGAAAATATCCTCTTGGGGCTACGTCATCATTTATTCATTCACAATTTCTCTCCATTTATTTCTGTCACGCACAGCAACTCTTCCTTGCTCAACAGACATCCCTCTCACATCCAGCGCTCTCTTCACACTGTCCATCCATCCTATTCGTGGTCTCCTTCTCAGCCTTACACCTCTCACATCAGATCTAGTTATCTTTTTCACCAATTTCTCATTATCCATTCTCTCCATATGCCCAAACCATCACAGCACCCAAACCATCGCAACACCGTCTGCTCAACTCTACCAGCCATCTCCCGAGCAATTCCAGTTCTCCTTCGCACTTTTCATCATTTTGTACTCGATCCATATGTGTCACTCCACACATACTCCTCAGACACCACATCTCCATTACGTTCAAACTTTTCCTCTCTGCTACACCCATATTCCATACTTCAGCTCCATATAACGTAGTCGGTACCACAAAACCCTCATACAGCCTTCTCTTTACATCCATTCTAAGCAAACGACATCTAAACACTTTTTTCATTCCTCCCAGCATCTTACCTACTTCATTCATTCTAATCTTCACTTCTGCATCTATTCTTCCATCCACAGCAACATATGACCCTAAATATTTAAAACATTCTACTTCTTCAAGCAATTCACCATTCAGAACTATATTCATCCTCCTACCATCTACCAACCTCGTAACAAAGTATACAAAGTTAAAACCCAATATCCAGGAATCTAACCCAGAGGGATTATTTAGAGAGTCTGAGGTGATAGCTAGCCTACCCATTCCAAGTGGCCTAAAGAACACTGGATTTCGTTGGTGATGCCAAAGTTTGTAGGACAAGAACACATGGTATGTGATGGTTTGCAGAATAACATTTATGACAATGTCAGAAAGCAGTTCTTGTCTCTTATTCAGCTAGTGGTGCCAGGCACAACAAACTTTGCCCGATCACTGAAGGTCATAGATTATGTGCCAAATGAATGTCAGTATGAGACTTCCTCTATCCTGATAATAGTCAGTATCTCTATCTTCAACCAGTTTTGAGTTATAACCCCAAAAGATCCGCGACCTTGAGTTTGACCTTATAAGGTCACTTAAGGTTCAAGGTCATGGTACCAAACCCTCTCAGGCACAGTCACGCGATTAGCGTTCCATGTGGATTGTTCTAACGAAACACAGTCACGCAAATCACGTTCCTAAGCACAAAAAAATTTGCCAAAAATTAAGTTTCTGGGAGATTTGCATCAAATTTTCATGCATTCTGGTGAGTGCCACACTTCCCCATTGTAAGGCATTGACAGCACTGTGACTGCTCTGATGAGACACTGCATAGCAGAAAAACCTCAGTATCTCACGAGCAGCCAGGTTGGACAGTTGCGCAGCTGTCAGTTGTCCCTTTAACCCATCCCATCCCGACCACTTTTCTACCACTGACTCCCTCCAATCCCGACCATTTTTGGATTTTTTTTTTTTTTTTTGGCTCAAACCTCTGCTTTTGGTGAGAAACATCGAAAATTCATAGAGAAATCGCTCACCTGAGGTTTAAAATACTCGACCCAGGTAGCAGTACCTCCTTACCTTACTGGTTATTCTAACAGGCTGGCACCGAAGAAAACAAGTTCTATGGGAGGGTAACTATTTCACACTACTCATAAACGGTATTTATCTATTTACTTAGTACGAATTTTTATGTAGGATGAGAGTATATTGGTTTTCAAACAGTAATATAGGCATTATAAGCATTGTTTCACTCACTAACTCATCACTATTACTGACCTTTTTTTGCCACATTACCTGATCATCATTTCTGACTGTTTCTTCCTCTAATGCTATGTAAAGTTTGTCCTCCACATTGTCATCGATTGGGGAATCACTCTGGCCCTGAATTTCGTACCTTGGCATGACATGGCTTTACTGGCCAGGTCACTGATAACAGGTGAACTGCTGAGACAATGGCGTGCAGGGGGGGGAGGGAGGTCATGCTGGGTAAGGCATTGTCCCTGCCTGGCATCTTGTAGAGGAAGGTGTCCCGTGTATACGTACCAAAAATCACTCGCGAAAATTGAAAATTGTGGAAATTAGGGACCTTGCAATGGATTCACTTTTATGTACATCGATGGGATTGGCAGTGACAAAACGTGTGGACGTTAATTCACGTCGACGGGACGCCACGGGTTAAACCCGTCATTTTTGCCCTCACACCCAAGGAAGAAGCCATTATTGAATTATTGTGAGTGTACAGTGCTTTTTACTATAATGTGAAGTGATTGTGTCTATGGAACATACTGTAGATATATTGCTTGTAAAGCATTGAGGTCCATTATGGGCCATGAGGCCTACAGGCAGGAGTCTGGTTTGTTGTACCGGGGTTTCCACTCTCCTTCACCCTGCCCATAAATGGTGATTAGCTTACCTTTTTACAGTAAAGCCAATACTTATATTTTTGAAACATATAGTGCCTGGATTGGTGAAACAACTGACTTACCGTAGCAGGCATTATGTACACCATAGAGATATGCAACAGTCGCTAAGGAAACAGGTGGTCATATACGTCATACAGTCGGGAAGGGAGTAAGAGAGGAGGTTGGGATGGAATCATGTGATAGTGTTATATATTGTGTATGGTTTAGTGTGAAACATACATATAAAAGAGTACAGCGAGTGTTCACAGAGAAATATTGCATGCAGTGACTGACTTAGTGAAAACGTAGAGCAAGTATCAGAGACAAAAAATATGCCACAGCCACACACATATATATATATATATATATATATATATATATACGTATGACGTGCAGTGAATGTTCGTGAAGAAATCTATTGTGTGCATCGCATGTGTTTTAGGCAAATGTATCGCAAGGAGAGGAGAAAATACGCCACAGCCACAGACACACACACACACACACACACACACACACACACACACACACACACACACACACTCGCCCACACACACGCACACTCTCCCCCCCCCCACACACACACACACACTCGCCCCCCCACACACACATGCTCACACACTACATAACTCCTCATCTTTCAACAACTCGTTCAGTCTTCTGCCAGTATCTCAACATCTCTGGAGGAATTGAGTTATCCGTATTTGATTGAATTGTATATTGACCTATTTCTATAGTTCAATATTTTTTACACAGATAAGTAATGTTTTTTACATACACACATGAGATGGAAGAAAGTTCAGCTTCAGTATCAGTACCTAACAAAAAGACTAGTGGTCATGTCGAGTTTCTGAGAGCACAATCATAAACCTTATGATATTTTACGTGTATACTTAGAGTAAAAAAAGAAAATAATAAAACGTAACAAGTGAAAATATGTACGTGTGGCTGAGGCAGGGAAAGAATTTTTTTTTATCTCGCGTGCGGGTGAGGAGGAGTATTCTACGTTAGTCATCCAATTACTCCAAAACTATTGGACGTAATGAGTTCCCGTAAAAACCATGATAAAGAGCAGTAAATTCTATGTATTTTCAGTATCAGAATATAAGCCTTTGGGAGCATTTTTTTGGAGGGTGAGGCAGAGGAGCAGACTATGTTTTTTTCCTCGCTTGAGGTAAAAGTCGAGAGCGCTCAGAGGAATAATCTCACTTGGTTGGCCAATTACTCAAAAACTATTGAACGTATCGATTTCCTGTAAGAACCAAGATAAAGAGCAGTAAATTCTACATATGTTCATTATTATAATATAAGCCTTTGGGAGCATTTTTTTGTAGGAAAAGGCGTGGAAACAAACTATGTTCTTTTCCTCGCTTGAGGCAAAAGTCGAAAGCGCTCCAAGTGATAATCTCACCTGGTTGGCCAATTACTCGAAAACCGTATCGATTCCCTTTAATAACCATGATAAAGAGCAGTAAATTCTACATATGTTCATTACCACAATATAAGCCTTTGGGAGCATTTTTTTGTAGGAAAAGGAGGGGGAACAGACTATGTTGTTTTCCTCGCTTGAGGTAAAAGTCACAAGCGCTTCAAGGAATAATCTCACTTGGTCGGCCAATTACTCGAAAACTACTGGACGTATCGATTTCCTGTAAGAACCATGATGAAGAGCAGTAAATTCTATGTATGTACAAGACATAACAATGTAATACCTATGATAAGAATTCGTTCTTAGGTAGGCGGGAATATTGCATATGCTATGCGCGCATCACAAAAGTGACGTACGGACGTGAGTTCCCAGTCGTTTTTGGCAATTTACTCAAAATCTATGAGGCGTATTGAAACCATTTTTAGGTAATTAGAAAGCTGGTGAAATTCGGCATAATATTACGCAATAAAAACATAACGTGCGAGAAAAGTTCAGAATTAGAGCTCCTTGAATTATTTTCAAAAATGGCTTTTGTTTTTGGCTATGAAATTCCCTATCAAAACTTCTAATAACATTTTCCTGTATGATGGAAAACATTCGAAAGGTGATGTTGGGAAGTGAACGTGATGTAGCAAAATGTTTATTCACGGCCACCTAATGTTGTTTTATTCCTGTTTTCCTGTTTTTTTATGGTGCTTATCAGCTAGAACAAACATCGACGAATAAGATGAGATAGGTTTCATGGCAGTATATTGATGTTTGGGTGGCAAAAATAAGGAGAGAATACGTGATATTTGCCCCACGCGGGCAGCAGGGCCGGGCCGCCTCACAGAAAAAATTGTCAGCCGGAAAACTTACTGAAATTTATCGTGTGCGAGAGGGTTAAAAGCCCATATATGACTTACTGTATGTTGATAACAGTAAATATCTATATGAAATCAGTTTCGAGTAATAGGCCCCTGAATATCCATGACCTTGAGTTTGACCTTTCAAGGTCACTCAAGATCATGGATTTTTGCCAAATGAAAGCCCATATGGGAGTTCCTGTATGGTGATAATAGTAAATATCTCCATCTTCAACTGGTTTCAAGTTATAGCCCTCTGAAAATTGGTGACCTTGATTTTGACATTTCATGGTCACTGAATTACCTCGAAAATTTAATAACTTTCTTTTGAGACCAATGCCTACATATCCTGAAACTCTCATGTAATTTCATTCTGCCATTTTCCTGTAATGTTTCTAACATACTGTACAAAGAAACTAACAGACTCGTCTAAAAACAATACCTCATGAGACTCCATCCCAGGCAAGGTAATTACAACTGAGGGATACAGAGAAGCTTTCCAAAATTTGACAAAGCATGGCTATGAGACTTATGCAAAATTTGCTTCAGAGAAATTAAGAGCTTTCCACAGGTGGACCAAGTCAGCTACTGTTAAAACATATGAAGAACTAGAAAACCTTAATGTCCTGGAAGAGTTCAAATGAAAGGTCCCTTATCATATAATATTACACATTTGACATGAAGAGGAGGATGACCTTAACCCCCCCCATGCTAACGACGTACATGTTCGTCGGCCCCTATATGCACGGACAATGCCACTGATGTACATGTATGTCGGTAATTTGATATATTTGCCAAAATTCAAAAATTCAAATTAGGCACCAAAAAACTGGTTAGGATATTCCCATGCCTCTCTAGGCCTTCCTATATCATCTGTATACCCAACAAGAGTGTTTTTGGCTCGAATAGCATAGTTACCGATGAAGAAAATGAAGATCTCCTACCTCAACTCAATGGGTGTCAGAGGCGGCCAATAAAGTCTGTGGGAGTTACTCCCAAGTTTTCAGCCACCTGGTCAGGGAAAATCAACCTAAAAATTGACCTAAATGGCTTCTGTGAGTACTTTCATGGTTGTTCTTCATGTTTTCTCATCATTTCTAACCTATCTACCCCCTCCAAAAAAAAAAAGTCGAAAATTGGCTTCCACCTCAGCTGCATGAGGGTCCAAAGTCTGCTGGCCCTTGGCAGGTTAAAGATGATGCAGGAATGAGCTGGATATTGTTAGAAATTAGAGGGTAATCCTGTGGAAGATTCTGTGGTAAAAAAACGGAGTTTTTGATGCTTAAAAAAAATAAGTTTACTTTTACTGTAATCAAAGAAATGAATCCAGTCAGACATTAGTTGTGCCATAGCTTCATTCCATGTTTGTTGAAATAACTGCTGATATGGATGCTGCAGGAAGAGAATGGAAAGGCGTAGGGTAGAGCTATCAGCGTATGAGTGGATAGGGTTATATGTACAGCTTACAAGGTCACTGATGAGTAAAAGGAAGAGAGTGGCAGAATAGGTAGAGAGGCAGCCAGTGGTCCTAATGGATCTAGGCTCGAATCCCAGCTGGGGCAGGGAACAGTTTAAGGATTTGAATTTCATACAAAGCAGATTTTTCTGATCTACCAGATGACCCGACGACATGTCATAAAAGTACCCCAGCTAATACCAGTACACCAGTCCTGTATGAGACAGCCCTAGCATATATTCAATATGGATGGTGGGTGTTAGCACCGAAGTGGTGACATGTGGAGATGTAGGAAGACTACTGGGCCCCAAGGATGACTACTGGGAGGTCCTGAAGCCTTTGCCCAGAGTTGGACTGGTTAAAAAAAAAAAAAAATGGAAATAGAACAGAGCCCTGAGGAACACCGCCATTGATAGCTCTTTGAGAAGAATGGTGGTCTTTTACAACAGCAGGTACAGAGCCACCAGAAAGAAAGCTACAGATGAAGGCGTAGATAGAAGGATAGAAACCATATGAGGGCAGTTTGGAAACTTAAGATTTATGCCAGACTCAATAGAAAGCCTTTGAGATGTCAAGTGCAATGGCAAAGCTTTCGTCAAAGTCCTGAAAGGAGGATGACCAGGAGTCTGAAAGGTAGGTAAGAAGATCACCAGTGGAATGTCCCTGGCAGAACCCATATTGATGATCAGAAAGAAAATTGTTATGGAAAAGATGATTTATTATTATTATTATTTTTTTGTGAACAAGAGACTCAAAAACGTTTGAAACACAGGATGTTAAAGCAATTGGGCAATAGTTAAAGGGATGGGAATAGTCACCCTTCTTTGGAATGGGCTGAATGGGAGCAAACTTCCCACAAGAAGGAAAGGTACAAATTGATTGACAAAGGCAAAAGAGTTTACCTATGTAGTGTGTAAGCATAGAAGCACAGTTCCTGAGGACAACAGGAGGGACCCCATTAAGACCATATGCCATGTTAGTACAGTCACTACTCGTTATACGTTGATTTGGTAAACGATAATTCGCTACAAGGATAACAGAAAAGTTCCACCCCAAAATCCGATTTGTGATGAATTTCCTGCTATAATGATATTGCCCTAAGAAAATTTCGTATGAAGCACCAGGCACACGCAAGGCAACAGCCACTTGTCTCAGGCAAGATGGCGGCCCCAGAGTGCAGAGCATTGTTTTGGTTCAGTTGCGGTCCCGCCACCCCTTCAAACCCCTGTCTTTTCCACTGGTTCATGTGTGCCCCCCTGCTATCGTCACCTTTCAGCCAAGCATTGTGCTACAGTAGGCCTTTACATCGTGTAGCACCAGGCCAACGTTACGCAAGTGTGATTGTTGTGTAGTTGCAAAGATTTACTGTATGTGAGTAACACAACCTGTATTGGTGTGATAGTGTTTGTTTTGGTCTTGGAGAAAACTTGGCCTGACACAGGAAGTGATTAAGGTGGGTTGTTATTTTTGTTTCCGTCTTTGGGAAGTTGAGTTGATGTAACCCCACTTTTATAATGTGTTTCAATCTCCTGATTTACCATAAAATCGTTATACATTAAGATATGACCTGACGTAACCCCATCGTATTACGAGTAAAGACTGTATTTAGGCCAGTGATGGCAGAAAATACATCAACTGAAGAAATTTTAATGTCAGCCATGAGGAAGTCAGAGGGGGGAAGTGATGGAGGAATAGCACCAGAATCATCTAAGGTGGATTTGGAGGAAAAAGTCTCAGTGAAGAGTTCTGCTTTATCAGTGGAAGAAATAACTACAGAGCCATCAGAGTGGAAAAGAGAAGGGAATGATTATCAGATAAAGTTGTTAGAAAGGTTTTTGGCAGAAGGAGCGCAAAGAATTCAAGCCAGAGAGTTCAGAGGATTTAGTACGAATGAAATTATTTTTAGTAGGGTAAAGAACAGATTTAGCACGATTCCAGGCCAAAACATAAAAGAGATGAGATTCAGGGGTAGGTTGGCTCCAGTACATTTTGTAGTCCTTCTTCATGTTGTGGACAGCATTAGAATGAGCGTGATTAAATCAAATTCTTTTTTGCATTAGTCACAGGATACGAGAATGGAATGTGTGCTTTCATGCCCGAGAGAATAACCTCTGTAATGCTCAAGGCACACTCTGATGGCTCTCGCCCATTGAAACAATAATCATTCCACAGAAAATCAAAGAAGTTTGCTCTCATTCAGCTTGTCCCAAAGAAGGTTGACCATTCCCTGCCTACTATCACCCAACTGCATTGACATCCTCTGTTTCTAAAGTGTTTTAATATATTCTTAATAAAATATAAACAAATAAAGCACCTATCCTATCATAACCTTCTTCCCTTTCGTCAGTTTGGATTCCGCTAAGGACACTCCACTGGTTTTCTTCTCCTCTTCCTTTCAGACTCTTGGTCACCCTCCTTTCGGGGTTTTAGTGAAAGATTTCCTATTGCACTTGACATCTCAAAGTCTTTCGATGGAGTTCAGCATAAATCTTTAATTTCCAAACTGCCCTCTTATGGTTTCTATTCCTCTATATGTGCCTTCTTTAGCTTCCTTTCTGGTCATTCAATAGCTGCTGTTGCCAATGGCCACCGTTCTTCTCCTGGGGCTATCAGCAGGGGTGTTCCTCAGGGCTCTGTTGTAACAACAACTCTCTTCCTTCTTTTCATTAATGACCATATAAGATGTAAGGTACATCTAACCCTATCCACTCTTACACTGATGATTCCACCCTTCACCTTTCTGTCCACCTCCTGAAGAGTCCATCTAAGCATTTACTTCAACAACAAGGGATGAGGCTATGGCATACTTATTGTCTGACTGGATTCATATCTCTGATTGCAGTAAATGCAGTCTTGTTTTAAATGCATCAGTAACTCAGTTCTAATATTAATCTCTCCATCAGAATTAGCGATAGGAATATCCTGTAATTTTTAACAATATCCAACTCAGTCCTCCATCATCTCTGAACATACTTGGGGTTCATTCTCTCTTGGAAATATCATATTACCTCTGGTGTAAAGTCTGCTTCCAAGAGATTAGATGTGCTTAGCCGACTTCGTACCGTCTTTGCCCCTGCATCGTTGTTGACTTTAGACATGGGTTTTATTCGACCGAGAGTACAATTCCCATGTGTGGGGAGGCTACACACATATGGCTATTCTCAAGAATGTGGAGTCAAAGGCTTTCCATCTCATTAACTCCCCTCTTCTTACTGGCATCCTTCAACCTCTGTCTCTTCGCCACACTGTTGCATCTTTATCTCCTTCTATCGCTTCTTAAATGGTCACTGCTCCTTTGTACTGTGTGCTTGCATCCCTCCACCACTATGACGGACGCGTAGCACCCGTCTAGCAGCAAACTCTCATCCCTTTTCCGTCGCTTTTAGTGCAAGAGTGAACAGTTACTCCCAGTCTTTCATGTATGCAACTGGTCAACTCTGGAACTGTCTTTCTCTGTATTTCCTACTGCCTGTGACCTCCAGTCTTTTAAATGCAGTTTATCTAGGCATCTCAAAATGAATGGATATTGAGTTTCAGTCTGTTATCTTGTTTTTGTGTTTTCTTGGAGAGAAAAATTTTCGGGCTTCTAGCCTTTGGTTTCTTCTTTGCATAAACAAAATTTCAGAATATAGGTTAGTTAGTGTGAAATCCGTGGTACTGCAGTGTAAAATCCGTGTTAAGGCAATGTAAATTACGTTTAACTCAGAGTAAAATTTTTCTGAATCAGCCTAAAATAAACTAATTACGGTAAAGTCATATGTTTGCAATAACCACTGGCCTCCCTATTGGCAAGATACTGTGTGTGTGTGTGTGTGTGTGTGTGTGTGTGTGTGTCTGGTCATGCATAAGTGTTCCCTGCCTGACGTTCATGCAACCTCCACCAATTATCTTCATTCCTGACCTGCCTGCTCTCTCCTCAAGCCTAACTCGCTCACGAAATCAGGTCACGATATCCAGGATGTTTTTTTTGCCTCTTATTATAGTACTTATTGCTTGGCGGCGGCTTCAGGGAGACTTGCTAATGCAATGAGAGAGAGAGAGAGAGAGAGAGAGAGAGAGAGGGTGTTAAAGCATTTGATTTTACATATTTTCATTTCAGTATTGACCATTTCGAAGGCCACATGAAAAGTTTAAATAATTGTTTAGCTTTGTAATATATGAACATATATATGTATATCTATCTATTTCTCTCTCTCTTTCTGTCTGTATGTCTGTCTGTCTCTCTCTGTCTGTCTCTCTCTCTCTCTCTCTCTCTCTCTCTCTCTCTCTCTCTCTCTCTCTCTCTCTCTCTCTCTCTCTCTCTCTCTCTCTCTCGTATATATATATATATATATATATATATATATATATATATATATATATATATATATATATATATATCACACCAATACAGGTTGTGTTTGAGTGTCCACTGCAGGACCTGCCTATCTCTACCGAAGTGGGGACGATACAGCCAATGTATCTCTACGAAGTGGCTTAGGCTGTCTAGTAGATTTTGTATGTAGGGTGAGAAGTGCTTGTAAGCGTAATTGTTGTGTTGGAGTGGATTTGGATGTGTGCGTAGTCTGTGAATCAAGTGTAATCGGCCGCGCAAGCCGACTGGGTGCAAGCATACTTTATAGTATGCGACACTGGTTCAGCCACAGCAACCCTTGTGTCCGCCAATGCAGTACGTGGCCAGAAAAACGCTCCCAAAGTTTATTACCCTGGCTGGACGCGAACCCTCTTCC
This sequence comes from Coenobita brevimanus, assembly GCF_032717465.1. Classification (NCBI taxonomy): domain Eukaryota; kingdom Metazoa; phylum Arthropoda; class Malacostraca; order Decapoda; family Coenobitidae; genus Coenobita; species Coenobita brevimanus. The sequence goes on along the minus strand of NC_136957.1, from coordinate 11,322,502 downwards.
TCAGTGTACGAAAACGCACACTTTACCACTGCATCACTGAGGCTCCATATATATATATATATATATATATATATATATATATATATATATATATATATATATATATGTGTGTGTGTGTGTGTGTGTGTGTGTGTCCGACTCTGGGCATACGCTTCACAGCCTGCTTTCAAGGCCCAGTAGCCCTCCTACGTACCGCGCACCTCTACATGTCACCACTTCGGCGCTAACACCCACCGTCCATATTGAATACATGCTGGGGCTGTCTCATACAGGACTGGTGTATTGGTATTAGCGGGGGTATTTTTTCAACATGTAGGCGGGTCTTCTGGTAGATCGGTAAAGTCTGATTTTTCTGAAATTCAAATCCTTAAACTGTTCCCTGTCCCAGCGGGATTTGAACCCGGGTCCGTTAGGACTACAGGCCATCTCTCTACCGATTGAGCCACCGGATATTAAATCGACAAGCTTCCACAGAAGTATCTCCGTCAGAGATGTAGTTTGTAGCTAAATCAAAAAAAGTGAAAAATGTGAAAAGGATCAACAAGTAATACTTTCAATGTGAGTTATTTTGCTGGGTGAAGAGCAAAGCTGGGAATAGCGCCGCTACTATTGTAATAGCGATGGTGGTAACGCCATTACTTTCTGTAGCCAGTAACGGAACTGAGAGCGCCGCTACTTTTTGGCCATACTCACGCGTTACCGCGCTCCTCGCTACTCACGCGACGAATACAGATCTGGAGTCGGTGAGTACTTACAGATATGCCGACGGTTTGGTTGTATTTATTAATGACGAAAAATAATACTTTCTTCAATTCTGTCAATTAATGGTGTTTGTTCTACATTACATCAGTAATTTATTAATTATTGTTTATTAGTAATATGCAATAATTGGATAGGAATTTGATAGTTAATTATCGATGATTTAAATTAAGTAAAGATAAATAAGGATGTCAGCTAGATGTAGGCAGTGCACACACACACACACACACACACACACACACACACACACACACACACCTAACTATCCCCGTCTGTAACTTCCGGTCTCTTCCTCACTCTCAGACTAATTCTTACTGTTTCATTATTTCGTAACAGTATGTTACTTTCAGTTAAAATAATAGAAAAAACATTGCTATTGTATAAATATCCTTTAAAAGAAAGCCCCAGTTCATTTTTACTTTCGTTTTCGTACATATCTTAAATAGGCATCATTGAAAATATAATAAATCTACAGTATATAATATGTATCAATGGTAGGCCACATTTTTTTTTTCTTTTATTTACGTATGTTACTTTCAGTAGGTATACTAGGTAACAATGCAAAAGAACATTTGTTACATTATACAGTAATTAGCTTTTTCCTGTACCTTCGGGCCTAAGCTTCATTAAAGTGACACCGACATGTATATGATTTTTTTTTTTTTAATTATTTTCAATATAAGTATATACTGACATTACTGGTACACAACATAACCACTAAGACTGACTAATAATATCAAAACAGTATAAAGTGTATTGCTATATCACAGATTTTTGTTAACCTTACCTTCGTGTACCTTTTTCTTATCCAAAGTAGCAGGAGCGGCGGGAGAGGGAGCGCCGCTACATTTCCTAAGAAGTAGCGAAAACAAGTAACGCCACTACTTTTTCGAGCTAGTAATGGGAATGGGAGCGCCGCTACTTTTCATTAGTAGCGTTCCCAGCATTGGTGATGAGATACAAGGTGGGTCAAGGAACAACATAGTGGAATAAGGAGGTGAAACAAGGTGTGGCAAAGCAGAAGAAAGCATTCGATGGGAAGTAGAGGCGTAGATGTTGAGATGTTCATTGTGTTAATGCAAGTATCGAGTTGTTCCTGTGGTCTCGTGGTTTAGTTTGTGTCCAGAGAGAGGCGAGAGATTATATTTTTTACTCTAACCAGATAAGGGTCCTCCTTTGTATGAACAGGCAGAACCGCGGCGTCTAAAATTCGGTACAACTCTTGATGAACATCTCGCACGAGGGAATTAGTGTGAAGGGAAGGGATGATTTTACATCCATATATTTACGACAAGAACACCTCAAATGCTGCTGGAATGCTTATGCAAAGCACGAAATATGTAAAATGAACAAATTCAGTAAATAACATGTGTACATATGATTAATAATATCATAATTATGAATGCTTTCCCTCTTTTTTTATGTTTATAATGTTTATTCCTGTATGGAGTTGTTTTTTTTTTTACTATGGGTGGTCTAATTCATGTAGAAAGAGAGAATAAGGATGCTGCTTTTAGTCTGTTTCAAAATAATGGGTGCTGCTGTCTGTGTACGGGCCAAACCATATCGACCAAAATTCGATTCGACCCGAGATTTGCATCTCGAACGAGGAAATTAGTGTGAAGGGAAGGGAAGGTTTTATATCCATATATTCACCACGAAAACATCTCATATGTTGATGAAAGCTTTGTGCATAATAAGTAATACGTAAAATGAACAAAGTCAGTACATCGTATATTATGCACTTAATAAACATATAGTTATGAATTTCTTCCATCTTGTACCTTATAATTTTTATTCCCGTATGAATTTTTTTACTCTGGGTGGTTTCAGAAAGGAGAAGGAAAGAGAAGAGAAAGATAATGGGTGAAACATTTTCTTGACTTTCCTGCCTTCTTATTCTTACACTCACACGTGAGGGGAGCAAAGACTGAAATCCACTCATGACTGATTCACGAGATGTACAGACTGTCTGAGTGGTTTAGAGGCTAGAGTAGGTCTGCGTCAACATCTCCCAGACCTCCGTTCCCTTCCTTAATTTTATCAGTTTTCTACATTTCGCATTGCATTGACGCCAGTGGCCACGCTATGATAAAACGTCGTTCAGTGCTGGCAGCCACTGAAGGGTTAAAATTGCTAGAAACCACGCAAAAGCAGTAATAAATGTCGCCAAATCAAACTTTCTTAACAACCAAGCATCTAGATTATTAAACAATCCCAGTGACAATGGAATATCTGGTCATCCCTCAATTCTTTCAATAATAACTTTAACAAGTCAGCACCCATTCCCCCACTAAATCATCAGAATGTAACATTACTAATGATTCGTGTGGTACAGTGAACATCCTTGCCAATACATCTACCAGTAATTCTTCTTTACAGGAAGTCAGCCAGAACGTCCCTATAGTAGAACTTGACTCTTCAGAAACTGCTCCACTTAAAATACACACTAGAAATATAAAATCCATCCCAGACAATTTACCAACAAACAAAGCTCCAGGGACAGATGAACTTCCTTCAATGTTTTGAAAAAGTGTTCCCCTGAACCTGCTCCTGTTCTAATTAAATTATTCAGACTCTGCATACATACTTCTTCAGTCTCTGATTCTTGGAAAGAAGCCAATATCCACCCAATTCTGAGGAAAGGAAGTTCCAGTGACCCCTTTGATTACAGACCAATAGCTATCACGTCTTCTCTTGGAAAAGTATTTGACACTGTAATTGGCACATAGTTAAACATCTTGAATCCAACAACTTAATTAGTGACACACAGTATGGTTTTCGTCATGAAAGATCCACTGTTGACATACTCAGTCTCCTGACTCGTACCATCCGAGTCAATTGACCAACATAGAAAAAACTCATGCAGTAGCCCTTGATATTTCAAAAGCTTTTGACAGTGTATGGCTTCGTTCCCTGCCATCCAAACTTCCTTGCTATGGCCTAACGTCTTTTATTCTTCCGATTTCCTCATATCTCAGTGACAGAAAGATAAACATTAAAGTAGATGATGTATACTCCAATTTCCACTCGATTAATGTCTGCGTGCCACAAGGATCAGTTCTACCTCCACTTATTTCCAATTCATATTAATGATCTCTTATTTGTCACCCATAATCCCATTAATTCATATGCAGATGACTTAACAATTTACAGTTCATTCACACTTAAATATCCATTCACAAAGTTCAGTGTCTCTAACTCACAACTCAGCACAGCAATCTCCATAAATCAAGACATATCTAAGATCATTGAATGGGGACAATGTAACATTGTTTCATTTAATGCTGGTAAACTCAAATATATACAGCTTACTAACAGACGAGTATTCCCTGATTCCTATATTACCTTCATTGCTATTGATATTCCTATCTCTAAAAATATTGAAATTCTCGGTGTTTCACATAACAATACCCTCCGCTGAACCTCTCATGTTAGATCACTTGCTAAAACCACTTCAAAGAAACTCGGATTTTTGTACAGTCTGTAACTTCTTCACTGACGAGCAGCTAGCTATACTTTATAAGAGTCATGTTCACTCTCCACTGGAATATTGCTCACCCTTGTGGAATGGATGGGGAGAGGTAAAACTAAAACAAATAGACTAAATTGTAATAACCTTACTATTACAAATGAACTACCTCCCCATCTAGTAAGAAGGAATGTTGCCTCCCTTGCATTATTTTATAGATACTTTTATGGCAAATGCTCAGACGAAGTTGCATCCATTGTGCCACCTCTCCATGTCTTCCCCCCTCACCACACGGGCATATGGTAGCGCTCACGACTGGACTGTAACACTGCCATACTGCAGAACTTCTGCCTATTAGAATTCTTTTGTTCCCCAAACTGCATCTCTTTGGAACTCGCTTCCCCAGAACGATTGCCCTCCAGACCTCAACCAATGACTGTTCAATTCCAGCTATTACAGATTTTTTATGAATGAAGGACACTTGTAATCTGGTGTATGGATTACTATTTTTTTCATCTGGTTTTCCTTCCAGTGCAGTGTTCAGCAAGACAAGGATGTGTAATCCCATGAGAAGGAGAAGACCGAACACAACACAACTGTTACCCATCTGTGAAACAATGCAAGAGGCGTCGTAACTCTTCGACTTAGTACGAAGGCATGGTTTGGCCTTAGGCTGAGGAAATTTAAGGTGTGACAGACAACTTGACGACACACCAGCCTCTCTTTTACATGCCCCGTGACCCTGCTTTGCCACACTCACCTGTTGGAAAGAGAAAGATAAGAGTTTTAGCACAATAGGCAAATAATAAATAGTAGGTAAATGACAAAAAAGGCTGTATGTATCTGTATCAGTCGGTATGATGTCCAATACAGGCTGGGACCATGTCGGAAGAAGCATGGCAGCCAGTATTACACTTCATTATGATGGTCAAGCACGAATCAAGTGGAGATGTACCGAGAGCAGTGAAATTGTTGTATTATATGCTTGTCTGAGAGAGAGAGAGAGAGAGAGAGAGAGAGAGAGTCGTGGAGTGTACTATGCTGGTGTGCAGCAAACTGTTGCGTTGGCTGTGCTTATGTTTGCATGGAAAACTTCCTGGCACCTCTTCCTTAGCGATCAGTGTTGAATATTACATAATTTCCATCCAGAATAAACCAAAGGATTTTTATGATGTACTGCATAAAATAAATCGAAAAATGAACAGGTGCTACAAATTCTCTGTAGTCAGCAAGTCAACGGCACAGAGTGTTTATCAGCACCATTACAAATAGCAGGACTGACACAACAGTATTATATCATTAGAGACTGGGAGTGACACAAGAGTATTAAATCAAGAACAAATATCGGGAGTGACACAACAGTATTAAATCAAGAACAAATATCGGGAGTAACACAAGAGTATTAAATCAAGTGATACGTGGCCACATCCCAAGGTGCTCTTACGTCATCTTTACCTCCCTCGCCTTTATCGGGTGACGGGCAGAATAATGCCCTACTTGCTGACCTCAGCCTCTCCCTCCTCCTTTCCCCTTATATCTTCTCCGACCCAGCTACCTCCTTCTCCGCTCCCATCCTCCTGTCTCCCTCTTCCCTCACCCCACACACCAGCCTGCCTACCGTTCTCTTTTTCCTAATCCCTTCACTATGAGCATTCTGTCCTACGATCAAGAAACCGGTCTTCTTGTAACAAGACTATAACATAAAAGACCCCACTGGACTAAAGGAGTTACTTTGCAAGTTCATATATATATATATATATATATATATATATATATATATATATATATATATATATATATATATATATATATATATATATATATATATATTTTTTTACCAAAGGAACAAATGGCACGGTTAAAGCATCAACCCTTCCACTGCGATATTCACACTGGATATCTTTCTCACTACCTACAGACGATTTCATTTAAAAGGAAGAAGCCATTAAGAGTAGAAACGTAAAAGATGATTTACACAGTATATCCCTTTCAGAGCACTGGCAGGCAATTTCTTGTTTATATTCTGGTAAATGTCTGACAAGTTTTGTCCACTACAGGGAAACCCTATGTCTAAAGGCTAAGTAATACCGGTACTCTGTTTAGCCCTTCAGTTCGGTGACATTTTAGTTTAGTTTTCCTATTCTCAGATGACTTTAAGACCAATAGATGTTTTATGACTTGCATTTTTAGATACAGTGTCCATCAACCCAGCTACTACCATAGGCTAGTATTTAACCGAGAAAAGGCATTTTGGGAGCAGGATGCTAAGAAATACTTCACCGGATTCAAGGGGGTAAACTATCCTATTTTCACATTCGAACGTCTTGTGTTGGCTGCTGTGAAATCATCAGCAAAATTTTTCTGTCTCCCTTTAAATTTCTAATGTAAAGCCAAATGGATAGGATCTGCGAAATAGAAAAGAAAATTACAAAAGCAGAAAACACACACACACACACACACACACACACACACACACACACACACACACACACACACACACACACACACACACACACACACCGGTCGCTGACTCAGTGGTAACGTTCTCGCTTGCCATCTGGTAGACGGGAGTTCGCTCCTCGCTCAGGTTGCGTAAAGTTTCACTGATGAAGTGGGAGGTTACTGTCACTTTGAGCAAGGTGACGGGTGTGTGTGTGTGTGCGTGTGAAGGTCACAGCCTTGCCCTTAGATCGGACTATATGAGCTCTCAGCTCCCTTCCGGGACGGTAAAAGCTGACGATCATGACCATCAAGTGATCCTGACTGACCCGGTGAATTACACACACACACACACGCACACACACACACATACACACACACACACACACACACACACACACACACACACACACACACACACACACACACACACACACACACATTGTGGTCCTACAATGATGCTCCTTTTTCACTACGCCAGGCGGTATGTTTTGTGTCGTAGGGACGGCTGGGTCAATGTTATTAACTAATGCGTATCATTAAATTTATTTGTTGCCCCCACTGCCACGCCCACGCCAGCACAGCAGACAGAGTCGTTCCCACAACACACAAGATAGGCCTACCGCCAGGTGAGTTTGTAATGGGGTGGTATTTACAGACCACCTGGTATATCGCTCTAAACCCCATTTTCCCCCCTACCCAGCAAAAGTGGGGCAGGCAGGATCCAAAAATTAGAAGAGAGAAGCACAAGAGTAGAATATACTATCATCAGAGAGCCTAGTGATGTATCTGCATTTCTAGATGCAGGAAATATATATAATAAACAAAGCTACAAATAGAATTTATATGAGGAAAATAAAATCAGCGTTATATAAATGATTAAAGAGACGCATAAAGGAATTACGGGCAATTAGGCTAGGTCTATTGGTATGAGAAAGAGCACTATTTATTAATCAAATGTAGAGTCAGGGTACAGGTTACGATGGAAAAAAATATTTTCCTCATTCCATAGACTGAGAAAAGATTATTTTCCCACTCCATAAAGTAGGAAACATGAGTAATTTTTCCATGAGGAAGAGGGAGAGGAGGTGGAAAAAGAAGGGGTTCAAACTGAATACGTTGCAGAGTAACCACTAGCATCGAGGAAGGTGGGAGTGTCTGGAAGCGTTACAGGACTCGGTTTTAGGGTTAACTGAGCAATTGGCTGAATCGGTAGAGAGGCGGCCTGCAGTCCTAATGGACCCAGGATCGAATTGTGGCTGGAGCAGGGAACAGTTTAAGGATTTGAATTTCCTAAAAACAGACTTTCCTGGTCTACCAGATGACCCGCCGACATGTCATAAAAATACCTCCGCTAATACCAATACGCCAGTCCTGTATGAGACAGCCCTAGCATGTACTCTGGTGGGTGTTACGGCCGAAGTGATGACATGTGGAGGTGTAGGAGGACTACTGGGCCTTGGGTTCGGTCACTGCCCCCAAGAAACAGGCCCTGAAGCCTTTGCCCAGAGTCGGACACGTAAAAAAAAAAATGCTACGGAAATCCTTTTAGAGCTACCAATGGCATTATCTGAGTTTGCTGTGAGCCTTTAGGATTCACAACAGAGTCTCCTGCTGTGAAATGGGCTACATAGTTTGGCTTTGTTTTTTCCGCAGATCCAGAACCAGAATTCCGCCAGCAGTTCTGCCCCTTGATTATTGTTTGTGGCCCAGACGCTGGCCAGACCCCATATAGCAATTATTTTATTTTGTCTGGAGAGGCCACACACACACACACACACACACACACACACACACACACACACACACACACACACACACACACACACACACAGAGGCAGGCAAAAATATTATCTCTCCGCCTCGTAAGGAGGGGGATAACAAGGAGAAATTAGTCTTTAGCTACTGTAAAAACACACTCTCAGAGAATGTAGCAAGTACCTTTGGGAGGAGTTTAAGAAAGCAACATAATCCAGCTCTCAGTAGTAATCGTAGTGGATTTTAACATGCCCTGGACAGATTGGCATAATCTGACAGGGGAAGCAGAGTCAGAAGAATTTCTAGTAGTAGTGCAGGATAACCTCCTTCATCAGTATATCAGGGAACCCACTAGAAGTAATAATAAAATATATTTGCTTTTATCTAATAGAAAAAAAAAAATCATCATTAGTCATACTCATTTAAAGACCACCTTCGTCAGCCTCTGCTTGATGCCAAAAGGCCAACAATGATTCATAATTCGGGAACCGGTGCCCCAATTGGACTGGATATTGTTTTATTCCTCAAGTTAGAGCTTTTTATCTGTACCCTGTTCTAACAAAAATTGCGCTACGTTGCGCTGTTTTTGCTGTGTTACAGTAAAAAACAAACCAACAAACATACAGAAACCGGATCTTTATCATATAGATAGAAGTTGGCGGACGACTTAGGAAAAGTGACCATGAAGAAAATAGGTTCAAATTTAGTGCCCCTAAATTCCGTCTGGGGAATTTTGATGGATTAGGAGCACATTTCAGAACCGTATTCCATGTGGAGACTGATTGCATTAGGGAGAGTCAGGTCACTGGGGAAGCTCATGTCGTACGTGAGGGACAGGATTTAAATGGGAGGGTGCGTAAGGGCAATGTAGCAACTGGGGAAGCTCAGGTCATAGGTGAGGAAAAGGATATATGTATCACGGAGATTAATTCAGGGCAGGTACCTGGTGGCTGTCCGAATAAGTGAGAAATATAATGATTTAGTAAATATAATGAACGGAGGCCAGGATAGAAATATCCCTTCATAAGCGTTTAGAACAAATAATTCAGAGTTTAGATGGTTAAACAACAGATTAAATTTCTCATGGGCCAAAGAAAAGGAACATATAGCAAAATGAAAAAGAGGAAAGAAACACTTACGTAACCGGTACGCGATTTTAAAGAGGAAGGTAAAGCGGGAGATATGGAAAACAAAGCGAGGTTATGAAATTAAGATTTCTCAAAAATCGAAAGAAAACCCCAAGGGATTTCATCAGATGTACCGTACAAAAAATAAAGATATGGTAGGACCTCATAGAACAGAATCAGACAAAGTTACCATTGAAGATAAAGAAATATGCTTTATCCTTAATAACTATTTCGTATCAGTATTTGCCGAGGAAAATCTAGATATGATCCCTTCAGCAACAGTTGTTCACGATGGTAATGCGAACAATATTCTATGTAAAATAACTGTTAGTAAGGACGAAGTCTATCTATCTATCTATCTATTGCCAGACGCCTCAATCCCGTTTGGGGTGGCCACATACAAATCGCCTCCACGTTGTCCCCTGACATTTCACTGTCCTGCTCCCAACTCACACCCCCCTCTCTCATATGCCTCTCCACCCCATCCCTCCATCTCATCCTCGGCCTCCCCCTCCCTCTTCCCCCCTCCACCTCACTCACATACACTCTCTTCGTCAGTCTTTCACCCTCCATCCTCTCCACATGGCCAAACCACCTCAGCGTGTTCCTCATAATGCTTCCTATCACATCCACATCCACACCACAACGCTCCTTTATATCCTCATTCGTCTGCCTGTCTCTCCATGTGACTCCACAGGCTCCTCTTAAATAACTCATTTCCACTGCTCTCACTCTTGACTTGTGTCCTTCCAGCAACGTCCAAGCTTCACTTCCATACGTTAGAGTTTTTCTTATCACTGCATTCAAGGAACAAGCAACCTTTCTTCCCTGCTGTACCCTTTGAAGCACTTCACCCTCCAAACCTCCATCCTTACTCATCACATTACCCAAGTACTTAAACGTACTCACATTTTCCAATTCCTCACCACCCATCCTCGCTGTACATTCACTGACTTCACCTCTCTCAAAGACCATCACTTTACTCTTCCCTACATTCACCTTTAGATTCCGTTTCTTACGCAGTCTCCCAAACTCATCCACCAAGCCTTGCAGCTCCCCAAACAACAGTACATGGAGTTTCCAAACACTATCCTCTCTCACCAGGGTCACTCCAACATCCACTACCCTACCTTGTACCTCTTTTATTACCCCATCAATGTACAGATTGAACAACCATGGAGACATGACACATCCCTGTTTCAACCCAAACTTCAAAGAGAAAAATTCACTTAGTTCACCATGCACACGCACTGCAGCCTTAGCACCATCATACATACTCTTCACAGCATTCAACAGCGTCCCATCTACTCCATATATTCTTAATACTTCCACAGTCCTTGTCTATCCACCCTGTCATATGCTTTCTCCAAATCCATGAAAGCTGCATACAACTTCTTTCCCTTCTCTAGGAACTTTTCCACTAAAGATCTAAGAATGAATATCTGATCTACACAACCTCTTCCCTTCCTAAAGCCTCCCTGTTCTTCTCCAACTAATTCCTCTGTTCTTTCTCTAACTCTGTCAATAAGTATCCTACCATACACTTTTCCTATTGTACTAAGAAGACAAATGTCCCTATGATTACCACACACTTCTTTTTCCCCTTTTCCTTTGTGCAAGGGAATAATTATACCTGACTTCCAATCCTCCGGGACTCTACCTTCCTCCCAGGCCAATCTGCACATCTTCCACATCCATTCTACTACTATCTCTCCCCCATGCTTCAACATTTCACCACACACTCCATCAATTCCTGGGTCTTTCCCCAATTTAACTTTCTTCATTGCTTCCACAATTTCTATCCTACTGATTTCATCCTGTCTTCTCACCTCCCTCCTTCTGCCAGTCATTCCCCAGCCACTTATGCTCGCATTACTTCCATCCTGTATGTTCAACAATTCCTTAAAGTGTTCTCTCCATCTGCTCACTTTTTCTCCCTTCTCCACAAGTAATCTACCATTTTTATCTTTCACTTCCCTGCTAACCTCACTTCCACCCTGTCTTGCTCTCTTCACCACTTTCTAGAACATTTTCTTACAGTCCCTCCACTTTACACTCAAATTCCTTCCAAATTCCTCATCCACTCTCTTCTTACTCTCTCTTACTAATCTTTTCACCTCTCTCTTTCTTTCTACATATAACTCTCTCTTCCACCTCTCAACTTCTTCCACGCCCCTATTTCTCATCCATTCATTGTATGCTTTCTTCTTTTGTGCCACAGCCTGTCTCACCTCTTCAGTCCACCATGCTGTTCCTTGCACACCCCTCCGTCTTCTCTTCCTCCCAAGCACCACATCACATACTGCACATATTTCTTCTGTAAATATCCTGCACACACCTTCCACGTCCCCCATCTGCTCCAATTCATATTTGCCCAATCATTCCTCCAGTTCTCTCTTATACTCTGCCTTTTTCTCATCCTCTTGTAACCTTTCCACTCTCCTTGCAACTACTCCTTCCTCTCATCTTTCCCTTCTTCTATTTCTCCATCTTACTTGGATCCTAATTCTGGCCACCACCAAGTAGTGGTCAGAAAGTCCACTCCCCCAATCTCTATAAACTCTTCCATCCATTACACATCTTCGCATCCTTTCATCCACACACACATAATCAATCATTGCCTTCCTTTCATTCAGTTCACCACCCACCCTTCTCATCACTCGCCATGTATACCTGTGGATCATTTTGTGCCTGAAAAGGGTATTGGCTATCACCAACCCCCTCCCAGCACAAATGTCCACAAATGCACTGCCATTCACATCTATCTCAGCAGGCACACCCCACTCACCAACTATTCCATCCACCTTAACATTCCCTACTTTACCATTCATATCACCGATAAAAAACACTCTCTCATTCCTTCCAAACTTTTCCATGCACACTTCCACATTTGTCTAGAACTCTTCTCTTACTCTGCTAGCACGATCTTGCGTTGGTGCATACACACACACAATCGCCCACATTTGTATTCCAACTTTCAATCTTACCCACACAATCCTTGACCCAAGTGATCCATACTGTCTTATGCTCTTCTTCCATCTTTTACTCACAACTATACATACTCCCTCTTTTGCCCTCTCATTCTCACCTACTCCTGCACATATACCCCATCCATACTCCCATTCTCTCACACTTCTCCTCCCCATTATGTTTCAGTTATTCCACGTACATCCACTTTCGCACCCTCATTGCGAAGTAATGGCAGAAATTAATAGTTAAAGCCTAAAAAATCTCCAGGCCCGGTATTTATACATATATATATATATATATGTACCCCCTCCACAATATGTCTACCCCCGATGTATATATGTCCCCCCCCCAATGCCTACATGCCCCCACTAAAATTGCTAGGTTAGCACGCTTTCCCACGCCTGAAGAAGGCGTTATTGCATCAGTTGATAGCAGACAGCCAAGACGGGCAGACTATTTTACTGTGAGCTTGTAATAAACTCCTTATCTAGCTGTTTGTACACGGAGTTTCTATCACCAAAGTATTGCAAGTTACATTTGGTAGCAGCGGTGTTTCGAACCATCAGATTCTGACCGCCTCCACAGATTTAGTGACATCACAAGATACCCGACGTCTCGCATCTGCCAGCCTCGCCCCTCCTCAGTGCCTCTAGTGGTGTAATACCTGGCTGTGCTTTCCGAGTGTACAATTTTTCTCACCACTGCTCACCTCTCAAACAACCGCACCCATACGCCTTGTTCCTGACCGCACGTGTCACCGTCGCCGACCTACGCACCTGTTGCACCTGTTCCCAGCACCTGTTCCGAACTCATCATAACTCCTGCCCCCACGGTGCCACTTATCACTGTCTGCCCACTGCCTGCCCACCACCATTCTCTGCATTTGCAACTCAACAGCTCTACACCTGCCTTGCACCAACATCTGCCCTCACCAGCCACCACCGGCCTCTGCCGTCACCCGCATCTGGTCTGCATTATGGAGCCTCCTAAGACCGCCACTCCCTGCCGGTGACTCATCGCGGCGTCTCTTCTCCTCTCTGCCCAGCTGTCTCTCCACTGCCGCCCCGCCCCGCCCCGCCCTGCCCCGCCCCAGCCCAGCTACGCCCAGCCACCCCTGCACGTCATACATCTCGACTCTCTACTGTGTAACTATAGTATATCTTCCCTTTCTATAGAGATTATCCTCGATTTTCTCTGCAGATTGGTTATTGTAAATATTCCATCTCATTTCCATTACCCCGTTTTCATCTTCGCCTACGTTATTTATACTCCATCTCATCCTTCGCCTTTTATCTAAGCCATCCATCCCCGCACCTTCACTCATTTTCACACCTACTCATGTATTCCATTCTCTCATTGTTATATTATACATTTCCACCTACATATCCATCTTCATCCTTTCATCTTCCATTGCCGCATTAAATGTCATACTTTCCACGTCAACCGCTTACTGCCAGCCCTCTCGACCCGGAAATATCACCTGCTCATACCCCGTCTGCCGACTCTAACACAATTACTCATTTACGAAATGGCAAAGAGTACCACCGCCCTGTACCTGAGACTCCCATTTCACTTCCCGCAGAATCACTTACTACTCATCCTACGCTCGTAAATCTATATACCTCCTCCTCTACTCCAGCCTCTACTCTCCCTTCTTCTTCTTCTACTCCTTCCCCTGTCGTTCCCTCTCCTGCCTCCCTTCATACCCCGTCTTGCTCGCCCTTAACTGCCACTACCTTCTCTCTCTCCCACACCTCTCCTGCCACCACTTCTACACTTCCAGCCATGGCCAACCCTCCACAGTCTATCTATCTCGACGATGCCAATCGTCCCAAATTTACCGGCCAGGACCCAACTTGGTCTGTCTATGATTTCCTCAGAGAAGTTGAAACAGAAATACACAATAGACAAATAACCGATGAATTGCTCAAAGTAGCCTACCTCCTTGGTCGCTTGCACCACGGCAAATCGGACATCGGATCCGCGATCCGTACAGGACATTTCAATAGCATTCATACCTTTGCTGATTTTCGTACGGAACTCATCAGCCTTTGTTGCCAGCATTCAAATACCACGTCTCTCATGGGATTCATTAATCTCCTAAACCAACTAGATGAGGACTTGCGCGTCCCAGCGCAATATGCCAAGCTCCGCGAAGCTGCTGCCACCATGAAAACAACTAGTAGCGAGATGCTCCAATTACTGGTAGGCACGAAATGGTTAGAAGACAAGAATGGCGTTCCAATGCTTTCACTCACCAACTTTGCTGACTTAATTGGTTACCTGAGATTCCTTCACTGGCTTACTCCTAAACAGTGACAGCTAGCCTTGGAAATCGGTTTCAATCCAGGAGATAAAATTATTCAGGTCACTAAAGCCATTCATGAAAGAACAGGTTCAAACTACACGCGTCAGGGCACCACCCAACCCTTGGCCTCCTCAGTCTGTCACACCTCCACTACCCCAGACCAATCTCGCTCCCGTCCCACCACACGCGGCAGACCTGCCACATATCGCTCTCCTACCACAGGTCGTGATCAATCTAGCACCCAACGGAACAGACAATCTTCGATTCTTTGCTGGTACTGTAGTCATCCTGGACATCGAGCATCCAGTTGCGACCGTACATACAGACGTCCTCACTCCCAAACCAGACAGCGTACGCCTTCCTGCTCACGTCGTCCACACTGCAAATACCACAAATCAAGCACGACTCACACCACTGAGGAATGTCGTTACCTCAACCGCCAACAGTCAGGGGAAGCGCCACGCCAGTATCGGACCAATATCACGTAGAACCAGAAACCCAACTCCCCATCTGCCATGTAGGTCCCATAACATCCTCGGGTTTAGTCATTCTCGGCTGCAGTCATGACATACCAACATCATTCTTCTTGGACACAGGATCTATAGTAAATCTCATCTCCGAAAATTCCTTACAAATTATTCATCGCCATCACAACCACGTCAGTTTCCTAGAACCACCAGACATTCGCCTATGTGGTGTCAACGGCTCAGAGTTTAAGGTTAAGGGCAGAGTCACCCTTGAAGTCAAACTCCACAGAGATTTGCCCCCTATCCCCATTGAATTTCATGTCACTAATGACTTGCAGTATCCCGCAGATGCCCTTATTGGTTTCTCCACCATGGCACAACACTCCATTGCATTATTACCTGCTTGTGGTAGTATAGACATTTCTGGATTCCCGGTTTACACTATGGAATGTCCCCGTCCTGTTCTTACGATCAAATCAGTCCTTCAATTACCTCTGTCCCTATCACTACCAAAAAGTCCAACCCAGCCCAAACCACCACTATCATCATCTGAGAATACAGAGATGATTCCTTTACTGACTGCGAGCAAGGACCTAAATTCCTCAATATCTCCTGATACATCATCTCAGCCTTCGAACATGGCTCTTACCTCCTCTCCCGACAACACTATCGCTGACTCAGACATGTCTCAGTTACCTACCTCACACAGTCTGAATGATCTTCTCCAACACGCAGAGACGAAACGTGCAGTACCGAATACGTGCACAATTTTGTTACCGCATGAGTTCACCAAAGTCTCTGTTTGTGTTGCCGGTGCAAAAGAAGGAGTGGATGTACTAACCCTACCTGAGACGTGTTGTGTGAATGGCTTGACTTATGAGTCAGCGTGGTGTACAGTCTTAGAGGACAGTTTCTGCTACCTGTACTTGCTCAATGTCACAAATGCTCCACTAAAACTTGAAAGTGGTGTAAAGATTGGAGACTTCCTAGTATACCCAGCGGCCATAAAGGTGTGCCAGGATTCCTCAATTCCTACTATTCAGACTGATGATACGCCAATCGGTGTATGTACTATTAACTCTACGGGATCTGCGCCGACATATTCACCTGATATGCTCTCACATCTCACTTGCACAGATTTCCCAGAAAATACGCCTCAACTCCTCGACCTTCTGACCTCGTACAGAAACGTGGTTGCCTTACCCGGTGAACCGATGGGTAGAACAGACCTTGTCAAACATACGATTGAACTACTCCAAGGAACTCAGCCGATTTACATACCAGGGTATCGATTTCCTCACAGCCAGCGAAAGCAGGCAGATCAAATGGTACAGAACATGTTAGACCAAGACATTATTGAACCCTCCGTCAGTCCATGGAATAGCCCACTTTTCTTAATACCAAAGAAGGACGGCAACTTTAGACCAGTAGTCGACTATCGTAAGGTCAATTCTGTCACCAATCCAGACCATTTCCCGTTACCCGTCCTCACTGATTTGCTAGAATCCCTTGGTGACAATAACATAGTCTTTTCATCTTTAGACCTCCTCAGTGGGTACTGGCAGGTCGAAATGGAAGAGTCCTCTCGCCCAGTTACAGCCTTTAGCACCCCTTCCGGACATTTTCAGTTTAAGAGACTCCCTTTTGGTCTGAGAAATGCTCCTTCCATGTTCATGCGACTTATCCATTCAGTCTTCAGTGGTATGATGGGACACTCTCTTTTTGCTTACCTAGATGATATCATTGTTGTGAGTAAATCCATCCCTGATCATTTTACCAAACTCCAGCAAGTCTTTGAACGCCTCCAGCTCGCAGGCCTGAAAATCAATCTCAGTAAATGTGACTTCCTGTGAAAGAAAATCAAATTCCTAGGCCATGTCGTAGATGCACAAGGCATTCATACTAATGAGGATAAAACTAAGGCGATTATTAACTTCCCAGAACCCACCACTACCGAAGCTGTACGAAGTTTCCTGGGCCTCAGTGGCTATTATCGTTTCTACATACGGGATTATGCAAAGATCGCCGCTCCTCTGACCCACTTACTCAAGCAGAATGTGCCCTTTGTTTGGACTAACGACCAGTCACAGGCTTTCCAAAAGCTAAAGACAGCTCTTGTAAATGCCCCTGTTCTAGCGTTCCCTGATTATACCACACCCTTCCTTCTCTGCACAGACGCCTCAGGCACTGGACTTGGTGCCGTTTTGATGCAACTCGATGAAGCATCAAGGAAGCGCGTAATAGCGTATGCTAGTCGCACCCTTACAACCGCTGAACGTAACTACAGTGTCACAGATCTCGAAGCGCTAGCAGTAATCTGGTCCTTGAAACATTTCAGAGATATAGTCTATGGTTATCCAGTGCATATCCAAACAGACCACCTTCCACTATGTGATTTGTTCAAGAATCGCAACCTAACAGGTAGGTTAGCTAGATGGTCTGTCATCATCCACGACTTTAATCCAACTTTTCAATATGTACCAGGCAAGTTGAATGTAGTCGCAGACCCACTCTCACGTCACGTAGCAGCAGCTATAACATCACTGCAGCCTGAAGTAACTGAAAACACTACACTAACGTCGGAAGTTGTTCAAAACTTTCAGCGCCAAGACCCTATGTGGTCCAAAGTCATTTATTTCCTAGAATCTGGCGATGCCTCGACCTTACCTACTCTGCCAGTATCACTAGATGAGTTCATGCTAGATGATGATCTCTTGTACAGGAAAACACTGCTAACAGGCAAAGACATGCCCAATCGCGAAGTACGCCAACTTGTTGTCCCCACTGCCCTGATACCAAAGGTTCTTCATATTGTTCATAATACTCCTCAAGTTTCCCATCCAGGTAATGACAGATGCTTGTGCCAAGCACGTCTCAAATACTATTGGCCAACCATGCGCCGCGATCTCAATGCCCACTGTGACTCTTGCCTCTCCTGCCACTGTCACAAAGGATCAACCGGCTTACCAGCACCTCTCTTACAATACCCAATCCCATCACGACCATGGGAAACTGTCTCAATCGATCTCTTAAAACTACCTCTCACAGAATCTGGCGCTGAGTACTTGTTCGTAGCGGTCGACCACTTCTCCCGCTACTGTGTCCTCGTACCCCTCTCCGACAAGACCGCGAAGAGCATTGCACGTGCCCTTGTAGATCACGTAATTTGCCCGTTCAGTACCCCTCATACCATTCTTGCTGACAACGGTACAGAATTCAACAATAGCCTTCTAGATGAGATCTGTCGCCGCTTTCATATCAGTAAGTGCAATGTCGTGCCTACCCATCCGGCTTCCAATGGCCTTGTAGAACGCCACAACCGTAAAATCTTAGAGTACCTCAGACCTCTAGGCTCCCATAGTTCGTCCTGGGATGACTGGATTCCCCAAGTGGCATCCTTAGTCAATAGCTCCATCAATGCATCCATTGCTGAATCTCCCTTCTTCGTCCTTTTTGGTTTTGACAAGGACCTCCCATACTCTCTCTTATCCTCAAAGCCAGAACCCATCTACAACATGGATGATTATGTTAAACTAAAATTGGCCAACTTCCAGACAACCCACCAGTATGTCCAATCCACTTTGGCTTCCTCTGAGGAGGACATGCTGCAGCGCCAACATAAGTCCGCCTCTCCTATCACTATCAATATAGGCGATCTTGTCTTTGCTCATTCCCATATGCGTTCCTCTAAGTTGGATGACAAATTTACAGGGCCCCACCGCGTCCTCACTCAACAAGGCAACAAATTTCACCTCCAGGACCTGTCCACTAAGGACACCAGATGGGTCCACGTCGATGACTTAAAGCGAGCACCCTGTGGCCTCGTGTTGGAAGAGTCACTTACATAACCTCCTGCCCCCTCTTCCCCTCCTCCCATCCCTCAGTCTACCTTGTCTCCACCTATCCCTCAGTCTCCTTCCTCTCCACCTCCACCTGCTCATTCATCAATCAATCAATATCGGTCCAAACTGCGCTCTGCCCATCAACATCTTCACGACCTCCCCCATTAACTCTACCCTGATTTTCTAGGTACGATGTTAGCGATCTCCTTGCTGGCAGTGCTGACCCTCCTGGGGTCTGGGTTAGGTCAGGACGATGGTGGAGTACGTCCCGGGGGGCCTTGGTCGGCTCAGGAGGCGAGGTCTCCTTGCGCTACGATCTTGCGCCCCTGGCCGACGTAGCCATTGCCCTACCTGCCTACGCGCACCAGCTCCACGGAATCAGGAACCATCTCACGGCCCTCATGGGGACACACAACCCGAATGAGTATCTCTATAAACTTTTCCTCCCACTCTCCTGGCAATTGCAATACATAAGTAAAAGATTCACTGAGCTCAATGACACATTTTCCATTCAGACATCCGTGGGTCGTTCTCGTGTGAAACGAGGTCTCTTCGACTTCGGCGGTGAGATTCTGAGTGGCTTGTTTGGCGTTGCTAAGCCCGTGACATTTCTGGCTTCAAATCTGATCTCACTCATTTAGCTTCAGCCCTAGAATCCCAACGCCGAGTCATTAAAATCCAACACACTATGTTACAGAAGCTCACAACCCAACTAAATGAAGTCACATCCACTCTCAACAATTTCACCGATATCTTACAACGCCACCTTTCAGATCTCAATGTTATCTCTCAGTTCTTCTACCTCAAACTCAACATGGATAATCTCCAACTGGCCGTTGACTCTCTTCTGTCTCAAGTCTCTACCTTGGTTCGTATCCTGGTCGATGCTATCAATGGACGTGTCACTGCCGACTTAGTCCCTGTCTCAGCTCTCCGTTCTGTCCTGGAATGGGCTCACTCCACCTTCGGTCTCTCCCCAGTCCTCCCCTACTCCTCCCTTGAATATTATTATCCTGATCTCGAAGCCACTCTTCTCACTACATACATCGTCGTCCATATTCCTCTCCGTTCTGCCATAACCTTTAACCTTTTCCACATCATTCCCTTCCCTTTCTGCCTCAACAACTCCTTGTTACAGGTATCTGTTCCTCCAGAATATTTCCTCCTCTCCCATGATCATCTTTCCATTGCCTTCCTTTCTTCCACAGACCTCCAGCAATGTTCCTCCCTTACTCCGACCTCTCGTCTCTGTAATGCCCACCTTTTCGCTATCTTCCCTAGCAGTGCTACACCCTGTGAGTCTGCTTTAGTTCGCAACCATTCCATCTACTCGGCCTGTTCTTTTGTCCCAGCTCCTGACCTCCCGGTCCACCATGCTCACCTCAACCATGTCCAGTACTTCTTCTTTGCTGTTCCCATCTCTGTCACAATCATGTGTCCTGGTTCTTCGGGTCGATCCATCCCCGCTAGTGGTCTCTACAAAGCATCTGACTATTGTACCGTCAAATCAGAGTCCGTCATCACTTACGCCACTCGCTATCACCAAGCTGTCCGTAAACACTCCTATGACATCATTCAACCCATCGACATGCCTTCAACCCTACCATCTGCCAACATTACCATCACCTCCCCTAACTTGCGCATGCTAACCTTCCTCAATGACAGTGATTTCATTATGGATCAAATTTCTCTGGCCTTCAGCCGTTCAAGGGTTCATCCAACAGTTGTGTTTCCCCCTGTGGTTATTGCTTTCATAGGTTTTCTACTCATCATATGTGCAGTGCATTGTTGTGTCAGAAAAATGGAACGTCGACTCCAGGAAATCAGAGTCGCTACAGGCATAGTACGCCCTACACACGACGTAGAAACTCCCCGTACTTAGTGCCTTTGCATTCAGTGACTACCAATGCCATCTGCCAATTAACCAAACTGTGAACAGCACTCTGCCTACTAGAAAATGATGGTATTTCTTTCATGCATTACTGAGTGCCAGTGTATCCTACAGAAAATACAAAAAAAAAAAAAAAATGAAGGAAGACCAACAATAGAACTCTCATATCTACTCCTTGTTTATCATGTATCAAACTATTATTGTGTAAGTCCCATTATGTCTTAATCCTTGTATATCTTATATGTATATATCCTTCTAATTCACTCCCCTCAACATGGCCATGTCTCCCCTACTGCCCCTGTATCATACTTATCCCTTGTACACACCTCCCGGTCCTGCCTTCCTACTATAATCAAACACCATTTAACTCCCGGTGTCAGGAGACACCGTCTCAGCTACCCGGGGGAGTAGTGTACCCCCTCCACAATATGTCTACCCCTGATGTATATATGTCCCCCCCCCCTAATGCATACATGCCCCCACTAAACTTGCTAGGTCAGCACGCTTTCCCACGCCTGAAGAAGGCGTTATTGCATCAGTTGATAGCAGACAGCCAAGACGGGCAGACTATTTTACTGTGAGCTTGTAATAAACTCCTTATCTAGCTGTTTGTACACGGAGTTTCTATCACCAAAGTATTGCAAGTTACATATATATATATATATATATATATATATATATATATATATAGGAATCACAAACTATATTAGATTTGCCAGTGACAAAAATAGAACGTATCAGTAACTCGATTGAAGACTGTCTTAACCTTCAAAAGGACCTCGACATATTGTCCAAATGGTCTAAAAATTGGCTAATGGAATTCAACGTTGAAAATTGTAAGGTACTTAACGTAGGCAATACCATCGGGGATACTGAATACAGCCTAGATAGTAAAGAAATTCATAAATCGTATTGCGGGAGACCTAGGAGTCATGGTTAGTTAAGACCTTAAACCTAGGGAATAGTGTATAATCGTGAGAAATAAAGCAAATAGGGTATAATGATTTATTTCGTGAAATGAGAGCAATAGGACATCTAAAGTAATATTAAAACTTTATCTAGCGTTAGTAAGGCCACATCTAGACTATGCCGTGCAGTTTTGGTGTCCGTACAATAGAATGACCAGAAATTCGTAAGAAAATGTACAGAGAAGAATGACAATAATGATTCATGACGTTCGGAACCATTCATATGACGAAAGAGTGAAAAAAAAAAAAAAAACTAAATTTGCACCCACCAGAAAAGTGTAGAGTAAGAAGAAACTTAATTGGGGTGTTAAAGTGGATGAAAGGAATAAATAAGAGATATTAACAAGGTACGTAAAGTAAGCGTACAGGTTAGAACTAGAAGTAATGGTGTCAAACTAGATCAATTCCATTTTTGTAAGAAAACAGAGAGATATTGGCATGGCAATGGAATAGCAGACGAATGGAATAAGCTGCCTAGTGAAATAGTTGCTACCCCTTCCGTTGATAGTTCCAAGCATAGGATACATAAGCATATGACAAGTAAGGGTTGGACATAAAGAAGAATCTGTAACTTATTGCCCTCCTTTTATTTTACCTTATTCAGAAACCTTCTGATTTTAGTGTTTTCTGTAGGATTTTGATTGCCGATTTTACTGAAAATTGCCGGTTTTCGAGTTTTTGCCCCCCCTTTCCCCACTTTAGCACCCCCCCCCCCGAAAAGGGCATTTTGCAATATAATCGCAAATGATAATCGTACAGAAATCACTAATAGGTAAAGAACAAGAACTTTATATTTAAACAGTGTTGGTTATGCATACCCTGTCTTATGAGGATATCACAGTGAGGGTTAAATTTAGAAACAAAACTGTACACAACATTTTTTTTTTTTTTTTTACCCTGGTATCCATTTTACCATTCTCTATAAATGCTTGTGCTGTCAAGCATTGTCAGTCATAAATGAGGTAGACCATCATAAAATGAAACATACATAATACCCAAAATGGCTAAACTCATTCTATTATTAAGTAAGGAAAATGAAAAAGAAAAAAATGGAAATAAATACAGGACAGTGCAGCGTAGCTGAGCGGGTGTTTGGAGCATGAGGGAGGCAGAATGGCACCTAGTTATCAGTTATCTCAACTCTATAGAAGGTGCTGATCCACGTGACCTACTTAGCAAGCATAATCAAAAGTTAGGTGAGAATAGTAAAGGGTGAAAAGTAAGAAAGTTCCTGCCATCTTCTGAAAGGTCCGTCGCAGCTGCTCACACAGACCTTCCGGAAGGTCCATCTCAGTCTAAGAAGTAATGAGGAAAAAATAGGTAGACACATAATGAAAGCAGGAATGGCAAGGAGAGTGAGAGATACGACGAAAATAAAGAGGTATGGAGGAGAAGCAGAAGTAGGCGAAGCAGGGGAGAACTAAGATGGGAAAGGAGGAATAACAAGAATAATACAGTTTGAATGAGAGGCACAGAAGAAAAAGAAAATATAGGGAATGAACAGTAAGGATGAAAAAAAGAAATAAACAGGAAGAGAGTGAGACATGGGAAAAATACGAAAGGAGACCTATGGAGAGAGAATAAGGGTAAACAGGGAGAAGGAAAGACAAAGGGGAAAGGAAAAAGAGAAAGTTGGAGAGGTATACAGGGAAAACAGGAATTTACAGGGAGAGCGTGCTGGCAAAGAAATACCGAGGAGAGTGGAGGGAGAAGAATGCAAATATGGAGCAGGAAATTAGAGAGACAGGGAGAGACTTGACAAACAAGGCGAACCATGGATTTAAGATAGCAAACGGGGTACAAAATATGCAGAGAAGTGGGTGGAAAATGTGGGCAAAAAGAAAACCTAAGATTGATAATGACTATGATGAGATGTATGACTTCATTCGTAAATTCAGAGACAGAAAGTATCATGGAACCCTACTTTCTGATGGCGTGGCGATACTGCATGTATTTGATGTGCTTAATCCTTTCAGAGTACATTACATATGTTTTATTCTTGCTACCAGCAAACAATGTTATTTAGCTTAGGAGATGACATAATTAGTGAGGCGTAAATGAAATTATACTGTATATAATCCCTCCAGTCTTTCTTAAAGGTGAAGAATATCGTCAGGAACATCGAGAATAAAATAAACTTGATCAGGCTGATGAGGTTAGCCTAAATGCCATGTTACAGTGTACAATCAGCAGTGAGGCAGAGAACCCGGAAACGATTTACTAGCATCATGAAAGAGTTGTAAACGTTACATGTTGTTAACCTCCATGCCTCGAGACAGATCCCATCAGTGGTAAGGTTGAGAGGCCAGACATTTTTAGCTTTTATCTGCGAACGAATTGTTAGCATTGATTGTGGTGAAATGGCATGCAGTGTTACATAGGGCATTCAGCAGTAAAGTAAAGAAGCTAGAACGCTTGACTCTGATAATGAAAAGTGTTCTTACCTTTTGATAAAGTTAGCCTGCAAACTACTTGACAAACCGCAATCAGCAGCGTGACAGAGCATCCAGAGAAAATTTTCATCATAGGTGGGACTGCCCTTTCCCTTCTAGTATACAATATATTTTTAATAAGAATTTGTTTAGGATAGACTTATTATAATTATTATTATTATTATTATTATTGTTGTTGCTATTATTGTTTTTATTATTGTTGTCGTTGTTGTTATTATTATTATTATTATTATTATTATTATTATTATTATTATTATTATCATTGCTAATATTATCTTTATTTTTTAGCTCCAGACAAAATGAGAGTTTTGCCTGTAAACATTACCAGTTCTTTCCGTTATTACCCTCACATATCCATTTTCCTCATTCAATACCTCTTTATTCATTAACTGGCTACACATGTACTTTTGTCCCTCACCCCAATCCCAGCGGTAATAAGTAAATAAATGAATAAATTATTTAATTAATTAATTTATCTATTGCCAGACACGTTAATCCAGCAAAGAGTGGCCACAGACAAATCGCCTCCATGAAGCCGTTCCCCGTTACTTCACTCCCCTCCCCCCAGCTCACAAAACACCCTCTCTCATACAACTCTCCGCTCCATCCCTCCATCTCATCCTCGGCCTCTCTCTCTCTCTCGCTTTAACCCTCCGTTTCACTCACATACACTCTCTTCGTTAGTCTCTCGCTCTTCATCTTCTACACGTGACCAAACCAAACGACTTTAGTGTACTTCTAATGCTCTCTATCACATCCATATCCATACCACAATGCTCCTTCATTTCCTCATTTCTTAGTCTGTCTTTATATGTAACTTCGCATGCTCCTCTCAGACAAATCATTTTCACTGCTCTCTTGACTGTGTCCTTCCAACATGTCCAAGCTTCACTTCCATACGTTAGAGTTGGTATCACAATACTGTCATGCTGTGACTTTTTACATCCATGCCCACTTCCCTATTTCTTATCATTGCTTTCAAAGAACCAACAACCTTTCTTCCCTGCTGTACCGATTCAAGCACTTCATCCTCCAGACTCCCATCGTTACTCATCACGCTACCCAAGTACTTGAATGCACTCACATTTTCCATTTCCTTACCATCCAACCTCACTGTGCATTCAGTGACTTCATATCTCTCGAAGACCATAACTTTGCACTTCCCTACATTCACCTTTAGTTTCCGTTTCTTACACACTCTCCCAAACTCAATCATCAAACCTTTGCACTATCATTGGCAAACAACGGAACCGGAGTTTCCAAACGCTGCCTTCTCTAATTAGGGTCGCCCCAACATCCACTGTCCTACCTTGTATCTCTTTTATAACCCCATCCATATACAGATTGAATAAATAAATAAACAAAATTAAACGAATAAATAACAATCGAAGGAGCCTGGTTATGACCGTAACTATCCCATGTGTTCCAATGCTTCGGTAATGCCAGATTGCTTAACATCAAAAAATAATCGAAAACTAAATAATCATTTACCGAAGTATGGCAATTACAAATAAATCTTCGCCACACATTTTTAAATGAAAATCACGATGCAAGGTCCAATGCATTCTTTTTGTAACTCTCTCTCTCTCTCTCTCTCTCTCTCTCTCTCTCTGAGGCGATACGTCCATTCTCTCTGACAGTATGGTGTTGGCCAGGTATACTGACTGCACGGGAAAATTATGCCACTTACGCCACTTGCTTAATGGAACTGTAGTTCTAGTAACTCTCTGATGCTGGAAATGTGTTTATTCACATCGTGAATCTCTACCTATAGTCATTTTTCCCCGACTGGAATAGGTTGTCATTTGTTTACCGAATCAGTTGTTAATTTTTGTCTCTTAATGAGAGAAAGAATAATAGGCCATGTTAATTTATTGTTAGAGTTTTTGTTTTTCATTACTGGAAATCTTTGTAATATATTTATTAAATCTTTAACAATTCTTTCTCTTGACTGGAAAAGAGGATTAGGAGAAGGATGGTGATGGTGGTAGATGATAGTGATTCTATGGTAACGACGAGTTGTGTGTGGATGGTGAACGTGTTAGCAGTGAAGATCATGGTACGATAGTGACGAGAAATAGGAGGGATGTGTTCTAGGTCACCGTAGAGGAATCTGAATAAGTTGGATAAATATACGTAGGAAGAGGATGATGAATGTGACTGCAACAAAAATGATATGATAGGCTAATGTAAGTAATGTGAAAGTGACATTACAGGGATAATATTTGTTCTTAGTTGGAGATAACGACATCATACATAGGACAGCAATTAAAATGAAAATATGATGATGGCGATAATAGCGTCTGGGGAAGTAACATTAGAAAATGTCTAAAAAATGGAGGTTAGGTTATAATTCCCGAAGCCTTTAAGTTCATGCAGTTTCTCGCTGATGAATGTAATCTTCAATAATTATCCAGAATAAAATACCCTAATTGTACTGTTACAATCAGCAGATTGTAAAGAACGTTGTAAACACTAGTCTCGTAATTGTCTCTTCTCAATTAAGCCTTGTTGATGTAGCACGGATATCATCATCTGACCACTGCCGTGAATGAGTTACTTTTGAAGTGTTTGGGCACACTGCAAGTTTTAACAGACAGGAAGAACAGAGAATGGTGACGGCTTCCAGTGATGACCAGTCGAATACACGAAAGACTGTTGACGAAGGGTTACTTGATATACCTGGCCGGAAGACGAATGGCTATGCATGTATACTGTATAGAGTTGCTGTGTGTCCATCATAAAATAGGAGTACTGTGGGGGGATCTGAGATGGGCTGTGCCCTAATAAACCGCTGACTGTGAAAAAAAAAAAAAAAAGTGATGCAACTGCGAGATGAAGTGAGTTAATAAGACGAGAGCCGTCTACTACACCGATTTAGGAAGGATGCTTGTGGTATGAGTCCCCGATGCCCCTGTTCCACACACACACACACACACACACACACACACACACACACACACACGCACATACACACACACACACACACACACACACACACACACACACACAGGACGGTTGTACTTCACAGAACAAGGATGGTTAAAGAGTTAATGGTGTCGACATAACCAAACCAATATTTCTTAAGATGATTCAGTGAAAAGAAAGTGACTTTAATCTCAGAAAAATGTAAAAAAATATAGACACCTACTTTAGTGGTTGAACGAATGGTCTGTATGTAACTGAATGCAACTGGAGTCAGATGGAAATGTGTGGCGAGAAGAAATGTGGATGAGTAGTTTTCGAGGCATTTCGATGTAATATACAAGGTTTGTCCCACGAGTGGAAGAGTAAAAATTTTGTTTGTCATAATCTGTAACTGTTTTTTTTTTTCTTTTTGAAACAAAGACAGTTTGAAAAATGACTAAAACATGTAATCATCGCCAGTGAAGGGAATGCTATTGGAAGCAATCTTCTTTCGTCACTCCAATGGGGGATATGTATTTAACCCCTTCAAAAATAGTTATAGTTAGTGTCCATTGGAACCATATGATTTTATCTAGTTGGGGCCAAAGCCTTGGTAATGAAGCGGCTAATAAACTTATTGCAAATTCCTCCTGTGAGAAAAGTCTCTTCGGTGCCGAGTAGCCTGCACGCGTTTGGATGTACCAAGAATTACTTATACGGCGGCGAGGAGGATCATGGCAATGGTGAAGGTGACAGGCATCAATATGAGATAATGCAAAACATGGTTTGTATGCTGGCAAACTTTCCGCAAAATTTAATAAGCTGAAAAAAGTACCCCTCACTGATGACAACCTGACAACGACCCAGTTCCACCTAGGACGGTACCAGGACGCTCTGAAGTGACGGCAGGAATATGAACACTGCTTTATGGCGACAGCCATGGTGTTAAGGTTTCCAAATATCTAATATGCAAAAAGGAAAAAAAAGATGGGAAAAGCTTGGCAGTGACTCTTTTTGATGCGGGAAGGTACCAAGGCGCTGTGTGGTATCAATTTCACGCGTGTTCGCTGCCTTGCCCCCAAATGATAAAAAAATATGTGTGTGGCGTCGAGAGTGGGTGATATCTTAGTTGTGAGGGCGAGACCTGGCGATATTTGAGCCGCGGGGGTATAGGGGAATTACCTTCGTTGTGGCACCTCTTGACGGGAGGGGCTTCTAGTTTGAAGTTTACTTTTTGTTTCACCACTACTCTTACTTCTTTGATTTTGTTTTTTCAATGGACAAGGTCATTGTACGTAACGCCTCTCCTATTACTCTCTATGGGGGAATTACCGTTGTTGCGTCAGCTTGGAAGATTTCAGAATTTTTGGTTTATTTTGTGTTTATTATGTTGCACTACTTGTATGAATTTTATCCGTGTGATCTTTAAACCTGACCCTTTTTCTTTTCCTGCCTCTTTGCGGTGGCTTGGAGAAGATACTTTAAAATTCTGTGTGTTATTTAATATTCCCCTTAAGTTTTTATTTTTCATTAATATCACCTTGTACATGCTGGTCCCTTGCTGCTGCTGTTGTTATTTTCTTTTTCCTCTCTCTATATCCACTTTTTTTTCCTCCACTCTTTCTCCTCTTCCGAATTACTACCCCCTGTGCTTTCTGTTATTATTACCCTTGCAGGCAAGAAATGTCGCAGCCGAAATACTCAGTCTCCTTATCACGCTATGGCTGTACTGCACAATGGGAAAAAAATGTTAAAAGTAACAAGAAAATGAGATTCCCTGTCATGAAGAGCACTATCATTCCTTCAGAATCACGACGACACGGAATTATATTTAAGTATATTATACATGAATCCAAAAGAAATAAAAAAGTAGTTTGCATCGGAGTTAAAACAATGTAGACGAGAAAACGATGTACTTAACCTTGGTGTGCATTTAGCTCCTTATTCCCTTTGGTTATGGAGGCTCCCTGGCACCTCTTGCTTACCTGTTCATTTTTACCTGCAGCGAATTGGATAGGTCTATAAGGGTACATCTGGGGATTCTTTTTTCATTTTCTCTCGTTCAAGGAAAGTTCGAATACCTGCTTCTGGAGAGCTCTGAGTGATTTTTGCATAAACTACAAACTTGCTCAACTCGAAATATTGAGTTGATTTAACATGTCAGTTGTTCCATCAGCTAAAGCATCAGCTGACTATTTGGCGATTTTCAACTTCGGCCATACTGAGGCATTTTTGCGACTTTCTTATGAAATACAAAGTTACTCAGCTTGAAATTTTTAGTTGATATTACATGTCAAATGTTGCATCAGCTGATGCATCAGCTGATTATGTAGCAGTTTTCAGTTTTGTTCATATGGATGCATTATAAGAAAATAATTTCACATATTCTATGAGTTCGGAAGAGATAAAGTTTTTATAATTGGCTGCAATAGTTTGCCGCAGGTCAGTGAAAACAGTCTCTTCTTGTTGTGTATGACCCGTGAATATTATCTTGTACGTTATCTATGTTATATACATTAATTTTAGTCAGACAAAAATGGTATGAAAGATAATACTGGGTTGTAATATTCAGGATAAATCGCTAAGGAGAAGGTGCTGGAAAGCCTTCAAATTGCCGAGAATACATCTCTTAGACCCCTCATTTCGCACTGTTATAATTATTCTTTATCATTCCGTATGAGATTCACTGCAGGACTAAACTTCTACTCTGAGACAGGGACGTAACCAGCATAAACCCTTCTCTGTGCTGGCAAGTGTGTGGGGTGTATGTTGTAGCGACAGCAAGTCTGAATCTGAAATTCGATTCTTATATCCAGAATGTTTATGTGTGTTAGAGTCTGTTTATGTTATTTACTCATGTGTTTAAAACGGTAGGTCGCGAACATAACACCTTTATATAGAAAGATGTACTGGCAGTGAACTGTGGGAAAGACTGGCATAATCGATCTTAAAAAGTTGTGCACAAGGTTTACGCAGGTCGAAGGCGAACACACTACCAGTGGCAAACCGTACTTTTACTGTTGTAGTTATAATGATTAGAAATACGGTAAACAGTATAACCTTTCTCATATGAACTTAAGTAACGTCAACTGAATATTTTAAGTGCTGCAGGGATGAATCATTTTTCATTAAAGAGAGAACCATTTTTCATATAGTTTACCCTCAGTGGGAATGCAAAGATATTATTTGCACTATACCACGAAAACGGAGGAACCACGATAGCAGAGGTGTTTGGGGTGTTCTCAAATGAAAAAAAAATCAAAATTACTTAGTACTTTTAGTCCGGTGATGCATCATCACATTATATTTAGCCAATTGCATTCGACGATGTTCAGCTTCAGTGTGAAGTGAGTACAAAAAGTCTGTATGCCAGCTTCGTATATCTTTTTTTGCTCTCATTAGACAGTTATAATTACTGAAGGTTAACGATGCCTCTGGTTGGAAAGGAGTGAATATTTAGGAAAAAATTAGTAGACTGTAGCTCTCCTCTTGCTCTTGAACAACAATAAGTGAATAATAATCAACTATACACAGAGTGTATTGGAGACTACTATTGCCCTTCAGGTAACACTGTTTTGGTACCTCATACCTCTAGGTGTACAGAAGTAGGAAGGCCAGAGGGAAGGGCGGGATAGGAAGTGCCTGTGAAGTACCTCTTTGTTAAATGATTCTAATCGAGCAAAATGTACTAGTGAATACAGTTTAAATTATGGTCTTAACATGTTGTCTCTCACCTTTGACCAGATCATCATCATCATCATTATCTCTCTCTCTCTCTCTCTCTCTCTCTCTCTCTCTCTCTCGGTAGTTTATTATTTTCCAACCATTCTCTCTTTCTTTCGACAACCACATTGTTCCTTCCCTCTCCCTCTCTTTCTTTTTTTCACCCTCTCCCTCACCTCCCATTTGCTCTCCACTCCCTCACCTCCCAATTGCTCCCCATTCCCTCATCTCTCATTTGCTCCCCATTCTCTCACCTCTCATTTGTTCCCCATTCCCTCATCTCTCATTTGCTCCCCATTCTCTCACCTCTCATTTGCTCCACACTCCCTCTCCATTACTTTCTCTTTACTTCCCTGCCCCTCTATAACCTGCCTACCTTCAAGCCTACCGTGGCTCCAACTGCCCTTCTCATCCATCTGACCTACGAACCTACCAGCCTACCTATTTTGCGATCTCCCTACGCAGTCTGCCTACCCATTTCCCTCCTGCTCTATCTTACTCTCTATTACCCTGCACTACTTCCAGACCTGCCAACTTACCGCAGTTCCCACCTACCTAACTACTTTCCCCCAGTTCTATACTGCTCCTTATTGACCTCCTTCGCCATCTAATCTAACAAATGACCAACCCACTTGCCTCCCTACCCACTGTCGTATTTTATTAAGTACCTACACAGTACCACCAGTCGAGCCTGGCGGTACTCCTAAAGTGAATGGAAAGCTGATGACAAGGATAGCTGGAGCTCCCGTTTCATCAGCCCTCGGGACTATGTTCAGACCATCCACCTTTGCTGAACTGTGTCAGAGTTTCGGTAACACAGGCTGCAGGCCAGCGTGCTCTCCAATACGAGTTCCTCTGACTGTCAACACCAAGCTACAGGCACATTACACACTACAGTTCTTCAAATTTGAACTAAAAATGAATGACATCTTTGAACGAAGCCTCGGAATCCCCAGAGGGGGTGGGGGATATCAAACCCCACACCATCTGCCCCTCTCCCGGTGACGAGCAAGCAACATGCCTGGAACCACTGTCTGACTCACTTCTTCATTTCTACAACAATCGCTGCCTTTCCTCTAACTTTCTCTCTGTTGAACACCACCTCTTCTCCTTTAAACCTCACCTTCTCATCTTCAGTGAGACTCAGCTGTCTGAGGCAACTCATAGCAAACTCTTCGCTGTATCCTCCTACATTCTCTAAACTAATTTCAAATCCAATAGTGGTTGTTGTGTACAGTATATGTACACAGCAACATACCTTGCTCTTCTGTTTCTGAACTTGAATCTTCTGAATAGACGTGTTGCCGGTTCTGGGTAAACATGGCCAGTGCACTCTGCCATGTACTCAAAAACTTACGGTATATGTATTTTTTAATTTAATATATCATTCGCACTGAACAGTGTGATAACTTTAATTCTTTGTGGCTGGAGGGAAGGAGCCGCCATGTTGGCGATGACGTCAGCATTCATACTGCAGACGACGCTCCAATCCATCACACAATACTTGGCCAGTAACAGAGATAATAGATGTACCTACATGGCCAGAGTGGATCCGAACTACCCCCTTCAGGTATGTTGTGAGGGAATACTTTTCATGGTGTAAATGGATGGTACCTGTTAGGTAAATAAACTGTGGTGAAATCGACCAGAAGTAACTTACAGCTACACCATTCCCGAGCGGTGCTCGTACCTCATGAAATGGAAAGTGTTAAATGTATGTCGTACAGTATCAGTTGTATGGGTTTATAATGGTATTATGCTCATGAAAATTTAATATTTGACCTCTTCATTAGTTTTCTGGAAAAAAAAAAAAAGTTTCAGGGACTGAACAACAATACTTCAGGGGAGTGTACGAAATACCGAATCGGCAGTTATTTACCGAATCAAGACTGAATTGGCACTTTTTAATTGGTGTTATAGATTTGATCACCATAGATGTCCATAGTCATCTAATTATCCGAAATCCGGTAAAATTTTTGTATTTAATTTTACCTTTAAAAAATCCTGATTCACTGCGAAAACTCGCTAAAATTAGAGAAAGTGCTTCTCCTTTAGCTCAACAGCTTCCCTTGGCAGACTTCAGTTTTGTATAAATATTAATTTAACATACAAATGCACTTATTTGCACTTTAAATCAGTATTTGTGCAAAATAGATGTCTGTCAAGGCGTGTTGGAGATCTGAAGTTGAAATACCTGCAAACCTTGGCACGTTTTCGCTCTGTCTCCTAATATCCTATTAATAGTTAAATTAAGCATAGGTTTTAGACCGAATTTCAGATAATTAGGTGTGTATGAACCTATATGGTGAAGAATATATTTTCAGAACAGTAAAGACTGCATTCCACCATTGGGAACTTCCGACGAGCAGCCAGCCACCACTGCTTTCGTTTATTGTTATTGGCTAGTATGCAGAGGAATAATTTCCCTACTGTGCTTTTGTCAGTGCACTTACACATTGGAACGAAACATTAGCAATTATTCCTCTTGTCACTGGATATTCTTAGAGGTCAGAAACAAGCACAGTGTATGCTGGCTAAACGTAAACAAAGCAGACTATGCTAACTCAGTGTGAGTAGTGACGTCACGACCAATCACAGGCCGTTTCATAGTCAGTGTTGCCAAGCAGAAATCTTCAAAAGCGCTAAGCTCAACTTTAAAACGCGCTAAACTATAGGTAAACAGTTCAAATTTTCTCACTAAATTGGACTTCAAAACGTGCTAGATATAGAAGAAAATTCAATATTTTTTGGCATTAAATTATTATGAAAAGCACTAGATCTAGCGCCAAAAGCGCTAAGTTGGCAACTCTGTTAATCAAAGTCACGTGATTTTTCGGCTACTTTATTATTTTTTCATGTTTCTGCACATTTTTTTTTTTTTTGGGGGGGGGAATAATGGTTGACAGTTATTTTCTGCGTATTTTTTTTACCCATACTAGTATCTAACTTCAAAAAAATTTTGTCCGGAAACTCGTCTATTCTCTACTCTCTGGCTTAGGCTTTCCTGTCATTCTATGACTAAATATATCTGTGTTGTTTGCTTATCTGCTACTTCTACTGACTATGAAAAATTCTTCAATTATCTTATTTCTAAGATGGAGCACATTCTATCAATTACTCCTTTCACTGAAATCTCCGTTCTAGGAGATTCCAGTGTTCACCACCACCTTTGGCTCTCCTCTCCTTTCACTAATCCACCAGGTGAACAAACCTACGTCTTTTCTATCCTTAATGACCTAGAGCAGCTTGTACAACACCCTATTGCCTCCTCATATCCCTGACCGCCTTGGAGAGAATTCCTTCAAACTCATCCTTACAATTATGCCTTCTGCTTATGCTCTTAATCTTTTCTCTCTGATGGGCTCCTCCAATCACAACCTTGTCATCTTAACCTGTCCTTTCGCTCCAGAGGGGGTTGTGGACTCTCCCAAGAAGCAGCAGCTGTGGCACTTTCGAGCTGCTGATTGGGAGGTCATCAGGCTGTACTTCTTTGATTTTCTCTTGAATACTTACTGCCTCCATGGCCGAGAGCCATCTGAGTGTGCCTTGAGCATTGCGGGGGCTATTCTCTTGGGCATGGAAGAATACATTCTTTTCTCATATCTTGTGATTAAAGGAAAACAACCATGGTTTAATTATGCTTGTTCAAATGATGTTCACAACAAGAAGGCCTACAAAAGGCACTGAAGCCCACCCACCCCTGAATCTCATTTTTTTTTTTTTTTTTTTCTGCTCAGAACTGTGCTAAGTCTGTTCTTCGTTCCGCAAAAAATATTTTCCTTTGTACTCAATGCTCTGAATTCTCCAACTCAGATTCTTCCCGGTCCTTCTGGCATCTTGCCAAAAACCTTTCTAACAACTTTAAATCATCATCCTTCCCTCCTCTTTTCCAGTCTGATTGCATCCACTGTTAATGCAGAAGTCTTTGCTCAGACTTCCTACTCCAGTTCAACCTTAGACGATTCCGGTGCTTTTCCTCCATCACTTCCCCCTCCTGACTTCCTCATGGCTGTCATTACAATTTCTTCAACTGATGTATTTTCTGCCGTCACTGGCCTCAGTATTAACAAGGAATTTTGGTCTGGTGGGCTCACTCCTATTGTCTTCAGGAACTATGCTTCTGTGCTTTCACTCTGTCCAGGTAAACTCTTTCACCTTTGTCTTTCAACTTGTACCTTTCCTTCTTGCTGGAAGTTTGTTCACATTCAGCGAGTCCCAAAGAAGAGTGGCCACTCCCAACCCTCTAACTATCGCCCAATTGCTTTAACGTTCTGTTTCAGAAGTTTTCAAAACTATTCTCAGCCAAAAAAATTTAATCACGACCTTTTTTCTGAGGGCCAGTATGGGTTCCACCAGGGATGCTCCACTGGCGATCTTCTCACCTACCTTTCAGGCTCATGGCCATCCTCCTTTCGGGACTTTGCCAAAGATTTGCTGTTGCACTTGACATCTCAAAGGCTTTCGATCGAGTCTGGCATAAATCTTTAATTTCCAAACTGCCCTCTTACGGCTTTTGTCCTTCTGTCTGTGCCTTCATCTCCAGCTTTCTTTCTGTTGTTCTATATCTGCTGTTGTAGACGGCCACTGTTCTTCTCATAGAGCTATCAGTAGTGGTGGGCACTGCTATATCGCCATCTCTCTTCCTTTTATTCATCAGCGACCTTCTAAGATGTACATCTAATCCTATTCACTCATACACTGATGACTCCACCCTTCACTTTTCCATTCGCCTCCCTCAGTGTCCATATCAGCAGTTACTTTAGCAAACAAGGGATGAGGCTATGGCACACCTAATGGCTGACTGAGCTCATATCTGTGATTATGGTAAAAGTAATCTTGTTTTTAATTCATTAAAAACTCAGTTTTTGCATCTATCAGCCCGATAAAATCTTCTGCAAGAGTATCCTGTAGCTTTTAATAATGTCAAAGTCAATCCTACATCATCTTTAGACATATTGTGGTTTAATTCTCACAGGATTTATCTTAGAAAGATCATATTACCTCTCTTGTAAAATCTGCCTTCAAGAAATTAAGGGTGCTAAGCCAACTCTTTGTCTTCTTTACCCATGCACTGTTGTTGAGTTTATATGCGGATTGAATTTGCCTCTGTGTATAGCACAAATCTCAAGTGTGGGGATGATCCCCATATAAAGCTTCTTTCAACAAGATGGAGTCAAAGGCTTTTCATCTCATTAACACTCCTCCTCTAACTGGCTCCCTTCATCCTCTGTCTCTTCGCCGCACTTTTGCATCCTTATCAATTTTCTATCGCTACTTCAATGATCACTGCTCCTCTGAACTGTCTGCTTGCATCCCTTCACCACTACGACGGGCGTGTAACACCCGTCTAGCAACAAACTCTCATCCCTTTTCTGTCCATCTCTCTAATGCAAGAGTTAACAGTTACTTCCAGTCCTTCATTTATGCAACAGGTCAACTCTGAAATTGTCTTCCTCTTTCTGTTCTTCCTACTGCCTGTGATCTCCAGTCTATCAACCGCAGTGTGTCCAGGCATCTCGAAATGTATGGATCTTGAATTTTGCTCTCTTTTTTTTTTTTTTTTTTTTTCTTGGACGGAGCAATTTATGGGCACCTGGCGTTTGGTTCATTCTTCCTTGCATAAAATACAACTACCAGTCAACCTGCATCTGTAGTTCCTTACCAGTTAAGCTACATTTCTACCTTCCTACCACTCATCCTGTCTCACTACATGTCTATCAGTCAACCTGGTTCTCTTTCTACCTGACAGTCCATCTAGCTTTCTGCTTTCCTACGAGTACCTCTCAGCCTATCATTCTAATTACTTACCTGGTAACTTGCCAATCTGTCTCCCAGTCTATCAACTACAATTCTACTTACCATCCTATAAATCTGTCTCTCCGCCTACTTTCCCATTATCTATTTACTTCTCTGTCTCCTTTTCTAATTACAGCTCTACATACATTCATGACTACCTCTCTACCTGTCTGCCTACCTCCTTTTTTTTTTTAATGTGTTCGACTCTGGGCATAGGCTTCAAAGCATGCTCCCAATTCACAGTAATCCTCCTACATACCATACACCTCTAGGCCTACATGTCACCACTCCAGCACAAACACCCACCGTCCATATTGAATACATGCTAGGGCTGTCTCATACAGGAATGGTGTACTGGTATTAGCAGGGGTATTTCTACGACATGTCGGCGGGTCTCCTGGTAGATCAGTAAAGTCTGACTTTATGAAATTCAATTTTTTGAATTGTTCCCTGTCTCAGTGTTGATTTGATCCTGGGTCCGGTAGGACTGCAGTCCACCTCTTTACCGACTGAGCCACCGCCTCCCTCACCTACTGACTTTTCCGGGAATAGAAAACGTGTGGTAACAAAGAGGAATACTTGGCTACCATGCGTAGGGCCAGAAAAGAGGTACCCTTATATAGGGCAAAATCCAAGTCTCAGAGACTTTTACTGGGTAACCTAAACAGCGCTGAAAGGAAGAATATAAGTAAGGTGGCGAATCAGTTGAAGAGGGAAGACAGGAATATCATAGGTGAGCAGTGTGTGAAGAATGATGAAGGTTAGGTAGTGGTGAACAGTGAACATATTAAAGATGCCTGGAGGGAGCATTATTACCGGTTGCTGACTAGAACAGTAAAAGTTTTGAGTCAGTGGCTCCACTGTTTGGCCCTACTCTTGACTCTGTTACAGTGCTCAGGGCAATAAGCAGGATGCAGTTGGACCACATTTTGAAGGCAATGGAGAGAGAATTCTAGAAGGTATGATCAGATAAAGAGTGATGAGATACAGTTTGGGTTTATGCCAGGCAAAGGGACCACTGATGCAGTATTCATTGTTCGCCAGCTTCAGGAAAAGTATAGAGGAAAGAACAGGGATCTGTACTCTGTTTTGTTGACTTGGAGAGGGTCTTTCACAGAGTCTCAATGGAGGTGGTGCAGTGGGCAAATAGAAAGATTGGGATCAAGGAGTGACTGGTTAGGGTGGTTATGGCTATGTATTTGGGTGCTTACATCCAGGTGGAAGTGAATGAAGATTTGAGCGATGAATTTTCCGTGAATGTTAATGTGCATCAGGGGACAGTCTTGAGCCATTTTTTGTTCATCATGGTGGTTGAAGCCTTCTCACGTGACTTCAGAAATGGTCTCCCGTGGGAGATGTTGTATGCCAATGATTTGAAATTGATTGCAGACAATGAAAGGGAGGCAGAGGAAAGATTTAGGAAGTGGAGAGATGGTATGGGACACAAAGGTTTAAGAGTAAATGCAGATAGAACAAAAGTGACGGCATCTAGGACTATTGGCTGTACTGCCAGAAAAGAGGAAGAGTGGCCATGTGCGGTTTGCCACAAGGGCGTGGGAAGTAATTCCATCCTGTGCTGTGTTTGTGATTGGTGGGTGCTTAAGAAATGTGTTCGTAGTGGTATTAGAGGCAGACTCCGAGATGATGCTGACTTCGTGTGTGCGTTGTGTTGGGGAGAGCAGGTGGAGATTGTCAGGTGTGAAAGGATTGATCTTGCTGGTTAGTCTTGAGTGTGTGAAAGAGTTTTGTTATCTGGGAGACAAGTTGTGTGCTTTAGGTGGGGCTGGAGATAGCTCTGTGGCCAGACTGATGAATGTTCGGAAGATTAGGAAGCTGTTGCCTCACCTGTCACTGAGAGGGCTCTCCCACAGCACTAAGGGAACTTTGTATGCAACATGTGTTAGGAATGTAATGCTGTATAGTAGTGAGATCTGGACAGTAAAGGAAGAGGATATTCGTGGGCTTAAACGTACAGAAATGACAATGAGTAGGTGGATGTGCAGTGCGTCCTTGAATGCGAGGCCTGGGGGAGCTAGGCTTACAATGGAAGAGTTGAGATGGAGGATGGGACTGGAGTGTGTTGGTGTTGTAGTGATGAGGGGTAGAGTGAGATAGTTTGGGCATGTGGAGAGGATGGGGGATAAGAATTGAGTGCATAGGGTGAGAAGTGTGAACTTTGGTGGTAGGGTTGCGAGAAGCAGACGAAAAAAGACCTAAGACGAGGTCATAGAGTGTGACCTCAGGGATAAGGGACTTAATAAAGAGGCAGCCAGAGACTGAGCAGCATGGAGAGCCTACATTAGGTGACCAAGGCCGACGCATGTAAGCATGTGAAAGCCTCTGTAAACGAAATGAAACGCACTTTCTCATCTGCCTACCTACCTACCAATATACTTACGGTCCTAATCACTTTTGCCTACAGATACACCTGCATTCCTACTTACCTACCTCTCTTCTTCCCATCTGTTACCTGTCTTCAAACCAATTGTCAATCCTAGTGTACATGTGTGTCTATCTAACTTCTTACATACCTCTGTACATACATAAAATTCCACTTTCACCACCAAGTTTTGTACTACTCTACCAGTCTACGTTCTGTGTGTGTGTGTGTGTGTGTGTGTGTGTGTGTGTGTGTGTGTGTATTGTTTCATGCATCTCAGCTCTCTTCTCCTAGGTTAATCCTCCGTTCTCTCCTTTTCTCACTTTTCCCTCGTCTCTTCTTTCCCTTTCTGTTCTCTTCCCTCCCTGCTCTATTCCCTTTTCTCCTCCCTGTCTTCTCTGCTGCACTCTTGCCTTCATTTCTCCTATCTCTAATCAACCCCCCCCCCTCCAACTCTTTTAGTCTTCTCTTTCCTCCCTGCTTGCTTTCATTTAATGTTCAATATTACTTCCTCTCCCTTACTCCTTCCTCTCTCTTTTCTATACTTTCCATTCTTCTTCGCCTCTCTTTACTTTACCCTCCCTTCTCTTTTCCTTCTATTTTATCCTACACTCTCATCTTCCACCACTTTCCTCGCTTTTGTCTCCTTTCTCCATAATTCCCTTTTTCCTATCTTTCCTTTACTCTTCCCTCCTTTATTGTTTCTTCCCATTCCTTCTCTTTTCTCTCTCCCACTGGCTCTTCTAATGCCCTTCTGCTCTTTCTCTCTTTTAATGTCTTTCGTTCTGGATGTCTTCCTCTCTTCCTCTTCTCTCTCTCTCTCTCTCTCTCTCTCTCTCTCTCTCTCTCTCTCTCTCCATACCTTTTTTTTTATGCGAGGAAGAAGGAACCAAAGGCCATGAGCCCGCAATAACAGTTCCCTCCAAGAGAAACAGAAAATACAAGAGAGAGCCAAATTCAAGATCCATTCATTTCGAGATGCCTGGACACACTGTGTTTGAAAGACTGGAGATCATAGGCAGTAGGAAATACAGACAGAGGGAGACAGTTCCAGAGTTGACCTGTTGCATAAATGAAGGACTGGGAGTAATGGTTAACTCTTGCTTTAGAGAGTTGGACAGAAAAGGGATGAGAGTTTGCTGCTAGACAGGTGCTACGCGCCCGTCGTAGAGGTGGAGGAATGCATGCAGACAGTTCAGAGGAGCAGTGACCATTAAAGTAGTGATAGAAAAGAGATAAAGATGCAACAGTGCGGCGAAGAGACAGAGGTTGAAGGGAGTCAGTAAGAGGAGGAGAGTTAATGAGACGAAAAGCCTTTGACTCCACCCTATTGAGAAGAGCTGTATGTGGGGAGCCTCCCCACACATGAGAGTTGTACTCCATACAGGGGCGGATAATATCTGTGTATAGAGTCAACAATTGTGCAGGGGTAAAGAAAGAATGGAGTCGGCTTAGCGCACCTAATCTCTTGGAAGCAAATTTTACAAGAGATGTAACATGATCTTTCCGAGATAAGTCCCGAGTAAACGAAACCCCAAGCATGTTCAAGGATGATGCAAGATTAAGCTGAATATTATTAAACATTAGTGGGTATACCTGTGGAAGATTTTTATAGGTTGATAGGTGTAAGAACTGAGTCTTAGAATCATTAAAAACAACCAGATTATTTTTACCCCAGTCAGAGATACGAGCCAAGTCAGACATTAGGTGTGCCATAGCCTCATCCCTTGTTTGTTGAAGTAACTGCCGAGATGGGCATTGCGGAAACCGAATGGAAAGGTGAAGGGTGGAGTCATCAGCGTATGAGTGGATAGGGTTAGATGTACAGCTTAGAAGGTCATTGACGAAAAAAAGGAAGACAGTTAGTGATAGGACAGAGCCCTGAGGAGCACCACTGTTGATAGATCTAGAAGAACGATGGCCGTCTACAACAGCGGCTATAGAACGGCCAAAAAGGAAGCTAGCGATGAAGGTACAGAAAGAAGGATAGAAACCGTAAGAGGCCAGTTTGGAAATTAAAGATTTATGCCAGACTCGATCGAAAGCCTTTGAGATGTCAAGTGCAATTGCAAAGCTTTCGCCAAAGTCCCGAAAGGAGGATTACCAGGAGTCTGAAAGGTAGGTGAGAAGATTGCCAGTGGAGTGTCCCTGACGGAACCCGTACTGACGATCAGAAAGAAGGTTGTGATAGGAAAGATGCCTTAAAATTTTTCTATTGAGAATTGACTCGAAAATTTTTGAAATACAGGACGTTAAAGCAATTGGATGATAGTTGGAGGGTTTGGAGTGGTCACCCTTCTTTGGGACTGGCTGAATGAGAGCAAACTTCCAGCTAGAAGGAAAGGCACAAGTTGACAGACAAAGGCGAAAGAGTTTGCCTAGGCAGGGTGTAAGCACAGAAGCACAGTTCTTGAGTGCAACAGGAGGGACTCCATCAGGCCCATATGCCTTGTTAGTATTGAGGCCAGTGATGGCAGAAAATACATCAGCTGAAGAAATTTTAATGTCAGCCATGAGGAAGTCAGAGGGGGGAAGTGATGGAGGAACAGCACCAGAATCGTCTAAGGTGGAATTGGAGGAGAAAGTCTGTGCGAAGAAATCTGCTTTATCAGTAGAAGAAATAGCTACAGAACCATCAGAGTAGAAAAGAGGAAGGAAGGATGATGAGGTAAAGTTGTTAGAAAGGTTTTTGGCGAGGTGCCAGAAGGAACGGGAAGAATTCGAGTTGGAGAGTTGGGAGCATTTAGTACGGATGAAATTATTTTTAGCAGAGCAATGAACAGACTTAGCGTGATTCCGGTCAGAAATGTAAAGATGATGTGATTCAGGGGTGGGTTGGCTCCGGTACCTTTTGTAGGCCTTCTCCTTGTTGCGGACAGCATTAGAACAAGCATGATTAAACCAAGGCTTTCTTGCATTAGTCAAAGGATATAAGAAAGGAATGCATGCTTCCATGCCTGAGAGAATAACCTTCGTAATGCGGAAGGCACACTCAGATGGCTCCCGGCCATGGAAGCAATAATCATTCCAGGAAAAATCAAAGAAGTACTGCCTGAGGGCCTCCCAATCCGTAGCTCCAAAATTCCACAGACGACGTTTCCCTGGAGGGTCCACAGGCCGTACTGGAGTGATGAGACAGGTTAAGGTGATAAGGTTGTGATCGGAGGAGCCCAACGGAGAGAAATGATTAACAGTGTAATCAGAAGGATTAGTTGTAAGGAAGAAGTCAAGTATGTTGGAGCTCTCTCCAAGGTGGTCTGGGTCATTAAGGATAGAAACGATGTAGGCTTGTTCACCAGGTGGATCAGTGAAAGGAGAGGAGAGCCAAAGGTGGTGGTGAACATTGAAATCTCCTAGAATGGAGATTTCAGAGAAAGGAGAAATGGATAGAATGTGTTCCATCGTAGAAGTAAGATAGTCAAAGAATTTTTGATAGTCAGTAGAAATAGGGGCTAAGTAAACAGCACAGATATATTTAGACAGAGAATGACAGGAATGCCGAAGCCAAAGTGTAGAGAATTCAGAAGAATCGAGTTCAGGAACACGAGAACAAGATAAGTCGTTGCGTATATGCACACAACAGCCACCTTTGGCTTTAAAATGTGCATACAGAAAGTAGGAGGATACAGAAAGGGTTTGCTGTCAGTTGCGTCAGACAACTGAGTCTCAGTTAGAAAAAGAAGGTGAGGTTTAGAGGAGGAGAGGTGGTGCTCAACAGAGCGAAAGTTAGAGGAAAGGCCGCGAATGTTCCAGAAATGAAGAAGAAGAGAGTCAGACAGTGGGTCCAGGCACCTCGAGTCGTCACCGGGAGAGGGGCGGAAGGTGGGGGCATTTATGGTCCCCCCCCCCCCGGGGACTCCGAGGCTGGGTGATGAGACACCATGATTTTTTTTCTTTATTTTGGAAAAGGAATTGTAGTGTGTACTGTGCATGTAGTTTGGTGTAGATAGTTAGAGAAATTTGTGTTGGAGAGCATGCTGGCCTACTCTCTGTGTAACTGAGACGCTGAAAAAGTTCAGCAAAGGGGGATGGTCAGGAACTAGTCCCGAGGGCTGATGAAACGGGAGCTCCAGCACTCCCTGTCATCAGCTTTCCATCCACCTCGGGAGTACTGCCCTGCTCGACTGGTGCTACAGTCTACTCCTGTACATTTCCACACGAAAATCAACGTCCATTCCTTGCCTTCACCCCTTTCACCGTTTCCTCCGCCTCCACATCAGTATGTACGATGGTGTAACTAGTTTTATCGACATAATATGTTTTCATAGATGCATGCTAAGTGCAAGGGGCGTAGCAGAATTAAAAAAAAAAGTGGAGGGAACCAACAGTGTTAAGACAGAGTAAAAAAAATTGGGATCAACGAGAATTGTATCAAAATTTGAAGACAATGAGAATGCATCATTGATTCATTGAGATGTAAAGACGTTTGACTTGTGTTAGGCTGAGCCCAGTAAGCTACTAAAAAAATAATTAGGGTTGTTTTTCATAAGATCATAGATAGGGAATCAATTATATTCAATAATAAAACACATGTTTAATTAGTTTTATAATGTTTTCTCCAAAAATGCCCCCCGACTCGTTCCACTGTAGTATCAAAAAGTGGGGGGTCCAACATTCCTAGGGCCCCCCCCTTGGAAAAATGTGAGGTGTGGGG
The DNA here is from genome assembly GCF_032717465.1 of Coenobita brevimanus. NCBI lineage: Eukaryota > Metazoa > Arthropoda > Malacostraca > Decapoda > Coenobitidae > Coenobita > Coenobita brevimanus. The sequence continues at coordinate 11,278,588 of NC_136957.1, read as the reverse complement.
GGCTTGGGCCCCAGGGTCCCTCCCTCTCTTACGCCCCTGCTAGGTGTGATTTGCATAGGCATCCGTTTTTTTTTGTTTTTTTTACGAATTTCATTTGGAATTTTCATTCATGTAAACTTCGTTTATTCCCGCTCATAACTATGTCAGAGCAGAATGAGATCTTGCTACACTAACCATTAATATTCAGCCTCGCTCGTAGGGCTGCACTCTCGTTTCATTAGTCCGAAGCCTTGTAATATAAAAACATTAATCGGCGCAAACGCACGTGTAAAGAGAAGCGGACAGACTTTGCCCTGTAGCTGCTGTATTTTCATTTTTTTTTTTTTTATTTGTCAGTGCTTGTAAGGCAGTGTAAGGCAATTTTTGTCTGTGTACGCATTTATTCGTTTATGTATAGAGCTGCGATATATACTGTATGTTACCGTGCTGACACAAGAGGAACTACACTGGAGATATATTTTGGCTAAAGTTTAACAAATTTTTCATATGATTAAAACATAGTTGACAAAGGGTTAAAACAGCTACAGTTGAGTCGAGCCTGACATGTGGAACCATAAATCTGATTCTCTGTCATATTCATGCTTTAAAATTAGATTTGCCTTTGTACTCTGTAAAACTCGTAATGAACAACTACCTTCTCAAAAACCAAAGTCTTCACATTGCAAATGTTAAGCCCATTTTGAAGCTTGCAAGGCATTTCAGAAAGTTGTGAGGGAATATCAATGAAGGATAGGCATCTGAAGCTCAGGGTGAGAGCTTAGTTGGAAGAAAAAACAGAAATTTAAGAATTCAAAGTTAAAAATATTTATGGTAACTGAAGTTAAGGAAGATAAGCTAAGGAACAAAGAATGTCTTTTTTTTTTTTTTTTTTTTTTTTTTTTGCGATTCTAGACATGCGATAAAATACCTGTTCCTGAAAGGCTCCTGGACAGCCATAGGCATGTAGACGTTTTGTGCAAGTTTTATATAAGAATAAGGAAGTACATGCAGAATGATCCATTCATTTTGATATTCCAAATACGATGCTTTTGAAAGATTGATCACAGGCAAATGAAAAGAGAGAAACAGGAAGACTGTTGTAAACGTGACGATTTGTGTACATGAAGGACTGAAAATACTGTTCTGGCTGACTCTTGGATTAAAGAATTGGACAGAAAGGGGATGACGGTGTTCCATGCTCGCTTCAGAGACTGAAGCGTGCAGGCAGAGTTCAGAGAAATACTTCTTGCTAGTAAAAAGAGTGATACAGCACTGGAGAGAGAGAGAGAGAGAGAGAGAGAGAGTGAGAGAGAGAGAGAGAGATGGGTGACGGGTGTCGGGGTGAGGATGGTAGTTGGTAAGATGAAAAATCTGTGAATTTACCGTGTTAGAAAGAGCTGTGTGTGGTGACACCCCTCTCCCCCACGTCACACGCATGAAGCCCGTAACTGACTGTTGCACAGGGACATATAATACCATAGAAGGTCAGTAATCGGTTCACCATATCCAGTCTTTGAAAACCTATTTTGGAGAAGAAAATGGAATTTGTCAATAATAAATACATAGATAAGTAAATAAATGTGTTAATCAATAAAATAAAATAAACAAATGCTAAGAACAATAAAAGGTTACTTGGGACTGGGTTGAGTGATAGTGACAGAAAGACTACATCAAGTAGAAAGGATAGGAAACAGAATATTTGAGAAATTTTAAGACAATGAGGTATCCACTCATGGTGAAGTATGAACAAATCACAGTGTCGGCTATGGTACCATTGTCTGTTTTGTTGGGAGAGTTCTGATAGCTACGACGCCCTGGTGGAGATCTGGGTAGGCAGGTCTAGAATCATAGTTTGCTGTTGAAGATCACTGATAAGTAATAGGAGAAGAATTGGTGACGTGAGTTAATCCAGAGATATACGACAATCAGTAGCTTTAAGAAAATAACACTAACCGTTTCTAACAGCAGGTATACAATGGTATGAGAGGAACCTCACTATAAAGGCACAGACCTGAGAGAGAGAGAGAGAGAGAGAGAGAGAGAGAGAGAGAGAGAGAGAGAGAGAGAGAGAGAGAGAGAGAGAGAGAGAGAGAGACTCTAAAAGGATATTATAGTAATTACTGTTGGTTCCAGATTCTGTGAAAAGCCTTTGACATGTCAGGGGAAACAGCAACTCTCATCAAATTCCCAAGCTGAAGATGACCAAGAATATGTACGATATCCATGAAATCAGCCTGCAGTGCGTCCACGATAGACAGTTCGAAAGAAGATTATAAGAAAATTCCTTCAGACTTTTTGTGTTCAGGAATTACTCTAAGACTGTGGAAAAAGCAATACCAATGGAGTTTGGAGTGGTCAGTTTTCCACCCCTTTTTTGTGGATAGACAATTAACGGAAGGTTCTACAATGAAGGAGAGGTACAAAATGAAAAAAAAACAAATGAAAGAATTTTACGAAGCCATATATTATCATGGACATAAAGCACATTCCTTGGAAACCACATGAAGACCAAATGTTTTACTAACGCCATACACAGGTACACTCTATCAGTTTGACGGCAACACCCGCTGACTGAGTTCCGCTGGGAGAATTCCATTAATGACACCTTATCAAGCTGCACACATGTCTTTATAAAGTAGAAGAGCTTACATTATCAATGTAAGTGTCCGTCCTGGCAATATTAGGAATGATAAAATGCGATACTGCCGATGATCTTGGAATCACAGATTTGGTGAAAAATTAGGCTGAATTCCGATGAGAATAAAAAACGGTTAAAAGTTTGTGGAAAACATGCGAACATTGATATGAAAATTGACACTGAAAATAGACAAAGGCTACTAGACCTGATAAAATTGATATTGAAGATAGTGGATGGCTGAGAGAATGGTGAAGGGTTATGAGAGCGAGGGTCCCCGTCCCACTTGCCAGCAGTGCAGGGGTAGGGAAGGGAAGGGTCATTGCCAGTTTGTCTATGCACATATCAATCTGCCCGCCTGTCTATCTTCCCCTTCACCAATTATTGCTTCCCCTTCGCTGACTTGGGTATAGGTGAATCACTCGTCCGCTCTCATTTCGTCCCCCTTCCTCCACTCTCTCTCTCTCTCTCTCTCTCTCTCTCTCTCTCTCTCTCTCTCTCTCTCTCTCATTAAGCTATAACTTGTCCAATACATTTCACGTTTTCCATTAATTTTTTTTTTCCACCCTCCTTATCTATCTTTTCGTATAAAACTCACATCTCTCCTCATCCGTTCAGTTACTCTATTCCTTTTTTTCTTTCCTTGTTTACTTTTCCCCTTCCTTAGCCTTCCATCTTTTACTCTTTTCTCACATTGGCTGCTTCCTCTTCTCCTCTTCTCCTGCTGCCTCTTTTTTTTTTTTTAAACTATTTTTTTATCTTCTTCTTCCTTCTATCTCTCTTTGTTTTTAATCCCCTTTTTCCGTTTTTTACTTTCCTCTGCATCACGTCGTCTTTCTTTCCTATCCCTCGCTTTCCCTCTCCCTCTATCTCACTCTCTCTCTTTCCCCTCAAAGGTATTTCCATCCTTTAATTAAGATCGGGTCAGCCAGATGTGTCTATTTCTTTCTCTGTTTTTCTCACATTTAATCCTCGTTCACATCCCTTCAATTATCTCACCAGTTTTCCTGCTTACCCTTTCAGGTTCCCTCTCTCTCTACGTCACTCGTAGGAAAGATGCTAATACACGCCTGTTGTTTTATTTATTATTTATTTATTCTCGAGTCATCTCTCCTCTTGTGAAAAAGAATCATATATCATCCTTATGAAATTATTTGTGGTGTGTACAAGGATAGGTTTCATTTTACATGAAGTTCTTCGGCTTTAATCAGCAATTCCTCGACAATAGTGATTAGAAAATTTTGCGTCATATTATCCCACCAACAGGAGAGGCTGGTATTCTACCCCTAACCCATCTTGCTAATGGACTTCTTTTACGTTTTAAATTTGCTATATTTTGGAAAACCTCTGGCAGTGATTGAAATATATTGGAGTGCAGTAGCCTAGTATAGTCTTGGGCCCCTACACTTCGAAGAAGATAGAATGGTTCAGCAATTCACGTTTTAACAACAGACACTAATGATCTACGTAAAATATTCGTGTCCTTGTCTTCTGTGTGTGTCACAACCGCAAAATCTATGATGCAGCCATGACACGTGAAGTGAGCTGGACGATCTCCACACATTTCATCTGACTCTCTACCACCCAATAGCTTGGCAGTTTCTGTCACAGTCATCGTTTTATATGACTGGAGTGACCCATACATTTGACTCAGGCGATACAAACGTATACAGGACCTTCAACTCTTCCAACGGATCTATCTTTCTGTGAGCAGCCACTAACACTCTGTGTAGATGATGTGGAAAAGCTCATACGGTACTTACAAGGTCGCAGATGTGGGTGTGGGTGTTAATGCCGGCTGGGGTGGCGGTGCAGGTTCAGATGTAGGTGGTGGAACCAGGTTGTGAATCTTCACAGAAGCAAATATTGTCATCGATTTTGGTGGTAGCACTATGGCAGACTCAGGGAGGTGTGGAGGAGGGGAGAGGCATCAGTGACACTGTGTGGGATTGGGGACATGTTACTATTAGTGTATGTGGGCTGCAGACATCCTTCCGATGGTATAGACTCGGGGTGGTGGAGGAGGTTGGGGTGATTGTCAATATAGGTGATTGTGAGCGTGGGTGGCGTCTTTGGTGGTGAGTGTTGGGGGTGGATGTAATGTTGGGGTGTGTGATAATGCTAGTGTGGCTTATCGTATGTGAGATGATGTATGAGTTGATGGTTCTGAGTGTGTGTAATGATGTGTGTCATGGTGAAGTGGTGTGTGTGTGTGTGTGTGTGTGTGTGTGTGTGTGTGTGTGTGTGTGTGTGTGTGTGTGTGTGTGTGTGTGTGTGTGTGTGTGTGTGTGTGTGTGTGTGTGTGTGTGTGTGTGTGTGTGTGTGTGTGTGTGTGTGTGTGTGTGTGTGTGTGTGTGTGTGTGTGTGTGTGTGTGTGTGTGTGTGTGTGTGTGTGTGTTACTGATTCCCACTAACATACGTGGCACCATGACCTCCACTGCCACAGTTACACTTTCATCAGTTACTCGGTAATTGCCTCAAACACCATCACACTTGTCGCCAACAACGGCTCCTCAAATACAACATCCACCATGCCAGTTGTTTCATCTTGTCAGTTACCACGGCTACCATACACTCCATATGTGCTACACTATCACAAACAAAAGTAGCACTCTCAAAGCCATAACTACCTCTGGTACTACCTCCGTAACCCCCAGCGCTATTACAGCTGCCACTACCGCTGCAAGAACTACCACCACCTCTACCACAAATATCATCATCCTTATCACAAGTACCAGCCACCTTCTCTACCACAGATAGCCTACCGATATCACTTCCACTATTATAGTTTTGCCTTTACAACTGCCAACACAGCAGTCACTACCACCACTGTTACCCTAATTATTATCACCATCACTACCACAACTTTCTTAATGATTTACCATTGTTATATCGAGCAGTATCATAACTACCTCCATCCCACTACAGTTATTACCATCACTATCACAAACTTCCACAGTTATTATCACACCGCCATCGTCCCTACCACATATATTACCGTCACAGCCACAATTACCACCTCGCTACCATAATAACCACTTGCCACATTCCCTTACCTAAATAAACTCTGGCGCTGTAAATAAGCAACCACAACTGGTATCGCAGCTGCCACAATCTCTATCGCATATTCTAACACCAGGACCAACCAAAGTATCTATCTCCCACAACTGGCACCATCACTGTCCACAAAGCCAAATCTTCCTTACCACAACTATGACCATCCCTACCACGATTTTTTGTCAAGAACTTTCCTCCCCTCTCACTCTGCCCTTTCGAACACTGATTCCTCTCCCAAAGTTCTCTTCTCCCCTCTTTACTGTCATATCCTTTTCCCTCCATATTTTCCCTTTTTCACTGTCCTTTCCTTTCTCCTTTCTTCCTGCCTCACTTATCTTAAAATGCTTCATTTTCAGCTCATTGTCTCTCCTTCATTGTCCATGCTTATCCCTCCATCATTTCCTTCCTTTACCATCCATTTTCATCGTATCTCTATACCCTTCTTCTACCTCAAATAATTTTCTTCCTTTTCATATTTTTCATTTCTTAATGTAGCCTATACTTTCTTTTCCTTATTTATTTTTTGGTGCATCATTAACAAAACGGTAAGAGCCATTGCCATAACTATCATCCCCTCTCACGTGTAGGTTTTCCAGGTTTGGCCACCATGATATAAAACCATAAGGATAAATGACTCTTTCTAGTGCCCTGGTGGCATTCCGTGGTTGAAAATCCTCCAGTCACACTTTGCTTACTCGAGCCTGTGCGTATATCATCAAGTTCTCGATTTACGAATGATATTGGTATCATAATTAATCGAGTCCATTGATAAATGATGGCAAACAGTCATGGCTGATGACGCACTTCCACGTTCACATGCACCATTCTCATTTCAGACACTTCATTCTAATGCATTATATACGCGAATGTAAAACAGCAGATTCTGGAAATTAGCCATCCTCTGGGGAACGTGATCAGTTCTGCGGTGGATCACATAGGGTTTTGTAGGATTCCGATACAGCCCAGTGAAGGGCTGATAAGCTAACTCCCTTGTCAGGTGCAAAATGTACCGAGTGAGGAATGCATGGGAGAGGCTGACTGTTTTCTTCTCGCCTGTCATCTCTCACTGGTTGCTTCTCCCTCAGCCGCGTCGGCGCCAGGGATGAAATTGTGGTGATATGAGTTGTAGATTTATAGACTTTACTTAATCTGTGTGTGTGTGTGTGTGTGTGTGTGTGTGAAAATACTCCAGTGCTCCCTCCCTCTTTGCACTCTAGTAGCGAGGCAATGTGTAGAAGTCTTTGTATAAGGGTAGCTTATTGGAGGGGTGTTACGAGAGAGTGATGATGTGTTTGCTCTTAGATGCCTGGCCAAGAACTCAATTCTGGAGTTGTACTTCGTGAAACTGTGCGCATCAATGACCTACATAGCACCTTTTTTATCCTACCTAAGCATTCCCGAACGTGTTACAAATTAAACTTAGTGGCTGCAACAATCCTCTGATACCTTTCCTTATATGCATTGTTACACACCAGCCCTGTTAACTGGCGTATCTTAACGCATTACTTTTACAACATACTGTATTATTCTTTTAGTGATCTACATAGATTATTTTCCGAACAATATACTTATTATTATGCAACCGTTATCGTCATTTACAAATAACAGCTGGTAATATTTAAAGGGAGAGTTGGGGACAGCGCTTAGCCGCGGTGTTTTTCGCCATAACTGAGGCGTTTGAGTCTGTGGCGGATTTTTTTCACTCTTTATCCTGGAATACAAGGCCACGGCATCATCCAGGTCGCGACAGTTACCATGCCTTGGTGTTTCCCTAGGTATTCATTTTACTGCCAACCCGAAAAAGGGTGAAAGGACAACTGAGTTAAAAGACTTCAGCTGCCCGCACCAGGATTCGAACCGTGTTGCTAACAGGTCGACAACATCACAGTCAGCAATGCTGACCACTCAGCCACTGCTGTGCTGGTATTCCAAATACACAGAAGTACATTTTCATTCTTATGCAAGGGAATCACATCAGTCACATCCGAGGAATTACTGTCGATTACCATTATCACTGGCTGGAATATCGTACCACATAAATAACTGAAATTGTTGCATGCCGGACTTAACTGTTGCCTCCACCTTCCAGCAGCAATGAAACGATTTATTGTCATCAGTATTAGTACATATAAACGTGGGAAAATGTTGCATATTTTATCTACAGGAAAGTCCAGTATACGAAAAACCAATATCCAAATGAGTGCTGAAAGAAATCATATTTTTTGCACCATATTTTGTTATGCAACAGAATACACCCATTTATCTGAATCCCCATTATGAAAAAAAAAAAAAAAATGCTGTACTTAAGAGTTTATCAACTTATACAAACTACAAACTGCTCGATGTGAAGAAATGCTCAGCTAAGGTCCTAACAGTTAAGTTTGTGTATCATCAAACTGCTCGCCTTAGTGTCACCCACTATACAACTTACTACGGTACATGTCTTTGTTTACATGTGGACTGTGGAGCGTTGTGTTATTTCTGCTGTAAGTGTTTAGTGAGTATTGTGTTATTTTGTTGCAGATACAATCCTGTACTTACATTTTTCAGGAAGTTAGTCAGTTGATAATTGAAGTTGAGGGGGCTTGTTTAACGCCGCCGTCACTGCGCACATTAGCATTGCGCACAACATACGTGTAACGTACTAGATGATTTCATGTGTTCATACTCCGACCAAGAAGTATCGTGTTATTTCTGTTGCAGGTATTGTGTTGTAAGTGTTCACTTAGCGTTGTGTGAATAGTGTTGCATGTACCGTGCTGTTGTAAGTGTGTAATGAGTTTATTATTACTGGATACGTACTTGGGTGTTAACTAAAGCCAGACAAGAGCAATCCCCTACGTCCTCTTGACACTGCCCCATGAATGCCATAATATCATATCATTTTTATGTTGCTGACATAACCTTTTCAGATAAAGAGGGATTCCCATTGATTCACTATTACTGAATGTCTTGATAATGAATAGCATTTTTATTTTTACCTGTATTTATTTCAATTGATTATTTAGATTTATCATGAATTTCATTTCTGCAAAGAGATTCTACCAACATTTTTATGACTCTCTTGGTAGAGGATTTATATGATTCTAGACGAGCCATTTGTTGAGTCTTTCTTGTCCAGTACCTTTCTGACTTGGAAATAAGTTGTTCTGTTACTGAGATCTGATCACCTCCTTTGGATGGTAGTATCAGTGCGTTATGTATACCAACAAATATTTGTGCAATTCCTCGTGTCTGTCGTATAATCTCTTTTTCTGTCTCCTCTTCCTGACTTTCAACTTCATTGCATAACCTTGCATTTCCCTCCTGTTTTCATGTTCCTTTCAGGTAAATCACCTCGTCTCTCAGTTTCTCAGTATGTGTCATTGCGAAAGTATTTCAGCTCCCCCCCTCCCCCATCACATTATTATAGCTACTGTTTCATTCTCTCCATCATAGTTCATAATTTGGCTTTGCCCATTTCAGGTCCTTTGAGATCCCATTGTCTTTAAAATCATAAATTCTCTAAGTCAGTCCTTCTTCGTCTTCACATCCTCCGTAAATCCTTACTTTCATATATATATATATATATATATATATATATATATATATATATATATATATATATATATATATATATATATATATATATATGTATATATATATATATATATATATATATATATATATATATATATATATACAGTATATATATATATATATATATATATATATATATATATATATATATATATATATATATATATATATATATATATATTTTTTGTCTTTCTTACGTCATTTCTGTCTCGCTTCCTTCATCCACTTTTCCAGTCTTCTTTCTTCCTACTTGAACCATTAAATGCTCTCTTTTTCTGCCTGCCTCCTCTCCCTGTCTCTTTCTTTCTCTCCTTCTCACACATGTGTAGAGAGAGAGAGAGAGAGAGAGAGAGATGAACCGGAGTAAAACTAACGTTTAATTCACCAAAGAGCGTCATCAGAGTAAGCGAAGAAATTCTTGAAGAAGTCGAAGAGTACAATTACTTGGGGCAAAAGACTAAACGAAAGACCACGATAGCGAAATAAAAAGACGCATTACAATTGGATGGAAAGCTTGCGGTAAACATAGAGACATTATGAAAAGTAGTTTGCCAATGTGTATGAAACGGAAAGTATTTAACTAATGTATAATTCCAGCTGTGACGAACGGTTGTGAGACCTGGATAAGAACAAAATCGACGGAAATAAACAAATCCTTTCTCAGAGAGCAATGAAAAGGTCAATGTTGGGAATATCTTTAAGAGACAGATAAAGATCAACTTGGGTGGGAGAGCAGACTAAAGTCAAAGACATTACAGCAGTTATAAAAGAACAGTAATGGAGGTGAGCAGGCCATGTAGGAAGAGTAAAGGATAACCGATGGACCAAGAGGCTGACCGACTGGACACCAAGAGATTGTAAGCATAGTTTAAAAAGGCCAGACAGGAGGTTGATAGACGAGATAGATAAATTTGCAGGGAAAACGTGGCAAAGATTGGCTCAGTCAAGGAATTGGTGGAGAAGGTTGGGGGAGGCCTTTGTTCAGCAGTGGACTTGTAATGGCTGATGATGATGATGATGATGATGATGATATAGATATATCAGGACATTAGCCCACCTTTGGCTACACCCACCAGGTGCCAGCTCTCAACGTAGCCACTACCCCCAGGGACTGGCTTTCTCATTAGCAGACGTTTTTCCTTGGACCTGTATTCTCTATGGACCTCTTGTCACTTATGGACCTATTTTCCCCCGTAGATCTAGATTCCTCATGGAATTTAGATCTGTTTCCCCTACTAATCAATTTCCCTCATGAACCCATTTTCCCCTGTGGTTATTTTCCCCAAAGATTTATTTTCCACGATGGTCTTATTTTCATCCATTTTCCTCATCAGTCATTTACCCTCCATGAATCTGTCTTCCTGTTCAGATTTTTTTTCCCCAAACACTTATTTTTACCATTGACCTACTTTCTTTCAGGGATGTCTTTTCTCCCTTATATATTCCCTCATGGACCCATTTACCCTTTGGATCCATATGCCCTATAGACTTTTTCCCTCATGGATCTATTTCTTTCCCATGAGGAAGCACCAAACCTCCACATTGACCTATTTCTCCCATGGAACTATTTCTTTCATGAACCTGTTTTGACCCAGTGAATCTGTGTTTCTATGTGAGGCCATTTCCACCAGGGACATTATCTCCACCGACATACAGTGTTTTCCCACATGGACGAATTCCACCACAGACCTATATTACCACTACTCACCTACCTACCCACTTACCCACACACCAGTACCTTACTATAACACAGTAAGTTTACACACACACACACACACACACACAGATACGCGCACACACGCATATATATATATATATATATATATATATATATATATATATATTTTGCCAGAGGCCTTAATCCCCTTCGGGGTGGCCACAAACAAATCTCCTCCACGTCGCCCTGTCCCCCGCCATTTCACGACCCCGCTCCCAGCTCACACACCCCTCTCTCATATACCTCTCCACCCCATCCCTCCATCTCATCCTCGGCCTCCCCCTCCCTCTTCCTCCCTCCACCTCACTCACATACACTCTCTTCGTCAGTCTTTCACCCTCCATCCTTTCCACATGGTCAAACCACCTCAGTGAATTCCTTCTAACGCTTCCTATCACATCCACATCCACACCACAACGCTCCTTTATATCCTCATTTGTCAGCCTGTCTCTCCATGTGACTCCACAGGCTCCTCTTAAATAACTCATTTCCACTGCTCTCACTCTTGACGTGTCCTTGCAGCAACGTCCAAGCTTCACTACCATACGTTCGAGTTGGTGTCACAATACTGTCATGTAGTAACTTTTTCACTTCCATGCTCACTTCCCTGCTTCATATCACTGCTTTCAAGGAACCAGCAACCTTTCTTCCCTGCTGTACCCTTTCAAGCACTTCACCCTCCAAACCTCTATCCTTACTCATCACACTACCCAAGTACTTAAACGTACTCACATTTTCCAATTCCTCACCATCCAATCTCGCTGTACATTCACTGACTTCACCTCTCTCAAAGACCATTACTTTACTCTTCCCTACATTCACCTTTAGATTCCGTTTCTTACACACTCTCCCAAACTCATCCACAAAGCCTTGCAGCTCTCCTTCGTCTTCACTCAACAACACAGTATCATCTGCAAACAACAGTACAGGGAGTTTCCAAACACTATCCTCTATCACCAGGGCCACTCCAACATCCACTACCCTACCTTGTACCTCTTTTATTACCCCATCCATGTGCAGATTGAACAACCATGGAGAGATGACACATCCCTGTTTCAACCCAATCTTCAGAGAGAAAAATTCACTCAGTTCACCATCCACACGCACTGCAGCCTTAGCACCATCATACATAATCTTCACAGCATTCAACAACTTCCCATCTACTCCATATATTCTTAATACTTTCCACAATCCTTGTCTATCCACCCTGTCATATGCTTTCTCCAAATCCATGAAAGCCACATACATCTTCTTTCCCTTTTCTAGAAACTTTTCCACTAAAGATCTAAGAATGAATATCTGATCTACACAACCTCTTCCCTTCCTAAAGCCTCCCTGTTCTTCTCCAACTAATTCCTCTGTTCTCTAACTCTGTCAATAAGTATCCTACCATACACTTTTCCTATTATACTAAGATGACAGATGCCCCTATGATTCCCACACACTCCTTTTTCCCCTTTTCCTTTGTACAAGGGAATAATTATACCTGACTTCCAATCCTCCGGGACTCTACCTTCCTCCCAGGCCAATCTGCACATTTTCCACATCCATTCTACTACTATCTCTCCCCCATACTTCAGCATTTCACCACACACTCCATCAATTCCTGGGTCTTTCCCCGATTTAACTTTCTTCATTGCTTCCACAACTTTTATCCTACTGATTTCTTCCTGTCTTCTCACCTCCCTCCTTCTCCCAGCCATTCCCCAGCCACTTATACTCACATTATTTCCATCCTCTATGTTCAACAATTCCTTAAAGTGTTCTCTCCATCTGCTCACTTTTTCTCCCTTCTCCACTAGTAATCTACCATTTTCATCTTTCACTTCCTGACCAACCTCAGTGTCACCTTGTCCAACTCTCTTTATTTCATTCCAGAACATTTTCCTACATTCCCTTGACTTTGCACTCAAATTCCTTCCAAATTCCTCATCCACTCTCTTCTTACTCTCTCTTACTAATCTTTTCACCTCTCTCATTCTTTCTACATATAACTCTCTCTTCCGCCTCTCAACTTCTTCTACGCCCCTATTTCTCATCCATTCATTGTATGCTTTCTTCTTTTGTGCCACAGCCTGTCTCACCTCTTCAGTCCACCACGCTGCTCGTTGCACACCCCTCCGTCTTCTCTTCATCCCACACACCACATCACATGCTGCACATATTTCTTCTGTAAATATCCTGCACACACCTTCCACGTCCCCCATCTGCTCCAATTCATATTTGCCCAATCATTCCTACAGTTCTCTCTTATACTCTGCCTTTTTCTCATCCTCTTGTAACCTTTCCACTCTCCTTACAAATGCTCCTTCTTCCCGTCCTTCCCTTCTTCTATTTCTCCATTCTATTATAACCTTGATTCTGGCCACCACCAAGTAGTGGTCAGAAAGTCCACTCCCCCAGCCTCTATAAGCTCTTTCATCCATTACACATTTTCGCATCCTTTCATCCACACATACATAATCAATCTTTGCCTTTCTTTCATTCAGTTCACCACCCACCCTTCTCATCACTCGCCATGTATACCTGTGGATCATTTTGTGCCTGAAGAGGGTATAGGCTATCACCAACCCCCTCCTGGCACAAATTTCCACTAACGCACTGCCATTCTCATCTATCTCAGCAGGCACACCCCACTCACCAACTATTCCATCCACCTTCACATTCTCTACTTTACCATTCATATCACCGATCAAAAACACTCCCTCATTCCTTCCAAACTTTTCCATGCACACTTCCACATTTGTCCAGAACTCTTCTCTCACTTTGCTTGCACGATCTTGCGTTGGCGCATACACACACACACAATCGCCCACATTTGTATTCCAACTTTCAATCTTACCCACACAATCCTTGACCCAACTGATCTATACTCTCTTATGCCCTTCTTCGATCTTTTACTCACAACTATACATACTCCTTCCTTTGCCCTCTTATTCCCACCTACTCCTGCACATATACCCCATCCATACTCCCATTCTCTCACACCCTCACCTCTCGATTTCGTTTCAGTTATTCTGTATACATGAACTTTCGCACCCTGAAGCACATGGACAATCTCTCTTTCACCTCATCATTCGCTCCCCTTACATTCCAAGTTCCGATTACCATGTCCTTTGTCCGGTCCTTGGTCGTCATCTTTTGGTCAGTCCTTGTCCGAGGCTTATTGTTTGTCTTTTTAGTTAGTTGTTTTCCGGGGAGGCGCACTATATATTATAAAAAGGTATCTCATCAGAGTCTCTAAATTACAAATCAACTTGTTTGACAATCGCCGTTGTTTAGGGAGGTCCTTATTTCACTGAGCTCAGCTCAGCCAGCATGACCTTTATTAGTGTGGCCATGTAAAGCCTTAATGTTTGCACATACTCATCCCTTTTTTTTCTTGCTCCCTAAAATCAGAACTAATTGCAGTGTACTTTACGCAACTGATCTGTTCTGATTTCCCAAGCCTGGCGTTCATTTTTTGTCCCCTCGCCAGTCTTTCAGACACTGGGTACTGGCATCTGAAATTGAAGTGGTCTTGATTCTGGATTTCCTTTGTTAGGCTTTCCTTAGAAAACAAAACATATTCAAACTTTCAAAACTGGTTACTCCATTTTTGCATAAAGTATGAGCTTTTCTCTTCCTGCCTCCCATCTTGCCTGACTTCACCTTCTCTTCTTCCCTGTCATTTTCCATAATGATCTCCTTCCTGCTTCACAACTTGTTTCCCTGTCTCTCAGGCTAACTCTTCCTCTTCTTCTCGAGCTTTCTTCTTTCCCTCTGTATTTCTTCTTTCCCTGCATCCCAATCAACGTGTCTTCCTTTCTACGTGTCTGCCTTTCTTTCCTTACTTCTTTTCATTCTTCTGTCTCTTTTCCTCTGTGTCTCTCTTCTTGCCTTTTTCACCCCAGCTTCCCTTCTTCACTGTATATACTTTTGCAGTTTTTCCCTTTGGCTTCATCCCTTGCATGTTTTTTTTTTCTTTTTTTGTCTTTCCATCCCCGTCTCCCTGTCATTTTCTTCCTTCATAATATGTTCTACTCGAGTCGTATTATATTCTTTACTTACTTTCCTTTTCATCTCTCCCTCTTCCTAACCCCTCTTCTTCTTGGTTTACTTTGGCCTGCCTCTATTTTTCTTAGTACGTCTACCTCCCTGTCTCTCTTCCGGCCTTGTTATCGCCTTGCTGCTCTGATCGTCCAAATCCTTCTGCCTGCCTTCCAACTTGCTTCTTTCCATGTCCAGCTTTCATCATCCCCGCCTCTATCTCTGCCTCACTCCGTCTTTATTTAACTCTGCCGGTCTCTTGCACTACACCCCTCTCTCACCGTCAGTGTCGCTCCCTGCCTTCCTACCTACTTCTCTCTGTACATACTTCTTTAGCCCTTGCCGTCCTATCTGCACGTTTCTCTCATTGCCTTCCCCCTCCCTGGCTCCTTTCCAGCCTGCTTAGATCCGTCTCTTCTTCTCCTCTCCTAATTCTACCGTTCCTGCTTCTCTGTACACGTTTCTCTTCCTTCATCTCCTCCTCCCTGCCTTCATCTCTTCCTACCTACCTATTCTTCCCTCCTCCTCCTCCTCCCTCCCTCCCTCTCTGTATATTTCTGTCCGAACTTTCTCTCCCCCTCCTTGTCTTTCTTCCTTCCTAAGCACATCTACATAATTACTGCTTTTCCCCTTTCTGCTTTTCGTCCTTCCTCACTATCTCATTGCCTGCCTCTCATTCCTCATCATTCCTGTTTCACTCATTCTCTCCTGCCGTTGCCGCCACCAGCATCCTTCTGCCTCTCCTCCCCGTGCAAACAGTGGCCTCCGTCCCCACGGAATAATGGCCTGGCGGCGTGCAACTGTGTCGGTAATGATGGGTTTGTTTCTTAGTGGACAGACTGAGCACGGGGCGATGTG
>NC_136957.1:11090234-11255234 GCF_032717465.1 Coenobita brevimanus | reverse complement strand
ATTCAGTCAAAACATTTTAGGGAGTCCGATCATTTAGTAAATTGTTGACTGGGTATAAACATTTCCATACCAACTTTTACTAAGTAATTATTGTGGGACTGGGTAGAAGTGATGAAAGACAGCCATAAAATATCTACCTCTGTCTCAGCCTATTTGGGGGAGGCGGTGGTTCAGTCGGTAGAGAGGTGGCCTGCAGTCCTAACGGATCCTGGTTCAAAACACTGTTGGAGCAGGGAACAGTTTATGGATTTGAATTTCATGAAAAGTAGACTTTAATGATCTACCACAAGACTCACCAACATGTCGTAAAAACAATCCCACTAATACCAACACACCAGTCCTGTATGAGACAACCCTAACATGTTGAAACCTGTATGAAACAACCTTGTCTCTTTTAATGCCATTAAAACTAATTATATACAGTTTACTAATAGACAGATATTGCCAGATTCGTACATTACCTTCAGTGCTACTAATATTCCCATCTCCAAAAGTATTGAAATTCTTGGTGTCTCACTTAACAGTGCCCTCAGCTGGATCTCTCGTGTCAGATCACTTGCTAAAACCGCCTCAAAGAAACTTGGATTATTGTACAGAGTCCGTAACGTCTTCACCGATGAGCAGTTAGCTATAATTTATAAGTCATGTGCGCTCTCAGCTTGAATATTGCTCACTCTTGTGGAATGGTTGTGGAGAGGTTGCATTAAGACAACTAGACAAAATTCAGAACAAAGCTGTTAGAATCATTAACAACCCTTCCATTACATATAAACTACCTCCCCTGCAAGTAAGAAGGAATGTTGCCTCCCTTGCCTTATTTTACAGATATTTTTTTGGCAAATGCTCAGACGAAGTTGCGTCCATGGTGCCACCTCTCCATGCCTTCCCTCGTGCTACACGGGCATCTGGTAGCGCTCATGACTGGAATGTCACTCAGCCATATTGCAGAACTTCTGCCTATCAGAATTCTTTCATTCCCTGAACTGCATCTCTCTGGAACTTGCTTCCCCAGAGTTGTTTCCCTCCAAATTTCAACCTACAACTGTTCAAGTCTAACTGTTACAGATGTTTTATGAACAGAGGACACCAGTAATCTGGTGTATGGATTATTATTTTTTTTTTTACTCATTTGTTCTTCCATCCTCCGTTCTGTTATTTATAAAAAAAAAAAATCAATATGGAAGACGGTTTTTAGCGCCGTTGTGGTAACATGTGGAGATGTAGGAGGACTATTGGGCCTTGGGGACAGGCCCTGGTGACAGGCCCTGAAGCCTTTAGCCAGAGTCGGACACATCAAAAAAAAAAAAAAAAAAAAAAAAAAAAAAAAAAATGCCAGACACCTAAATCCCGTAAGTGATGGCCAAAAACAAATCGCCTCCATTGCGCCCTGTCCCCCTCCATTTCACTACCCTCCCCCCAGCTTACACCCCCCTCTCTTATATACCTCTCCACTCCATCCTTCCATCTCATCCTTGGCCTCTCCCTCCCTCTCCCCCTCTCCACCTCACTCATATAGTCAACAATGTTGAAATAGGACCTGAGTTTAGTTCCAGTGATCATCGAATTATACAATTTTATATTACTACAGAAAAAGTTAAAGAAACAGTGAGCAAAGAAAAGGTCCCAGATTATCGTCGAGCTGATTTCACCAGGCTCAGAGCACTACTTGCAAATACAGACTGGAATCAAATGTCTGAAACCGATGACATAAACCAAGCATGGGAAATAATCACCCCAAAATTTAATGAAGTGGTAAAGTCATGTGTGCCACTGTGTAACAGGCGTCCGGCTGGAAATAGTAAACCAAAGTGGTGATCCAGTATTAAAAGTAACCTAATAGCCAAAAAACAGGCATACCATAAATGTAAAACTACACAGAATAATGATAAATTACAGTACGAAAATCTACGCCTCATATCGAAAAGGCTTATTAAACAATGCAAAAGAGCACTGGAGATCCACATTGCTAATACATGCAAATCAAATCCTAAAGAATTTTACAGTTACATTAGAAAGAAAAAGGTTATGACTACATCAGTAGGTCCACTAAAAACGAACAATGGCAAACACACAGAAAATGAGGTCGAAATGGCAAACATTCTTAACGATTACTTTGCGTCTGTTTTTACATCTGAAAACACCACCAGAAACCTACTGTTACCCACAAACGAAGCAAATAGCATAGTCCTTAGTAACTATGCTTTCCATAATAACGATATTCTTTCAGCCATAAATAGTACGAACATAAACAAAACCCCTGGCACCGATAAAATATCACCAAGATTTCTCAAAGAAGCAAAAAATGAGTTACTAATGCCACTCTCTGTCTTATTCAATAAATCGTTAAGTACTGGGAAAGTTCCATGCAAATGGAATCTAGCAAATGTAACACCAATTTTCAAAAAAGGAAATAAGTCTCACCCTGGAAATTACAGACCAATGAGCTTAACATCAATAGTGTGCAAGTTAATGGAAAAAAATCATAAGAGATAAAATAGTTAATTATCTAGAAGAAAATAATATATTTAAGGACTCGCAGCATGGATTCAGACATCGTCGTTCATGCTTAACTAACTTATTGGACTTCTTCCATGATGTTTACAAATCATACGATGACTCAAGAGCAGTAGATATAATTTACCTCGACTTTCAGAAAGCATTTGACACTGTCCCTCACAAGTATCTCATGAGGAAAATAGATGCACATGGAATAAAAGGAAATATGCAGAAATGGTTACAAGACTGGCTTTCAGACCGAAAACAGTGAGTTGTGATAAACGGAAAGGAATCCAAATGGCGTAACGTGATCAGCGACGTTCCCCAAGGCTCAGTACTTGGACCGATACTTTTTATTATCTCTAAAAACGATATTGATGAGGGTCTAAATTGTAAAGTATCCAAATTTCCAGATGATACTAAAATAACCAGTAAAGTAACTTCAAGATTAAAGTGGCAGCAGTTACAAAATGGCCTTAATACTTTAGCAAGCTGGGCAGAAAAATGGCAAATGAAATTCAACACAGAAAAATGTAAAGTACTTCATACTGGAAGTAACAAAGTCCATGTGAATTACAAAATGAACAATATCCAGATATCAAGTACAGACAATGAAAAGGATCTTGGCATGATAATATCAAATGACCTAAAACCAAGTAAGCGGTGAACAGAGGCAGTTAATATTGCAAACAAGCTGGTGGGTTTTATTGGAAGAACTTTCGAGTTTAAATTGGAAAAAGTCATACTCGCCTTGTAGAACTCGCTAGTGCGCCCCCATCTTGAATATTGTGTGCAGTTCTGGTCTCTGTACTACAGAAAGGACATTGAAAAATTAGAGAAAATTCAGCGAAGAATCACAAAAATGATACCACGACTTAGAAACAAAATATATGAGGAATGGCTTGAAGAACTTAAATTATTTCGCCTAACAAAGCACTAGTTAAGAGGGGACCTTATTGAAGTTTTCAAAAGCATGAAGCGATATGACAACTTAGACATGAATAAATATTTTGATATAGACCGATCGAGTCAAACCAGAAGTAATGGCTGCAAAATTATGGGAAAGCGTTTCCAATCCCATGAAGTAAAATACTTCTTCTTTAACAGGGTTGTAAATGTCTGGAACAGATTACCCTCAGATACTGTGAACAGTATCTGAATTGAGACATTCAAAAACAGAATAGACTAGTATTTGCACAAGAATCCTCAACTCACTCTTTTTCTGTCTGAATAACTTGCTTTTATAGCTATGTGTAAGTTCATTCCCCTTTTGTCTGCAAGACACCCCATAAACAAAGTACCCGTACATAGTGTCGTGTCACGTCATTATACATTTTTCAATTTAGTCAATCCAAATAAAGTAATATAAGCACAGATTAGGATCCGCACAGATAGCCCTGAGTTAACAGTTACTACTCTTACTTCCAACCTGTGATGGGCTGTGGATCACTGAGGGTCCCTGTTAGCCAAGTGACCACCATCGGGATTTTTTTAATGTACCAGGGGTCACTGCTTCAGGATGAAATTTGTGTATTTGTACAACATGAAAGAGCTCCTTGTCTCAGTGAAGTGAACGGAGCTAGGGCCTGATTGACTCCTGCCTACCTTAAAATATCTAGGCAAGGCTGCCACACCACCCCTAAACATCCACACTGTGCAATCCCCTGATGTCTACAGGACACCCCGTAAACTTGACATAGTGTCAGGTCACGTCATTATACATTTTTTGATTTACTCAATGCAAATGAGGTAACATACAGTAAACATAGATTAGGATCTGCACAGATAGCCCCGAGTTAACTGTCACTACTCTTATTTTCGACCTGTGATGGGCTGTGGATCACTGAGGGTCCCTGTTAGACGAGTGACCACCATCGGGATTTTTTTAATGTACCTGGGGTCACTCCTTCAGGATGAAACTTGTGTACTTGTCCCTCATGGGAGAGTTCCTTGTCTCAGTGGAGTGAATGGAGCTAGGGCCTGATTGACTGCTGCCTACCTAAAAAGCGCCGGGCAAGGCTGCCGCACCACCCCTAAACATCCCCTCTGTGTATTGTACATCCACACTGTGCACTGTGCAGTCCCCTTTTGTTTAAGACACCTGTCTGATTTATTTTTCAATCCCCCCCGTGCAAAGAAAGCAATATAAGCACAGATTAGGATCAGCACAGATAGCCCTGAGCTAACGGTTACTACTCTTACTTTCGACCTGTGATGGGCTGTGGATCACTGAGGGTCCCTGTTAGTCAAGTGACCACCATCGGGATTTTTATAACCCGTACAATCCATCTTGATTAATCCCAGTGACGTGATGGTGCCGACAGCAAAATTCGAGCACTGTAGCATGTTTCAAACTGCTTTAATCTAGCTTATTTTTTGCTGAGGAGTAGCTTAACCTGCCCCGTCCCGGAGACGTGAATTCACGTCCTCACATGATGTGCACTCATATCCCGGAGACGTAAATTAATGCGGCAACATTGCAAGGACAATGCAAAGTCCCTAATTTGCACAATTTTCAATTTTCGCGAGTGATTTTTGACACATATACACGGGACACCTTCCTCTACAAGATGCCAGGCAGGGACAATGCCTTACCCAGCATGACCTCCTTCCCCCCCCCTGCATGACCTTTTCTCAGCAATTCACTTGTTATCAGTGACCTGGCCAGTAAAGCCATGTCATGCCATGGTACGAAATTCAAGGCAAGAGTGATTCCCCAATCGATGACAATGTGGAGGACAAACATTAGAGGAAGAAACATTCAGAAATGATGATCAGGTAATGTGGCAAAAAAAGGTCAGGAATGGTGATGAGTTAGTGAGTGAAACAATGCTTATAATGCCTATATTACCGTTTGAAAACCAATATACTTTTGTACTACATATAAATTCGTACCTAATAAAATAAATAAATACCGTTTATGAGTGGTGTAGAATAGTTATCCTCCCATAGAACTCGTTTTCTTTGCAGCCAGCCTGATAGAAAACCCTGTAAGGTAAGGAGGTACTCCTACCTGGATCGAGTATTTTAAACCTCAGGTGAGCGATTTATCTATGAATTTTTGATGTTTCTCACGAAAAGCGGTTGTTTGAGCCAAAAAAAAAAGGTCCAAAAATGTCGGGACGGGGGCGTACAACTGCCCAGAAAACGTCGGGATGGGGCGGGTTAAACCTCCCCGTCCTGACCGATTTTCCACCACTGACTCCCCCCAATCCCAACCAAATTTGGAAAAAAATATTTTGGGCTCAAACCTCCTCTTTTGTTGAGAAACATCGAAAGTTCATAGAGAAATTGCTCACCTGAGGTTTATAATACTCGTTACAGGTTGCAGTACCTCTTACCTTACTGGGTTTTCTATCAGGCTGGCTTCAAAGAAAACGAGTTCTATGGGAGGGTAACTATTCCACACTACTCATAAACAGTATTTATTTATTTATTTGGTACTAATTTTAATGTAGTACAAGAGTATATTGCTTTTCTCACAGTAATATAGGCAATATAAGCATTGTTTCACTCACCTAACACATCAACATACCTGACCTTTTTTGGCGACATTACCTGATCATCATTTCTGACTGTTTCTTCCTCTAATGCTATGTAAATTTTTGTCCTCCACATGCCATTGATTGGGGAATCACTCTGGCCCTGAATTTCGTACCGTGGCACGACATGTCTTTACTGGCCAGGTCACTGGCATGTGGGGGGGGGGAGGTCATGCAGGGTAAGGCATTGTCCCTTCCTGGCATCTTGTATAGAAAGGTGTCCCGTGTATACGTACCAAAAATCATGTGCAAAAATTGAAAATTGTGCAAAATTAGGGACCTTGCAATTGATTTGCGTTTATATACGTCAACAAGACTGACAGTGACAAAACGTGTGGATGTATATATACATCAACGGGACAATGCAGGTTAATATATTGGCAACAATGTGTCCAAGCAGTTGTAGTACTGAGTTTGGTTCTGAGTGGGTGGGTAAACCAGTGTGCCACTGTTCGTCAGAGCATCAGCACATCGTGAAAATCACGTCATATTTCTGCCTCATTGGGCTGGAGGAGGCTGTTGAAATTGTCGCATGGACCCTTGTGTCACTTCATTTAGTGATTCTTCAGAAGAGGTAGACTTGGATGACTATTCTGGGGAGGAATATGAGCCAGTGGAGGACACTGAGAAAGGAGAATCCCCCTTTCTCCTCCCCCATTCTCTTTCATCCCGCCCAGCTGGGTGGGAAAACATTGCTCTCGGCTTGGGAAACTGGGCTAAAAACACAACGGACGGCCATCCTGGTCTTATTTTTGCTATAAGGAGTACGTTTTTTTGCATTTCCTTGATTTATATATCCTTTTGGATTGTTTTATGCAATAATTTTTTTTTCTGTTTTTGGTCCAGGATTGGGTGGGTATAAAATTGCAAAAATGCCTGGGATGGCACGGGTTGATGTACCAGGGGTCACTGCATCAGGAGGAAACTTGTGTACTTGTCCCACATGGGAAAGTTCCTTGTCTCAGTGGAGTGAACGGAGCTAGGGCCTGATTGACTGCTGCCTACCTTAAAAGCGTCAGGCAAGGCTGCTGCACCACCCCTAAACATCCACACTGTGCAGTGTGTAGTTTCCACATTATGTCCACAGACTTCCCATTAACTCAATGTACCGGTTTATAATGTCATGCCGTAACTATTAGTTTATTTGATTACTTTCTCTTTCAGGTTACTCAGTCGGGTAGTTTATAAACAATGTATTATAGAACGTGACATTCCCTTTCCATTATTACCTATGAAATTTCCATGTCAGTTTTTCCATGCTGCATGGTGGTTTTTCTCACTTTTAATTGGAGGGTTTGGGGGTGGGGGAAGCCTTCTTGCTTTAATATCCTTATCCTTCAGAATGTAGAGTTAGATCTTGTAGTCATAGTTTTCCCTGTAACAAGCAGCCTCGAAAGGACCATAAGGTCTGTTGCTGTTTGCTTTCCTATGTATTCCTATATACACTCTCCTCTTTAGTCTCTCACTCTTCATCCTCTCCACAAGGCCAAACCACCTCAGTGTATTTTTCCTAATGCTTTCTATCACACCCACATCAACACCACAACACTCCTTCTTTTCCTCACTTGCCAGTCTGTCTCTCCATGTAACTTCACATCCTCCTCTCAAATAACTCATTTACACTGCTCTCACTCTAGACCTGTCTCCTTCCAACAAGGTACAAGCTTCCTTCTATATATTAGAGGTGGTATCACAATACTAACATGCAGTGACTTTTTTTTTACTTCCATATTCCCTTCCTTATTCCTTATCACTGCTTTCAAAGAACCAGCAACCTATCTTTTTTGTTGTACCCTTTCAAGCACTTTATCCTCCAAGCTTCCATCCTTAGTCATCACACCACCCAAGTATTTATAAACACTCACATTTTCCATTTCCTCATCATCAAGCCTCATTGTGCATTCTGTGATTTCATTTTCCTCAAAGACAAATTCCGGAGGATTGGAAGTCAGGTATAATTTTCCCTTGTACAAAGGAAAAGGGGAAAAAGAAGTGTGTGGTAATCATAGGGGCATTTGTCTTCTTAGTATAATAGGAAAAGTGTAGGATACTTATTGACAGAGTTAGAGAAAGAACAGAGGAATTAGTTGGAGAAGAACAGGGAGGCTTTAGGAAGGGAAGAGGTTGTGTAGATCAGATATTCATTATTAGATCTTTAGTGGAAAAGTTTCTAGAGAAGGGAAAGAAGTTGTATGCGGCTTTCATGGATTTGGAGAAATCATATGGCAGGGTGGATAGACAAGGATTGTAGAAAGTATAAAGAATATATGGAGTAGATGGGAAGTTGTTGAATGCTGTGAAGAGTATGTATGATGGTGCTAAGGCTGCAGTGCGTGTGGATGGTGAACTAAGTGAATTTTTCTCTTTGAAGGTTGGGTTGAAACAGGGATGTGTCATGTCTTCATGGTTGTTCAATCTGTACATGGATGGGGTAATACAGGAGGTACAAGGTAGGGTAGTGGATGTTGGAGTGGCCCTGGTGATAGAGGATAGTGTTTGGAAACTCCCTGTACTGTTGTTTGCAGATGATACTGTGTTGTTGAATGAAGACGAAGGGGAGCTGCAAGGCTTGGTGGATGAGTTTGGGAGAGTGTGTAAGAAACGGAATCTAAAGGTGAATGTAGGGAAGAGTAAAGTGATGGTCTTTGAGAGAGGTTAAGTCAGTGAATGTACAGCGAGGTTGGATGGTGAGGAATTGGAAAATGTGTGTACGTTTAAGTACTTGGGTAGTGTGATGAGTAAGCATGGAGGTTTGGAGGGTGAAGTGCTTGAAAGGGTACAGCAGGGAAGAAAGGTTGTTGGTTCCTTGAAAGCAGTGATAAGAAACAGGGAAGTGAGCATGGAAGTGAAAAAGTTACTACATGACAGTATTGTGATACCAACTCTAACGTATGGAAGTGAAGCTTGGACGTTTTTGGAAGGACACAAGTCAAGAGTGAGAGCAGTGGAAATGAGTTATTTAAGAGGAGCCTGTGGAGTCACATGGAGAGACAGGCTAACGAATGAGGATATAAATGAGCATTGTGGTGTGGATATGGATGTGATAGGAAGCGTTATGAGGAACACACTGAGGTGGTTTGGCCATGTGGAGAGGATGGAGGGTGAAAGACTGACTAAGAGAGTGTATGTGAGTGAGGTGGAGAGGGGAAGAGGGAGGGGGAGGCCGAGGATGAGATGGAGGGATGGGGTGGAGAGGTATATGAGTGAGGGGGGTGTGAGTTGGGAGCAGGGCAGTGACATTGTGGGGGACAGGGCAACGTGGAGGCGATTTGTTTGTGGCCACCCCAAACGGGATTTAGGCGTCTGGCAATAGATAGATAGATAGATAGACCATAACTTTGCTCCTCCCTACTTTCACATTTAGATACCGTTTCTTTCACACTCTTCCAGACTCATTCACCAGGCCTGGCAGTTTCCCTTCGTCATCCTTGAACAATACAGCATCATCTGCAAACAACAATGCATGAAGTTTCCAAATGCTGGCTTCTCTCATTAGGGCAGTTCCAACCTCCACTGCTCTATCTTGTATCTCTGTTATAACTTCATCCATATACAGATTGAACAACCATGGAGGCATGACACGTCCCTATTTCGATCCAACATTCAAGGAGAAAAATTAATTCAGTTCATTATGTACATGCACTGCAGCCTTACCACCCTCATACATACTCGTACTCTTCACGTTATTCATCAACTTCCCATTTACTCCAGATATTCTTAAAATTTTGAACATTCCTTGTCAATCCACTCTGTCATAATTATGCTTTCTCCAAATCCACGAATGCTGCATTGAGCTTCCATCTCTAGAAACTTCTGCACAAAAGACCTGAGGATGAATATCTGATCTACACAACCTCTCCCTTTCCTAAGACCCTCCCTGTTCTTCTCCAAGAAATTCCTCCGTTATTTCCCAAACTCTCTCAATAAGCATCCAGCCATATACTTTTCCTATTACACTAAGAACACAAATACCCCTCTGATTACAACACACTCGTTTTTCCCCGTTTCCTTTGTACAGGGGAATGATTAAACCTGACTTCCAATCCTCCGGGACTCTACCTTCCTCCCAGGCCAAGCGGCACATCTTTCATGTCCATTCTACTACTGTCTGTCCTTATGGTTCATCATTTCACTACACATCAATTCCTAGGGCTTTCCCCATTTTGACTTTCTTCATTGGCTCCACTACTTCCATCCTACAGATCTCTTCTTCCCTTCTCACCATCCTTCATCTCCCAACCATTCCCCTACCAGTTATACTCGAATTACTTTCATTCTTTGTGTTTACAATTCCTTAAAGTGGTCTCCCCATCTGCTCACTTTTTCTTCTTTCCCCACCACGAATCTACTATTTTTGTCTTTCACTCTCCTACTAACTTCATTATCACCCTATCTAACTCTCTTTACCTCTTCCAGATCATTTTCTTACAGTCCCTCCACTTTACACTCAAATATCTTCGAAATTCCTCATCCAATATCTTCTTACTCTCTCTTATAAATCTTTTCATCTCTCTCTTCCTCTCTTCCATCTCCCAGCTTCCTCCGTGCTCTGCTTCCCATCCACTCACTATATGGTTTCTTCTTTTGCGCCCTAGCTTGCCTCGCCTCTTCACTCCATAGTGCTGTTCCGTGCACCCCGTTTTTGTTTTCTCTTCACCTCACGCACAACTTCACATACTGCTCAGATTTCTCCTGTGAAAATCTTGCACACACTTTCCACCACACCAATTTGCTCCAAATCCTATTTACCCAGTCACTCCTCCACTTCTCTTACATTCTGCCTTTTTCCCAACGTCTTGCAACCTTTCTAACCTCCTTGTATGGACTACTTCCTCCTGGCCTTTCTCATTCTATTCATCCACTGCACTTGAACCTTGAGTTTCACCATCACCAAGTGGTTGCCAGAAAGTCCACTCCCCCAGCCTCAATATTAGTGGGGTGGCTTATGGCCAAAAAATGACCAAATCGTTACACGCTGGCCCAAAGCACCAAATTTGGTACATGTATACTGTAGATCAATACAAACATTTTTGGAGGGGGGTACCCGGTTTTAAAGGTCAAGGTAAGGTCAGGTGCAGGTCAAAGGTCAAAATGTGGTAGTACTGTTATTTCAGGTGTCAGTTTACTTTTATTGTGCTTTAAGTAGAATAATGGTTGGGGATCTCTTGGAAGGATCTGGTTGGTGTACTGCCCTGACTGAGAGTGGTGTTGCTACGGCTGGAACTGCTGACTCCTTCCTGAAGGCTGCCCACTTAACCAGAACACGGCATGCACATCAAGTTACCGTCATGACTCTTGCAAAGTTGCAGCGTGATTCCTTTTATGAAATGTTTCCAGATGGCAGCATACTCTTCGAAGACTGGAGAACTGACATGACACACAACAGTCCAACCTTTGCATTCTGGGACAGGATTCTTCAGCTGGAGCTGTTAGTGCTTATCTTTGTGAGGTCGCACAGGGAGAAGAATTTCGCTCTCTATGTAGAAGTGTTGGAAGCATTGGCACCATGGTTCTTCGTGCTTGATCGCATGAATTACTCTCGCTGGCTACCAGTACACATAAAAGACATGAAGACTCTTCCGCCAGCAATCAGAGATCAGTTCAAGAAAAACTGGGTGTTCCAGAAGGGTAAGCGACAATTCTCAGCCATGCCTTTAGACCAAGCACACGAGCAGAACAATGAAAAAGTGAAAGGTTCCGGTGGTGCAGTTGGCCTGACCACGAACCCTGCTGCCTTGAAACGATGGATGATCGCAGGTCCAGAGCAGGCAAGAATTCTCGATGAATTTGAAGAGATGAACAACCTGTCTGAAGAGCCTTCTTTCCAGAGTCACGAGCAAGGACATGCCGTTCAGGAAACATTCCACAAACAAGTCAACAATATGTGTGATGCTATTAAATCAATGGGCAACCCGTTCTTGAACACAGCAAAGGAACTCATTGTTCTTGACACCCATGACTGTATGGATGAACAGGTTGCTGAAGCACTGTACAGAATGGAGCAACTTGGCAAAGAGCAGTACTCAAGGTATGTCAGTGATGTGCTGGTGAAACGAGAGGAATCCATCCACAGCACAATCAAGAAAAACAGACTTCCATTTTTCAAGCGACCACACACCAGCACTCCCTGCAGAAGGACGACTCAGTTGCAAGAAATGAAGAGTGACTGTAATCTATTCAGCCAACTCTTCATTGCTGCTCAGGTCCGTGACACAAACTTGGAGGAGTTTTTCTCACATGCAAATCACCCTTGGCCACCAGCATTGTCACTGAATGGGAGACTTCGTCTACCAGGAAATAAAGCTGAATTGTTGACTTGCATCGACCCAAGCATTCAGCCAGAACCACCATCACACTTTGATGCAAAGATTTTCGATGGAGCTGCCATGGTGCATATCCTACCACATGAAAAGAAGTGTACATTTGGCGAATACAGTGACAAAATCTTCATTCCTTGGACAGAGAGGCAACTACAAAGCAGCACTCGAATTGACATTGTATGGGACAGATACTGTCCAGACAGCTTGAAGGCAACTACCCGTGAGAAACGAGGGAAGGGGGTACGCAGGAAGGTGCTCCGCAATGCCAAACTTCCCACGTCCTTTGCTGGGTTCTTGCAGAACGACACAAACAAGGAAGAACTTTTTGCTCTGCTCTCAGAAGAAGTAGCCAACCATGTCTACCCACCTGAAAAGTGGGTATACATTACCTCCGGAGAAAGAGTTCTGTCCAATCAACCTGAATGTACTATGGACAAGAGTGACCATGAGGAGGCAGACAGCAGGATTTCTTTGCATGTGTTCGATGCCCTAAGGAAAGGTGCAACATCAATTCTTGTCAGAACTGTTGATACAGACGTGGTTGTGATCCTTGTAGGAGTTTTTTACCGTTTTGTCACTTGGTATCCTGACTTAGATCTGTGGGTTGGATTTGGTGCAGGGAAGCAATTTCGGTACTACCACATCAACTCTGTCTGCTTGGAACTTGGTGAAGACAAATGTCAAGCACTACCCTTCTTCCATGCTTTCACTGGATGTGATGTAACATCCCAGTTTAATGGTAAAGGAAAGAAATCAGCCTGGAAAACCTGGAAATCACTCCCAATTTCGACTGAAGGGTTTACTACAACATCATCCTCAGCATTCGTTCCTCAAGAAACATCATCTCCGGTATTCAGGTTAATTGAGCATTTCACCTGTACCATGTACGACAGCACAACTCACCATAGCAAGGTTAACGACCTTCGGCAAGACCTCTTTCCTAACAGGGTGAAACTAATGGAAAGGCTACCACCAACACAGAATGCTCTGCTCCAACATGTCAACCGATGTGTGTACCAGGCTAGTATCTGGACACAGAGTCTTAAACCAGTCATTGCTGCCCCTAGCCCAGCTGGTTTCGGTTGGTCCAAATCAGACACTGGGTGGCATCCCATTTGGACCACAGTTCCATCTGCTGCTGCGTGCAAAGAACTAATAAAGTGTGGCTGCAAGGTGGTTCCAATGTGTGTTAAGAACTGCAAATGCGAAAAGGCTGGTCTGGCATGTACAACACTATGTCAGTGCCGAGGTGATTGTGAAACATGACGAGCCTTCCTTTTCCTTGAGCTCCTCCAGAGAAAATGTGCATGCAGAGATTGATGGAGGTAGTCCACGTAAACAATTCTTGTAATAATAGTGCAGGGATGTCGTAATAAATAGGAAGTAGTCTGCTTAACGCCACGATAGTCACATAGGTTAAGACCTACAGTACATATAGAATAGTGCTATGCTTGTCTCATCATATTATAACTAAAGCATGTATGTCAATTTTTGGTTTATTGCAATATTCTCTTTTTAAATAAAGAGCTACTTGTCCGACAGAGTTTACATAACAATTTTGATGCCAATAATTCACATATAAATTACACCCGGTGAACTGAGATCGTGACCCATAATTCAATATGGTTATTGGAAATTTAGGTTGAATGGCAGATATGGCTCCCTTAAGTCCATTAACAGAAATTTAGACAATAACAGCACATTTTGTGTTGAAAATTATTAAGGAAATTGAAAAAGATGGCGAATAGTACAGTTTGACCTTTGACCTTGACCTGACCCTGACCTTGACCTTCAAAATCGGGTACCCTCCTCCAAAAAGTTTTGCTTTGGTCCTAAGTATATGTGTGCCAAATTTGGTGCTTTGGGCCAGCAGGTAACGATCATTACCATAAGCCACCCCACTATATGCTCTTGCATCCATTACATACTTCCTCATTCTGTCATCTGCACACACATAATCAATTATTGCCTTCCATTCATTCAGCTCACCACTCACCCTCCTGATTATTCACCATGCATACCTGTGGATCATTTTGTGCCTCCCCGAACAAATGTCCAATAGAGCACTGACATTCTTATCCACTTCTGCAGCCACACCCCATTCACTAAATACTCCATCCACCTTCACATTCCCTACTTTCCATTCGTATCTCCAATTAAAAACACTCTCTCATTCCTCTCAAACTTTTCCATGCACACTTCCAAAGCTGTGCACTTCTGTAATCACTTCCACAAACCTCAGATTCCACAACTGTGAGAGTGTGATTTCGTTTGCGGATTTGCGTTTGCGACAAATTTGACACAAATTTGTGGTTTTGCATTTGCGGAAGTACTTCAGCAAACACAATCCTGCCGGCAAGCCAGCCTGACCTCTGAGAACTTTGAGCGGTTTGTTTTTATGGAGGGCAACATGGACCTGCTCCGGATGGAGGTGTCCCAGTTGCTGGAGGAGTCTGACTGTGACTGAGGAGTGAGGACTGAGGAGGTTAGAGCCGAGGAATAGGGGTGGACTGGTGTGTCAACTTGTCAAGCGTGAGATGTGAAGTGTAATAATTCAATTCATGCATCTACATTAGTGAATTATTTTCCTTGATTTGGAGTAATAACAATCTGATAGACTAATATAATAATATTTAAAATATATATTTTAGTTTTACTATAAATATAATCATATATATATATATATATATCCCATTCAGTACTACAGACAATATCCAAACTTCATAAAGTCACCTGTTGTTAGTCATAATAGAGTAAATAAAGATATAACTGTAGTGGATGAGTAACTAGAGATGATTTTGAACCTCTTGATTATAAAAAAAAATATCATCCTAAACTTAATAAAATCCTCTAATGGTATCCAGAATAAAATAAAACTGATGTTGTGGTACTGAAGGGATGCAAATGGTTTGCATTTGTGTTTGCATCTGAGAAACCACAAATTTCAAGAAGTTTGCAGATTTGCATTTGTGGAAGGTAATGGTTTGAGTTTGTAGATTTGCGTTTGCAGAAGGTAATGGTTTAAGTTTGTGGATTTGCGTTTGCAGAAGGTAATGGTTTGAGTTTGTGGATTTGCATTTGCAAAAGTGAATTTTCGTTTGGGGTGCCCAGCTCTGCACACATCCACAAGAGCCCAGAACTCTTCTTTGACTTTGCTTTCAATCTTGCATTGGCTCATGCACACACACAGTCGCCCACGTTTGTATTCCCACTTTCAGTCTTACCCACAGAATCCTTGAATCAATTGATCCATACGCTCTTATATTCTCCTTCCATCTCCTGCACGCACCAATATATTCACCCTCTTTTGCATTTCATCGTCACCTACTCCTGCGCATATACGCCATCCATACTCCCACTGTCTCACACTCTCACCTCACTATTTAGTCTCAGTTAATCCACATACCGTATGTCCACCTTTGCATTCTCAGGCACCTTGTCAGTCTCTTTCTCTTTAACCTCACCATTCCCACCCCTTACATTCCATGTTGCAATCCGTACCATGTCCTTTATCCGGTCCTTGATCGTCATCTGTTGGTCTGTCCTGATCTGAGGCTTCTTGTCTGAATTTTTAGTTGTTTTCCAGGGAGGGGCACTAACCCTCCGCCAACCCACTTGTTGACAAGTAGGGAAGACGAGTTGAAATGAAATATCAGTTACATAATTTCCAAATACATTCCACTCTGCCCTGTCAGAGCGCCATTTGGTCACCCTGACTGGTTTGGGACAACTGACGAATGAGGCTTTGATGAGACTGTGGTAAGAGTATCCAGGTGATAACAGTCCCTGAATCCTGTATTGATTTGGGCTATTTGTCAAGCTAATCTGGTTGGCTGGTTTACCAGTTGCGTGAGATTGAATGATTCTGCAAACAGCTCTCATTCAAGACCACTGTTGTCATTATAGGTTGCTGAAGTTTTAGTAACGACATATACGGTACAAAAGTAGATTCACACATACTTGAAGCTGCTCGCTTTAACAATATTCCCTTCACATTTTTTTGAGTCAGTTGTTGCTTCTATATATTCCTTTTTGTAAATATTCAACAATTGTCTATCTTTATTAAATAACTGGTACTGATCGTACATTATAGTGCTCAGGATATGTGCCAAATTCGTCCTTTGAAGGCTGTTAGGGTCACATGAGCACTGTTGATCCCCGAACGCGTGGTTCAATATTTGTTTGACATGAATTTTCCATCAAAATAATTAAAAAGAGTTTCTTATTTACAAATACTTTTTAATAGGCACTTGGGTAAAAGCATTATTAAAAAGTTTTAATTCATCAAGTTCATGCTGCAACTAATTACACGATGTTCTACTGATGATTCAGAAGATTATATGCTACGATACAATTTGTTTACTGCTTGGATGAAATATGATCATCATAATTCGGCAATAGATGGAGAGAAGATAGGTGTATGTATGTATGTATCTATCTGTCTATCTATCTATCTATATACATATCTATCTATCGATCCATCTATCTATTTACACATCTATCTATCGATCTATCAATCTCTCTCTCTCTCTCTCTCTCTCTCTCTCTCTCTCTCTCTCTCTCTCTCTCTCTCTCTCTCTTCTCTCTCTCTCTCTCTCTATATATATGCTTTTATCCATCAGTCAAGGCAGGATTTAGTTCTACTGTAAGGATATGAGGAGTGTTCGAGTTCCGTAATATCTCCAAACCTGGAAGGCTATGGAACTTAAGATGAAGTTACGGATGTTCCACATCATGCGTATCATCAGGAGGAGAAATGAAAATGCAACAAATTGCTTTCACTTGATTACAAGGTCTTCAGAATATCCACTTGTGCTAAAAGTCATTCAGATGCATAAAAACGGAGGATTTGTGAGGACTACCAAGCTTTCTGAATATGCTATTTAGTGTAGTAAAAGTCTTCATCAAGGAACCTCTTTCATATTTCTATATTCTGCACACCATCAGTTATTTTAAGGCCAGAAGCCATATCACGCCGTGAATCAGCTGCAAACAATATTCATAATGTGGTTTTCCATTTGTGTTTATTTTTTTTTAAGGGAGTAATGGGTTGGGATAGAATGAAAAAAAAAAAAAAAAAAAACATTATTCTGGGGATCAGGATGATCTTGATGTAATCTGATTAAAAGAAAATGAACACAAATTGAAGAGAAAACATGGAAGGAAATGTGAGAAATGATAAGCGAACGAAAGACAGGAGGTACACAGAAGAGGAGAGAGATGCGTGCCTAAGTACCAGTCTCATCAACTGCTCCTGTTTACGTCTGACGAGGCTGCCAGTCTAATATAGCGGCACCTTTTATTTTGTCCCTTTTTTGTCCTTTGCGTTGTGTTCTTACCAACACATTTTTTTTTTGTCTCTATACAAGATAGGCTTCCTGACAATATTGTCGGGAAATATTGGTGACTGTGATGGGTGATGTTGAACTGAAATTTAAAACATGTTAGCAAAAGTATTAGGTGGACGGAGCGTGCTAACCGGAGCCAAGCACGAAGGTAAAATAACTCACCGGAGAAACAATTATTCCTCACTCGCCAGACACGCTGTTACCTCTCTGAAAATTCCGAGTGCGACTCTTGGACACACGAGGAAGCTAGGAGGAGAAGTTTTAGCCTGTTAAGAGAGGTAAAACGCGCCTACTGACGGAGGGAGCGAAGAGAGAAACAAGAGGATGAGAGGGAAGATCCAGCAGAAGAGAAAGGAAGGAGGAGGCTGGTTTATTACATTCGGTCTTCCATAGAATGAATAAAACATAAAGTGGTGATGAAATGATATCTGTTTATGGTGTTATTATGGCGTCTGGCTACATATAAATAGACAGTGATTATGTTCTCTGTCTATGACTAGATCATCAGTACCGTATTCTCGTTGACTTAGCAGGGTTTCCGTCAACTCTTTCTTAGCAACATATTTTTCCGCACAACACTTCCCTTTTTCCTAGTAACTTACCCTTATCTGTGTGTATTTAATATGAACCGTTTTTGTGTTAATATCACGCAAGGCAGTATTAACGTATCATATGCAGTAGTAACTATGGCAAGGACGAAATATTCGAGAACCTTCCAGTCTAACAAGAATACAAGTCATATGTGATTGTTGCTCTGAACTTTCAAAGAGTTTATATCTTTTTTTTTACCTTTGATACATAAGCCTTTTCTTGCCTATTTCTCTTGAATCCCTTCTATTTTTTTTTTTTTACTCATTCCCTGTCATTAGTTCACATTTGCTGAATAAAATTGTGTCCCGGAACTGGAAAACAAACTCTTCTTTCCATTGCCTAGGTTATGGAATCATACTCCCCCGAGCCGAAAGTCTCCACCAGGGATCAGAGAGAGAGAGAGAGAGAGAGAGAGGGGGGGGTATACAAAAGGACAGTTTGGTGAGAGAAAGAGAGAGAGAGAGAGAGAGAGAGAGAGAGAGAGAGAGAGAGAGAGAGAGAGAGAGAGAGAGAGAGAGAGAGACAAATGTATACAAAGGGACAGTTTGGAGAGAGAGAGAGAGAGAGAGAGAGAGAGAGAGAGAGAGAAAGGTATACAAAAGGACAGTTTGGAGAGAGAGAGAGAGAGAGAGAGAGAGAAAGGTATACAAAAGGACAGTTTGGAGAGAGAGAGAGAGAGAGAGAGAGAGAGAGAGAGAGAGAGAGAGAAAGGTATACAAAAGGACAGTTTGGAGAGAGAGAGAGAGAGAGAGAGAGAGAGAGAGAGAGAGAGAGAGAGAGAGAGAGAAAGGTATACAAAAGGACAGTTTGGAGAGAGAGAGAGAGAGAGAGAGAGAGAGAGAGAGAGCAGGAGTAATAGGATGAGGATGGGTACAACCAGTAAAGTTTATTGTTGAAACTTTGCTGATACAGTATTGATTGAATGAAGGTGTTAATTATAGTTTTCTCGAAGGAGGATTATAAATGTGCGCATGTAACCCTAATATTGATTATTTTCAAAATATCGCACTTATGCTAGTAAAACTGGTAACACAGCACATGGAGATATTGATCAACTGTCTATTTAATCCCATAAATGGAATACTAATTGCAGCGTCAAGAAATGTAGGGTGCGACACACTGACAGTAAATATGTAATGGAGAGCAATACGTTGAATAACTTTCAACCTGATAATATACGCCATAAAAAGCACTTAGGATTTTAAATTAATGGCCATGTTGTACTAAGTCAATAATGTATAGGGGATGATAATAAACTTAATAAGTTGATTATATTCATAGGTACAGTATTGACATATAATTTGAAAAAAAGAAAAGAAAACGTATCACAGAGTATGCCGCTACATAGAATATTGTCTACTTCCCGATTATAGAAAAGATATATGGAAGCTTTGATTTACTTTTAAAATCACACCTCTTTATCCTTGGATGACCCTATGGCCTTCCACTAAGTTCGGTTAGAATCGTATCAGAATTGCTTAAGCTTTAGCAACGAATATTTTGTCTTGCCCTGCAGCGTAGAGAAGCTTAGGTTTCTGAATGAATGGTACTGACGCAGGAAAGGAGGGAGACAGTTAGCAGTGACAAAGAGGACGCAGGGAGATGGAGAACATGTAGGCTAGGAAGAGGACAGGAATGAATGTAAGAGAGGAAGAGTAACTGCGAATATGAAAGGCAAGAATAGAGAGAGGAATGATGGAACCTGTGATTAATAAAAGCTAATTTGGGAACAAGAAGATGGTAGTAGATTACAGAAGAGAGAAAGAAGTGCGGAGAGGGTAAAAGAGTAGAAACTGGTCAACTCATGGAAAGGAGGTATGTTGGTAAAGAGCAGGGAGCAGGACGAGAGGCGGAAGGGAAGGACGGGGAAATAAATGTAGGAATGTAAATGATAATGAGACGAGAGGGCGAGAAGAGGAAGGTGGGAAGTCCGATATGGACGGTATCAAAGACAGGGATGAGGAGGGATATTAAAGATATTGGCACCAACGTCAAGAATTATTGATACAGAAACAATAAGACAGCAAGTGAACAAAGACAATATATGTAACACCACAAAGAAGAGGGGGAGTTCCCTGATTTCCATAAATTATTAAAATTACAATGGATCTCATTCTTGAACTTTATGTCTCACTAAGCAGTTTCTCCCTGGAAATATATGCCATCAGAAAGGTGAAGAATTAAGGGCAATATCGGGATCTTATGATCTCCACTCGGATATGAAGCACTTTTGTTTAATTTCAGTTGAACAATACCAAGTTATTAGTAGAGACTGATCATCTGTACCAGGTTTTGGTTTACATCTCGCGTCACTGTGTTGCCAGACATTAACAATATATCTGCAGATGAGACCAGCTCTTAATAAATGTTGATGACAGTGCGTTCACCTCGCCAAAACAGTAATAAAAATTGAGATAATTATGCTTGGCTACATATTTTTAATATACCAGTCTATTATATGAGCTATTACGTAATATATGCCAGCTAAGATGGTGATCAGGATAGATTGTTTCCTTTCACTCATGTGACAAGAAATGCATTAAGTAAGGGCGTCAGAGAACTACTGAACAGTAGAATTCACTAATTCACAATACACTTCCACACCATTTATCAGACAAGGCACGCATAATTCACACTGGCACTGCACTCACTGCCACCTCACACTTCAAACTGCCACACCTCAATACTTCTTACAATCACATCATACAGAACCACATCAAACATTGCTATACCTCATACTAACACACCACGCACTACCACACCACACTGTAACTCCCACACAGCCGAATATCACTGTCACAGCTAATACACAGTTTACTCTGTCACACCACCCACTGCCACACCACCCACTGCCACACCACACTCTGCTACACGGCACACTACCACACCACACACTGCCACGTCTCCTGCTTCCTCATTATTTACTACAAAACCCTACAATCCCCATGACACACTGCCACGCTTCACACTTCTACACCAAGCATTTCCTCACCACGCAGTATAATCTCTTAACACCGCTACACGATATGACCCATAGCCACATTTCAAGCTGTCACACCCCACAGTGACTGCTACACCACAAACTACCGTACCACCATATGGTAAAGTTCGCAGTACCATATTGTACACATCAGTGTACAGTAATAAACCAAATCACCATTTATTGCCACATTTCTCTCCAGTTAGACACGTCACGGTCAAATTACACCCTTCCACACCGCACACAGTCATATCACATACTTTCATATTTCACACTGCCAAATCACACCGTACAATACCACACTCATATCTCACATTGCCACACACACACACACACACACACACACACACACACACACACACACACACACACACACACACACACATTGTCAGACTTCACTACCACACCAGACGCTACCAACCAGCATTCCTCCACACACACACACACACACACACACTGTCAGACTTAACACTACCACACCAGAAGCTACCAACCAACATTCCTCCACACACACACACACACACACACACACACACCGCTCGCTGGTGCAGTGGTAACGTTCCCGCATGCCAACTGGTGGACGGGAGTTCGCGCCTCGCTCAGGTTGCGAAAATTTTCACTGACGAAGTGGGTGGTTACTGTCCCCCTGGAGCAAGGAGACGGGTGTGTGCGTGTGTGAAGGTCACAGCCTTGCCCTTAGATCGGACTATATGAGCTTTCAGCTCCCTTCCGGGAGGGTAAAAGCTGACGATCACGACCATCAAGTGATCCTGACCGACCCGGTGAATTACACACACACACACACACACACACACACACACTACTTTGCCACACCATGCTTTATCCCACAACTGTACCTCATAGTGACACTTCATACTGCTACAATTCCTGTCTCCTACTAAGCAATAGCGCAACAGCAGTGAAAATGACAGCACTGATTGCTGCATGGGTATCATCATTTCTTACAAATATGTTTTCAGGAAAAACGGTGGTGAAGTAACAGTCACAGGAGTAAGATAAGCAAAACTATAGTACATAAAAAATCAGACAAGACCCATAGCTGACCTACGGTATATGAACATTGTATCTTCACCGCCTTCCTCCTCTCCCCGTCCTTCCTTCTCTCTTCTCCCCGTCTCGTTACTACCGCTCGTTCCCTCTCTCTTCTCCTTCACCCATATCTCACTTTCTTACTCCCTTTTTCCTCATTCTCTTCTCCCTTTCTCCTATATTTTCTCCGTCTTCTACACTAACTCTTTCTATCAGTCTAACTGTCAGATTATCCCCTACTTTAGTCTTTCCCGACATTATGCTTTGTTTCTTTTCCTCCCTTCTCTCACCTTCTCCCTTTGCTTCCCCTTTCTTCGTTCCTTGTTCTTCTCCCCATCTTCTTTCTCCTTACTTTACTTCCTTTGCTCCCCTCACCCTAGGCGTAGCCAGAACCGACCAAGGCCTCAGTCACCCCAGCTCCCCTCACTAACATTTTTTTTTTTTTTCGTATTCGGACCCGTGACTTTAACTTTCTGTAATGTCGCGCTTGTCACTACTTAGTAATTCTGGGAGTGACGGACAGTTCGGTGTTTGATCATTTATGGAACTGCGGGCAGGCACATTTGGATGGAAGAAGTGGATAGATAAAGGGGTGGATGGATAGATAAAGTGATAGATAAAATAGTGGAATAACGGCTACAAAAGGAATTACAAGGACGTTAGCTGAGAAGAGTCTCAGCATATGTAAGTCTATCAACTACTTTAGATTAAGCAAATTAGACAAAGAGCTGTTTAGAGACATAGATGATGAAACTGTTGGATCTCTAAGGCTGAAATAATGAAAATAGGTTAAGCAGGTGAAGACATCGATACATTAATTGCTGATGTAAGTTACTTCGAATTATACAACCAAACGTATATTTGGAGTACAAACAAGGGATTGAATAGATGCAGTGAAAGAAGGAAGGCTGAATGGACAGGGTTATCGAAAGATAGCTAACTGGATAGAGAGACAGAGATTGACAAAACACTGTATGGATGGAGAAACAGATAATAGGGACATTTCATATGTAAACAGTTTATACTCTCTCTAGATAGAAAAATAGATACATAGATATTTATCTATCCATCTATCTATCCTATGTATCTATCTATCTATATCTATCTATCTATCTTTCTGTGTGTATATATATATATATATATATATATATATATATATATATATATATATATATATATATATATCATCTCATCAGCCGTTTGAGTGTCCACTACAGGACTCGCCTATCCCTACCGAAGTGGGGACGATACAGCCAATGTATCTCTACCAAGTGGCTTAGTCTGTCTAGTAGCGATTGTATGTAGGGTGAGAAGTGCTCGTAAGTGTAAATGTTGTGTTGGAGTGGCTTTGGATGTGTGTGTAGTCTGTGAACCAAATGTAATCGGCCCACGCAAGCCGACTGGGTGCAAGCATACTTTATAGTATGTGACACTGGTTCAGCCACAGCACTCCTTGTGTCCGCCAGTGCAGTACGTGGCCAGAAGAACGCTCCTAAAGTTTATTACCCTGGAGGGGAGCGAACCCTCGTTTTTCAGCGTATGAAAATGCACACTTTACCACAGAGGCTCCATGTATATATATATATATATATATATATATATATATATATATATATATATATATATATATATATATATATATATGTGTGTGTGTGTGTGTGTGTGTGTGTGTGTGTGTGTGTGTGTGTGTGTGAAAAAACTGGATAAACTGGACGACAGATGGATAAGAGTACCATATATATATGGATGGTGAAGTGTTTTGAAAGTGTTCTGTTCAAGAGGATACATCCACAATACTTGATTAAAGAAAAGTATACAACAACAATTATTTTTTAATACAAAATAATGGACGGGAAGAATGAAAACTGCCATAATACATTAAGTAACCGTGTAATTATTCCTTTTTTGGAGATGCCTCCCTTTTGTGTTATTCTTTGTATGGCATGAAGGTCATGTTCCATTTATTGAAACCCTCTTGCTGTGTATGGATTACTCACCCTTCATAAACCCCTTCACTACTGTGGATGTTTCTTGATTGGAATAGTAACTCCTGGTGAAAGCAAGACAAGGAAATATAAGAACTTCATCCTAGTCATGGGGATATAGTGGAGATTCATGTTTGGAAATTCACATAAATGCATCAATAGGTTGAGAGATGGAATCATGGGCTGGACAGATGTAACTGGGTAGACAGATGCATTATTAATGTATATGAAAGACCAAAATGAACAGGTAATACATAGAAGGATGCATATGCCAATAGATGGTGCTTCAGACAAAAGAAATGAAGGTTACTTTATGGAAGAACAGACCGAGATTAGTGAGTGAAATGTAAGGTATATATATGCCGTAGATGTGTGGACACACACATAGAGAATTTAACTAATTAGCCCCCTCGGGAAGGATGATGCAAATTGCATCATTTCACAGTTAGCAAGAAAAGTGCTCGATGATGCACTTAGCATCATTATCAGTTTTGGGCTGAAGAGATACAGAT
This sequence comes from Coenobita brevimanus, assembly GCF_032717465.1. Classification (NCBI taxonomy): domain Eukaryota; kingdom Metazoa; phylum Arthropoda; class Malacostraca; order Decapoda; family Coenobitidae; genus Coenobita; species Coenobita brevimanus. The sequence continues at coordinate 11,230,410 of NC_136957.1, read as the reverse complement.
TAGGCAGTTCTGGACAACAATATTTACTAGAAATTAAATTTTAGCATGAAGTGCAAAAAATTTCAATGTGTCATGGGAGACGGTGTCTATTTCAAGGCCAACATTCTCAGATAGTTGGTGTCATCTTGACTTTCAGTGGAGTTGAGGGTGCGTTGCACGCGATTTTTTGGTGATCTGCTCGAAAACTATTGGTTGTATCGAAATTCCGGAAACACCACGTGAAAGCTTGTGAAATTCTACATACAGAGATAAACTCTGCTCGTGCACGGTGTGGGCAAATTTTTCTGCTATGATGCTGGGAAGGTATTTGAAGCTATTTTTACTCCTGAGCATGTTTATTCTTGCTGCATTTCTGTGCTTTTATTCATCAGTTTTGTGTGTTTTTATTAGCTTATCTTATAGTGTAAACATCAATGAAGATGATGGTATAAAATTTATACCAATACAACTAATTTTCTGGGGGCAAATAAAATAAATGAGAATGTGTTTATGTGCATGCTAGGAGGGACTGCCCTTACTCCATTCTCACTTATTATGTCCTTGAAACTTATTGAAAACTTACGATACCCTAGAGGGCTAGTTTAACCGCTCTGGGAATGTACTGATGAGATAGACAGATTGATAGTTGACTAGCTAGGTAACAAGGGGTGGATAAGAATATGTTCAGATAGGTAGGTGGATAGGTGGATGATAATACAGGTAACTGGGCTGACAGATCATTGGACAGGTAAGTGGATACAGTATATGGATGGTTGAATAGACACGGGGTTAGTTGAATAATTAGATAGATGGGTGGGTAGATGGATAAGTGAACAGGTAGGTGGATACCCAGATCGCAGGTAAGTGAATATATAATTAGACAGATGAATACTTACATAGCTCGGGAGGTCAGCTGATATCTGGACATGCAGGTGATTGAAAAATTGTAAGTTGATTGAGAGATGGATGATTAGACAGGTAGTTGGCAAAATGGATGATAGGTAGACAGATGAATGACTGGATAAATAGGTGTATAGATAGATAATCAGATTAAGTGGTTGATAGATGAAGTATTAAGTAGGTAGCTGGGTGGATGTATTAATCGACAGGAAGATAGATGGAATACTAGAAGAGACCTTAATAGACAGACGATTAAACGTAGGATCATATTAGGACGATTAGATAGATAAATGGACGGTCATACAGGCCGGTGGAAGGATCTATGGATGAAGGTGTAGTTGTATCGATGGTCGATTAATCAGGTAAATGAGTAGACTGATAATTAGAGGTAGAAGGGTAGATAGGTAAGTAAGCAGGTAATGGATCTATAGACTGATGGGCACATGAGTAGATGGACAAGGGTGTGGATGAACAAGCATTTGGAATGATAAATATATAGGCTATACAGAAAGCTAGAGCAGCACCATGCACTGACAACGTCACGAATAGGAGCTAGATTAAAAAGGTGTCAAAAGAATTCATGTATTTAAGGAAACGGAATGAAGAAAGAGCAAGATGATATGTTGATATGTACATACATAAATATATATATATATATATATATATATATATATATATATATATATATATATATATATATATATATATATATATATATATATATATATATATATATATATATATATATATATATATATATATATATATATATATATATATATATATATATATATATATATATATATACTGTATATATCCCATTGGATCCCAGGGGTGCTGGGCGAGGCATTGCGCTGGGAGGGCACTAAGCGTACCGCCCTCCGCCTATCGGCTCATGGTCGCGAAGCTCATAGGTCCTTATCCGGGGGTTCCCTACTTTATAAAGACTTGAAAAATCCCAGTTCTGTCCAATATTGTGGACACCAGCCTCCAATGGGATATATATATATATATATATATATATATATATATATATATATATATATATATATATATATATATATATATATATATATATATATATATATATATATAAACAAGCCATTAGGCGATGATGGCCAGCTCTAAGCGGACCGAGCTTCATCAATGACTGCAAGTGAGAAGTCACTCCTGTATGATGGTACCGCGGAACAACATCTCAACCAAGAATCATGGCCCTGACTTAAGAATCTTCCAAGCCTTAGCATTTTGCAAGAGTAAGACCGCAATTTTAGGGCTCTTCATAATTTCTGCACTTGATGACCTTTGACCCAACCTGGCTGATATTGGTCATGCATGTACAAAGCACACTTATGGTACTCATTATCATTTCTAAGTATGCAAAGTTTCGTTCGATTCAATCCACCCATTGTGGAGCTAGGGAATTTGAAATTCGCAGAATGGCCAACCAAAGGTGCAACTTCTTGGTGGTGCTGCCAGCAACTGGAAGTGAGTTTCGACACTGAATGTTATTTTTGTGTGGAGGTAATCCCCTGCAACATTCCACCCAAGAGTCATATCCCTGGCTTGACAATCTTTGAAGCTTTAGCATTTCGCGTGAGCATTGTCATGATTTTAGCTATTTTCATCGTTTTTGAATTTGATGACCTTTGACCCCAAACCTGGCCAATGTAGCACACAGGTGTACCAGAGAAAGTTGCAGAACTGGTCAATGTCTGTGAATATGCAAAGTTTCAATCAATTCATCAAACTGCTGGAGGGTATTTTTGAAACCCAGTTCTGGTTGCTGGGGACACTGAGGCCAATCTTTGTAGGGTTGCCACTCGAAAACTAGAGGAGAGAGGGGAAAAATTAATGGCACACTTCTGATAGGGAATGACCTTACGATTATGCCTAAAGAAATCAGAGCTTTGTACGGCCATTAGTAATGCTTCCACGTCTCAAAACGTGAAAAGTAAAAAAAAAAAAAAAACTTTTTCGGCAGTTGCTAGGCAACAAGTAGTTGCCTAGAAACCAAAACCTTGCAGACACAACTAGGTCATAGGCTGGTCATTGTATCCAAATTTGGTTGGAATCAGTTAATTCTGAAGGATAGAAGTGCCTGCCACAAGTAAACGAGAAAGAAAGAATACAAGAAAGAAAGAAAGAAGCAAAGAAATTGAGACTAAATAACGGGAGCATGGAGCTGGCCAATACAAGTTAATCAGGAAAAAGTGACTAACAATAAGGACAGCATGAATTGGCATATATCTGTCTATCTATCTATCTATCTATCTATCTAGACAGAATAAATGAATTATGTCAAAGTTCCGTATCTACTGAAATATTGGATATGACTATTTTTTTCTCTTTTTTCCGTGGCCATTTTTCGTGAGAAGAAAAGTTAGAGTGTTTCTCATTCTGTGACATTTATTCTGTTGAGATTTTTTTTTTTTTTTTTTTGCGTTTGAAACTGTGGTCTGTTGTCTATATTATTTATGCTGGTTTTGTTGGAATTGTAGTTCTCCACCGCGGCCGTTGCTGGTTGGGTAAGACGACATATAGTTGATGCAATAAAACAAGCAACTCACTAAGCCTTCAGGTTAACTTAACTTACTTGCCGTGATGGTGTGTAACTGTGTGTATGGATCTGAACAGTAATTTTGTGTTAGAATTTTCGATAATTGAGACTGGATAACTGTATAAGTATATATATATATATATATATATATATATATATATATATATATATATATATATATATATATATATATGGAGCCTCTGTGGTACAGTGGTGGAGTGTGTTTTCGTACATGGGAGAACGAGGGTTCGTGCCCTGCCAGGGTAGTAAACTTTGAGAGTTTTCACATGGCCATGTACTACTTTGGCGGACATAAGGGGTGTAGTTGAACCAGTTTCGCATACCGTAAAGTAAGCTTGCACCCTCTAAACGAAAACGTTTTTGTATTCCAGGTGCAGGAGTAGATGACATAATAGAGGCTGTGGATGACGTTTTTAAGAATGCAGAAAATGACAGCCTTGTTATCATTCATACAGGTACCAACGACATCATGCGAACCCGATCAGAGAAGCTGATGGAGAAGTATAGGAAGATGATCTGACACTACAAGGAGAGAACTAACCATATTTTAATTTCAGGGATACTACCAAGGATTAATGCAGGGAATGCCTTCTTCAGCAGAGCATTTAGTATTAATAACAGAGTCAAGTCACTTTGTTTACAGGAAGGAGTTCAGTTCATCGACATGTGGAACCAATTTTACAAGCAGCGTACACTGTTTATGAACGATGGACTACACTTGAATGCCGTTGGTTCTGCCCGTCTCGGTCGTTTGCTTAATGATGCTGTAAGTTTTTTCTGGAGAAAAAACAAGCATCACGGGAAGCAAACGTAGATGTCATACGATCTGATAAATCAATAAATAATGGAAGCTCCCCACATCAGAAAGGAAAGCACATTAAAGCAATCCTTGTAAATGCTCATAGTCTACGTAATAAATTTTCTGATTTAGAGGCCCTTGCCTTCACCGAAGATTACGATGTAATTGGAGTAACAGAATCGTGGCTAAATACTGAGCAGAGAGATTTTCTAGCAGAGTTTAATTTACCAGGTTATCACATTTTCAGTTGTGAAAGGAAGAATCGAGCAGGGGGCGGCGTGTTGTTATATGTTAAATCAGGATTTCATCCAGTCAAAATTACCAAGCCATGTATTGAAAACATCGACACTATTTTATATTCAGCTTAGAAATGAATATTGTCATAAAATCACTCTTGGGTTAATTTATCGTCCACCTGGTCAGCCACTCAATATTGATAATGAAATCTACAATCAAATTGCCAAACTATCTTGTATGCCAAGCACTGTAATATTTGGTGACTTTAATTTACCAGTTCCAAAATGGGGAGAACCCCTATCCTCACACACAGGGTCAGACCTATATACAAATTTGCAAGAAAGTTCTTTGTATCAATTTGTAAATTATCTGACACGTGGAGCTAACATCCTAGATCTTGTCTTAGCTACATCAGAAAATGTAGTGAGTAATGTTATTGTAGGAGAAGAATTTAGTACAAGTGATCATCGCATAGTTACATTTAACATTAAATTCAGTGAAGACATTGTCAAGGCCGGTTGTGAGAAAGTGCCCGACTTTAAGAGAGCAAATTTTAAGAAATTAAAGGCAACTGCAGGTGCAGCTGACTGGTATCCCATTGTCAAAACTTTAGATAGCAATGACGCATGGAGTTACTTTACAGAAACTCTCAACAGTGCCATCAAATTATGTATTCCTATGCACAACAGAAGGCCTGCCAAAAATTCTAAACCCAAATGGTGGAACTCCAACATTAAACATTGTCTAGAAGCAAAAAATCTTGCATATAAGAATAATAATACCACAAAGAGTCAAAGTGATAAAAATGAATACGATGCCCTTCGACAAAAAGCCCAAAAATTATTTAAATGGAGTAAGAAAAATCTTGAGACACATATTGCAAGTATCAGTAAATCAAATCCCAAAGAATTTTTCAGTTACATAAGAAGCAGAAAGGTAATAACTCTATCAATCGGTCCCTTAGTCACAGATAATGGAGAGCACACAGATGATGAAACTATGATGGCGTAAATTCTTAATACTTTCTTCGCGTCAGTATTTACAACAGAAAATATACATACAATGCCTACTGTTTCCCCCATTCCTATAGAAGAGGGCAACATAATCACTGACATTACAGTCAGCAATCGCGACGTACTGCTTGCAATAAACAGATTACAATAGAATAAAGCTCAAGGACCAGACAAAATATCACCACGTGTATTGAAGGAACTACAGAATGAAATATCAAAGCCTTTAGCTGAACTTTTTAGCTTATCACTTAAGAGCAGTAAGGTGCCACATGAATGGAAGCTTGCTAACGTAGCCCCAATATTCAAAAAGGGCAACAGAGCTCAACCAGAAAACTACCGCCCAATTAGTTTAACATTGGTGGTTTGCAAATTGCTTGAAACTATTATTAGAGACAAGTTTGTAAAAGACTTAGAAACAAACAATCTCATAAAAGATTCGCAACATGGTTTTCGTAATAATCGCTCTTGCCTCACGAATCTGCTGGATTTTTTCAATGATATACTGAACATGTATGACGAGACTAAATCTGTTGATGTGGTCTACCTCGATTTTCAAAAGGCTTTTGACAAAGTACCACACAAAAGACACCTTCAGAAGCTAAAGGCACACGGCTTCAGCGGCAGTGTTCTCGGGTGGGTAGAAGATTGGCTCACCGGACGAAAACAAAGAGTTGTAATTAATGGAAAAGAGTCAGACTGGATAAACGTTACAAGTGGAGTGCCGCAGGGTTCAGTGTTAGGTCCTTTTCTTTTCTTAATATATGTGAATGATATTGACGAAGGATTGTGTTGTAAGATTTCAAAATTTGCTGATGATACTAAAATAGGTAACAGAGCAGATACAGCACTGCAAAGACAGGCAATTCAGAGAGATCTTGATCAACGGTTTAACTGGGCCCAAGTCTGGCAAATGGATTTCAATATTAATAAATGCAAAGTGTTAAACATTGGCAGTAAAAATGTAAGAGCAAGTTATAGCATGAATAATGTCCAGCTTGATAGGGTAAACCATGAAAAAGACTTAGGAGTTATAATAACAAATGATCTGAAACCAAGCAAACAATGTACAGAAGCTGTGAAAAAAGCCAAATTGATTGGGTTCATAGGCAGAGCATTTGAATATAAATCTGATAATATATTCCTCACTTTGTATAATTCCTTAGTATGCCCGCACTTGGAGTATTGCATTCAGTTTTGGTCACCATATTATAAAAAGGATATGGAAAAGCTTGAAAGAGTGCAGCGAAGGATGACAAAGATGATACCTAGATTGAGAAATAAACCGTACGAGGAACGTTTAGAAGCCCTGAATCTCTTTACCCTAACAAAACGGAGGATACGAGGAGATTTAATTCAAGTATTCAAGATATTCAAAGGACATGATAACATGGCTGTCGATAAATACTTCACAGTTGATCACTCGAACTACACTAGAGGCAATGGGCATAAAATAATTGGCAAACGATTCCAGTCGCATGAAGCTAAGCATTTTTTCTTCAATAGAGTTGTAAATATATGGAATAAACTGCCCTCCAATGTAACAGATTGTAATACAGTACAAACCTTTAAAGGTTGCCTGGATAAGTATTTGGCATCCAATCCCCAGCTTAATATGTTTACTCCTGAATAAAGCACTTGTGTACGTATAATTTTCTGTTTTATTTTATTTTTGTTTCTTAGAGCCTGGATCAATTTATTAAATGCAAATACAGACTAGGATATGCACAGATAGCCCTGAGTTAACGGTCACTACTTATACTTTCGAACTGTGATGGGCAGTGGATCACTGAGGGTCCCTGTTAGTAACGTGGCCACCATCGGGATTTTTTTAATGTACCAGGGGTCACTGCTTCAGGGGGTGACTTGTTTGCTGTCCTGCATGGGAAAGTTCCTAGTCTCAGTGGAATGAATGGAGCTGGGGCCTGATTGACTGCTGCCTACCTTAATAGCACCAGGCAAGGCTGCCACACCATCCCTGAATATCCACACTGTGCACTGTGCAATTTCCACACTGTGTCGGCAGATGTCCCGTCAACTCAGCGTACCCGTACAGCGACATGCATTAGTTATTTATTTATTTGATTATTCATTGTACTTTACTACTTTCTCTTTCAGGTTATTCATACTGGTAGCTTATAGATAATGTATTATAGAATGTAGTTTTCCTTTTCAGTCTTTCCTATGAAATTTCCATGTCAGTTTTTCCATGCTGCATGGTGGTTTTTCTCAATTTTTCTTGCCAGTTTTGGCTGGAGGGTTTGGAGGCGGGGGGAGCCTTCTTGCTTTACTATCCTTCAGCATGTAGAGTTAGATCTTGTAGTCATAGTCTACTCTGTACCAAACAACCTCGAAAGGACCATAAGGTCTGTTGTTGTTTGTTTGCTTTGCTTTGCTTTGCTTTCCTTTCCTTTGTACCCAGTCGTCTTGCACGGGCCGATTACACTTGGTTCACGGCGTCTGGTTAAGGACAGATGAACAGATAATCAGAAGTTGTTTGTTGAGTGTGAGAGAGACCAGTCTTGTGATACTTTGCGTGCTTGTTGTGAATCGATGAATAATTATATAATTTCTGTTGTCTGTCTAAGAATCTACAGTTATTTCTGGGATCCCAGGGCAGTGTTAATTTTTTTGTGTTAGACACAACACTTTTTTTTTTTTCATTGTCAGCTGACTGTCCTTATGTAATCCCACTTCAGTATTGATTATACATATCCACTGTACCAGACCAGTATTCCTACCCACTTCACCTGACCACTGTATCTGTACCTATGCTACTCTGTAAGTTACCGCACCATTTACTGACACACCACCACCACATCTTAAACCACCACACCCCACTCACTGAGACACCACCACTACGTAGTCATCACATCATTCACTGGGACAGTATCACCATTCAATAAGACACCACACCACTCACTGAGATACCACCACCACTCAGTAAGTCAACACACCATTCACTAAGAGACCACCACCCACCACACCACTCACTGAGATACCACCACCACTCAGTAAGTCAACAGACCATTCAATAAGAGACCACCACCACCCAGTAAGACATCACACCACCCACTGAGATACCACCCCCACTCACTAAGTCGACACACCATCCACTAAGAGACCACCACCGCTAAGTCAACACTTCATTCACTAAGAGACCACCACCACTTAGTAAGTCAACACACCATTCACCATGATACCACCACCACTCAATAAGTCAACACACCATTCACTAAAACACCACCACCACTCACTGGGTCACAACACCACCCACTGTGATACCACCACCACTTAGTAAGTCTCACACCATTCACTGTAACACCACCACCACTCAGTGAATCAACACACCATTCACTAAGAGACCACCACCACTCAGTAAGTCAACACACCACTCACCATGATACCACCACCACTCAGTAAGTCGGCATACCATTCACTAAGACACCACCACCACTCACTGGGTCACAGCACCACCCACTGTGATGCCACCACCACTCAATAAGTCAACACACCATTCACTAAGAGACCACCACCACTCAGTAAGTCAACTCACCATTCATCATGACACCACCACCACTCAGTGAGCCACAGCACCACTCACTGTGATACCACCACCACTTAGTAAGTCTCACACCATTCACTATGACACCACCACCACTCAGTGAGTCAACACACCATTCACTAAGACACCACCACCACTCACTGGGTCACAGCACCACCCACTGTGATACCACCACCACTTAATAAGTCTCACACCATTCACTATGACACCACCACCACTCAGTGAGTCAACACACCATTCACAAAGTCACCACCACCACTCAGTGAGTCACAGCGTCACTCACTGTGATACCACCACCACTTAGTAAGTCTCACACCACACACAGTGATACCACCACCATTTAAGACTGCACCACTCACTGGGACGCCACCACCACTCAGTAAATCATCATATTAATCACTGATACACCATATCACTCACTGAGATACCACAACCACTCAGGAAGTCACCACAACTCACTGAGACATGACCACCACTCAGTATATCACCGCATTGCTCACAGAGGCACCACCAACACACAGTAAATCACAACTGAACTCGCTGAGATATCACCACCACTCAGTAAATCACCACACCTCTCTCTGAGACACCAACCCCACTCATGAAGACTAGGACAATTTACAGTCAAACTCCCTTCAACACAAGATTCCCGAAAACAAAAGTCATGTATATGCTGTTGCACATTTGTGACTACTTTATACATCCCAAAGCGTTTATTTTTTCATGTATCCGTAGTTTGAATAACTATACATTTCATATATCTGTGGTTTAAATAGCCCGGGCAGGGGAAAAAATCACTCCGCCATCTTCGGGGCAGGGTTTGGTACCACTTTATTTATGCCAGTTCGCGCCACTCTTTTTCACTTTTCAGAGAGAGAGAGAGAGAGAGCATTTTCTCTCATCCTTTTTGAAAATGGTGAACTAACAATAATAGTGATTTTTTCTTGTCCCTTTAAATATGAAAATAAAATTGTATGAATGTGTGTGATTATTTAATTTAAATTAAACTTCCATCAAATATCTTCCTTTATTTTGGCTTACTATCACATTCAAATAAAAACCCTATCTCCATCACTTATTCTATCCAGTTACTTCGTGAATGAGCGAGTAAAACATGCCACACACCTGTTGTGGTAATTCTGACACAGCATCTGCAGAGGGCTGTATAATTAATGTAAAGGATAAACTGGTTCCCGTCACAGTCAACCGTTATTACAGAGCATTTTATTTTCCTTTCTTTTCCTTGCTTCTAATGTGACTGTGGACATGGTTAGTAGAGTTACTAAATATGATCCCAGGTTGTAGCGAGGTTCGTACCATTTAGAACCACCAACTGTGCTTGTAGTTCTTGAGGTTGTGTGACGAAACAAGATTTTCATTATTATTATTATTATTATTATTATTACTTCTGTTGTCAGGTCTATCATAATTATTATTATTATTATTATAGCAAGATTATAGCAGCCAATTTTTGGTTGACATTAACATTAGTAGGAGGATTACATGTAATATCCAGAATAAATTTATAAGAACTGTTCAAGGTTATGACGTTCTGAAAAAAGGTAATATTAATGATAATGATAATGGCTAGTTACCTATTTACTAACTGTAGCCACAATAAGGAAGCTTCACCGTAACTATTCATGATACATAAGGTATGAAATTTTGACATCATAAACAAGTCTGTGACCTTTCAAAGTAGTTCAAGGTCGTTCATATTTGAAACATGTACTGAGATTAATCTAAGGCAGCTTCATGTTTACTATCAACAAGATCTGATGACAAAGATGTGGAAAATGCATGGGTACATTTTACATTTCTCTCAGTAACTGGGTAACTGTATGCTTAACTGTAACCATATTCCTTTCAGATAATAAGAGGGACCACAGATATATTTCTGTAAAATTACTGCTTTACAACATTTGTGGTTTTCTCTAAAAAGTGAAACAAATAAAACACTGAGTGGGTTTTGATTTGGTAATTTCCACTTGGCTAAATGGCAAAATCTTCAGCCAAAATTCTCAGCAAACTCTTTTTATCAAAGGACTTTCAACCAAATAGCTGTTTCTCAATTAGTTTCTGAGATATTTAATCTCAGATATGCAATTTTTGCACGAAAAATGAGTATATGACATTCAAAAATAGGTCACGGTTATTTATATTTGGCATAAGTGCTTAGGTTACCCAAGGTTACCTTCCTTTATAGTATCATTAAGATCTAAGAATAAGTGCAAAGAAAAATAATAATACAAAAACAATAAACTATATAATAATACTAAATTGTCTTCTTGTCAGTGATAGTTTTGTGTGCAACCTTACTTATATAATCCTGTCAATGCAGATGTGCCATCGGAGTTATATATCTCACCTTAAATATTACTATCGTATATATATATATATATATATATATATATATATATATATATATATATATATATATATATATATATATATATATATATATATATATATATATATATATATATATATATATATATATGTTATCCATAAGCCTCATCCATTTTGCAAGGCTTGGGAACATGACCCTTGTTTACCTCCAGCATAGTTTACGTGCTTCCTCGAACCCGACCCTGAACATGTCAGTTTCAGGTTCTACCATGTTGGTATTAATTTATATAAATAAAAACTCGTGTAGACTCTTGTGGTGAGGTGTCTCTCATATCCGAAGAGGTGTACAGGAGGAAATCAGAACCAGAGGGAGCTGAGCTGTACCAAGCAGATGGTCTAACACTAAAAACAGCAAATGGTGGGGCCACTCCTTATGTTGCGTACATCCTGGTTGATGTGGAGATACTGGGATGTTGTACTGAAAAGTGTGGTGCAATGGTCAAAAGCAGAAAGGAATGATCTCATGGAAGAGTACCAGGTTTGACTGGAATGAACATACTTGCACATTGCCAGGAAGTGTTAGTGCAGGACTATGGACCTGAGTATATTCATATTAAATGCATTACGCAACATGCCGGCTGACAGAGGTGTTTCAGGAGTATTTAGCACATTCTTCAGTGTCAGACAATGGATTCTTTGGGTTTTGCCAGAACTAGTCATGAGAAGATTTCCCAAATCCCACCTAACTGTAGACAGCCAATCAGTATATGGGTACATCGTCTTCGACACAGCCCAAAGATGGATGTATTGGTTGAACCCCTGGACATTGGGGAAGGTTGGTAGCCTCCTAATCTACTTCTTTTTCCTTCTTATACAACTCTCAAGCATGGCAAAGAAATAGCAGTATTGGCCAATGTGAGGAATTCTCCAGCATGATTAGCACACAGATGGTGGGTAGGCAAGGTGACCGTCGAAGATGAATAATCTGACCAGAATTGTGGGGCTTTATCCATTGACTCTGTTTAGAATGAACCATCACATTTTAAAGAAGTATCTGATTACCTGAAAATGTTAGAATTTCATGTCAGTCTGGATGATGTGCCCAGCATAGCTCAGGAACAACTTTGGCAGATGTTGAGGCCACATAACGATGTGTTTGCAGATGAAACTGGAAAATTAGGTTGCACTAACAGTTAAGCAGACCATTCCTATGCCTGATGAAACTCCCACACAACAACCTATTCTCAGGATTCCACCTAATCAGATACAGTTACTAAGACAGTATGTTGCCCAGTTACTGGAACAAGAAAACATACAAAAGAGCTGTAATCCGTATGATACACCTGTGGTAATAGTCAAGAAGGACAGGTCTCTATTTCTATGTGGATTACAGGAGGCTGACTGAATATGGCCACTCAAAAAGATGCATTTCCCTTACCACACACAGCGGATTCTCTAGATGCTCTAGCAGGATCCCAGTGTTTTTTCCCCTTTGATCTGGCATGATGGTATTACCAAGTAGAAATGGAAGAGAAAAATATTCCGAAAACAGCTGTCTGCACGCTTTTTTGGACTTTTTGAATACAAAATAATGCTAATGAGACTGTCAGATGTCCCTAGTATCTTTCAGAGGCTAATGGGGAATGTCTCTAGTTCAGAAATATTTCTACTTTAATGATGTGTTTAGATAAATTAATGGCCATTTCTAAAAATCCAGAGGACCACATGGCCCAACTTCATACGCTATTTACCACACTGTGACAGCATATTCTCAAACTAAAGCCTTCTAAATGTCACCTTCTTGAAAGAAAGTGTCTTACTTGGAGAATGTGATCTCAGGTGTTTCAAGTGAGACAGACCTATCTAAGACTGATGGTTAAGCAGCGGAGCTGATGGTTAAGCAGCGGAGGGTGCCTCAGATGATTAGCAAGTGGAGATCATATCTGGAGTTTGCATTGTTTTTTACAGTGCTGTGCAGCATGGTTTGCCAAGGTTGCAGCACTGTCAACGGCCCTTATAATAGCGCTACAACAGGTATCCAGTTCATTAGCAATAGGTGGACTAAAGAACATGTAAAAGTTTCCAAACACTAAATAACAAATTAACTAAGGCACCCCTGATGCAATGTGCAGATTTTAGTAAACCATTCTCTTTGGAGATTGATTTAATTTTCTCTGGGCTTGATGCAGTACTCTCCCAGTAATGGGAAGGTAGGAAAAATCCCATAGCATTTGCCAACTGAGTTTTGAGAGGTTCTGAAAAAAACATGAGAAATTCCCACCGTCACTAACTCAAGAGTTGCCACTGACTGTCAGCTAGTTCAATATGGAAGTCGGGCTACTCACGCAGAGACGACAGAAGTCGCATATCTTTAAAAATCTCTCCTGTGATAGTTATTGATATACCGTACGTAAGCTCTTCATGATATTATTCCTTAATAGTTATACTAATTTCCTAGATATGCTTTAATGCGATAAATGCAGGAAAACGTTACTATAGAAGCCGTGAAAGCACACCGGGTGTGACAGCATTCATCACATATTTACAAGTTTTTAGCTGCACCTTTGGTTTGAAACCCATATAATTTAGTTTTCTAAAAGAACAATGCTTCATCTCCAAAATGCTGAAGAAAATCTGCACAGTTTTTCATATGAAAATCGTACAATATTTAAAGCCGAAAACGTGCAGAGACGAGACCGCCGGCCGAAAACCGACGATGCCGAGGGCTCCAAAATACAGTACAAAAAGTCAACACAGCATGCCGGTGGTGTACCCTGAACAGGGTATTCCTCTAGACTTCAGGAAAAACTTCAGTCTAGGCACTGTCCATTTTTCTATGCAAATGTTTTCCATGATCTTTGTACAGCAGGTCCACCAGGGCATCAGACACACGTGAGTTTGTTATTGTTTGTGATCGTAAAGTACGATCTTCAACTGTGTCGAGCTAATAATTCTTAATGAAGAATCGTTACATGTTTCTCAGAACACTATTTATTTTTGTTGTGGTGGACAAATACATGAAAGGGATGTAAAATAAAGCTCATCGATATTTAAGGAAGGAAAGAATAGTAACTCTCCCAAAACCGAGATGGTAGACTCAGCCCACCAATATTTTATTCTATTTGACTATATTACAGCCTCTCTCCCCTGCAGCAGTGAGTAAAATAATGTTGTTATAACTTCTCTCTTCCTTTTAGTGACAAAAAGGGCACACAAAATGAACGGGGTTTAGTTGACCGACTTTAATGTCGAAAATTAAATAATCTGGTGAAGAGTGGCAGTTTTTCCTCGGTTAGTGACATCGGGAATTACAGCTGTAGGTGTATGGAGCTACTGGCACTAAACTGGGCCATCACTGATAAGTTCAAAGACTATTTAATTTGTAGTGAATTCTCTGTACTGACTGATAATAATCCATTAACTTACACATGGTCAAACTTTGGGCTGCAATAATGGATGACTGACATAGAGAAGCTTTATTTTACAACTGAGTACCGAGCTGGAAAAGCTAATGGAAATGCAGATGAATTGTGTAGAAAACCCAGTGCACCTGAGACCGAGCTGACTGACTCTTCTCAGGTGGTAGAAGCCATGAGTGTGGATGGTGACACTGAGGGTGCCTTCATGGAAGATGATGGACAAGTCACTGCATCAGAAATAATATCAGGAGGTCCCTTAGGGGCAGTAGGATTAACGTTGCTCCCCAGCCTGTCGAGGAAAAACCTGAGGTTGCTGAGAGATGAGGATGCGAACCTATCAGTCCGCCAGTGGTTACAATAGGAACAGTTGAGTGATCAAGGAATGAAGCATTTCTGACAACAACCAAGGTTTAGTAGTTCGTGGAATCAAAGGGATCAACTCCATCCAGAATGATCTGTTATTTCGGAGGTGGGTTAAATCTGGCATGGAGAGTGTTCCTCAATTTGGTATGCCAGTCACACTAAAGACGGATGAGGTGTGGGTGATGCATAATGATATAGGACATGAGGAAAAGGAATGCACCACGCAGTTAACTAAGAAGAGATGTTATTGGCTGGAGATAGATGAGGATATTATGGAGCACTGCTGGGACTGTTCCCAATGTGAGTTTCTAAAGCAGTAATGCCGGAGGTTCGTATGCAAATGAATCCACTTGTGGCCCAAACCTTTTGATATTTTAGCAGTTGACTTTGCAGTTCTTGACCCTTCAAGTAATAGGAAGGAGAATGTGTTAACAGTAACAGATGTCTTCACAGAAATTTACATGGACCTTTGCTACCAAGGATCCAAAGGCAACAACTGTACCCAAACATCTGGTTGATGAAGTAATCAATAATTATGGCATACTCCAGAGAATTAGTTCAGATCAGGGGACCCAGTTTCAGAACACCCTAATCAAGCAACTGTTCTGATTGTGGGGAATTAAACAGAACTGCATATCCCCGTATCACCCTGCAGGGGATGATCAGTGTGAAAGAATTAGCCGCACCTTACACAACATGTTATGTGCCTTACAGCTAGTGCAAAATAAACAATGGTCACAAAACTTGGAAACACTAGTGGCAATGTATAATAAGATTCCAAATTCCAACACAGACTTTTCTCCTCATTTCCTACTTCTAGCGACTGAACCAAGGCTACCATGCGACATAATGCTCTCCCAAGTGAAGGAGGAGAGAGATTTGAGTGAAGATTGGATTGATGCACATAGAGATATGTTGCACAATGCGTGGGAAGCAGCAAGTGACTGTTTGATATGTAGCAGTTGAAAGAGGATTATGTCTTCATGCGAAACTTTAACATAAGGGTACAAGTGGTCAGAAACTTTATATGTAGTAGCACGGGTGTTTAATAAGGAGGGAAGTACCAGAGAAAAGAGGAGGGTAGTCCAGAGTAGTACATCAAATTCATTTGAGGAGAATTCCCCAAGTTGGGACTGGTGCGGAGTTGGATCGGAACGATGTTGATGATGAGGTCCCGACTGGGTTCATGTGGAAGATGATGACCAGTATGATGGATATGATGAATATGGAGCTGAGGTTGAGTTCACGCCTGAGGGAGATGACATGGAAATACAGTATGCTCATGGGATGACCAGGATAAGGGTAGTAACATGGAGCCCAAAATGTCATAAAGACTTTGTAGTTACTTGTAGAGAAGTATATTTTAGACTTGTGGTCGAGCGGCTTTTATATCTTGTAGTAGCTTCCCCACCAAATGTCATGTAGTGACAGGAGAGGTAAAGAATAGTATGGGACTATTTTTATTTGTCTTGGAAATATTAAACACGGAACGAGTATAAGTCCCGGGTAGCTACCTCCCTGTCTCGCTATCTCTCTCTCTCTCTCTGTTCTAAGGCTAATCTCCGTCTCGACCTCTCTCTAGGGTCGCTTGTCTCCTTCTAAACTCTCCTTCCTAAAATCTGGTGTAGCAGGGGTGTGTCACGTATGTTCCTCATGGTTACCAGATCTTTGTTCACGAGAGGACTGCTGACAGCTAACTGCATCATCTCCTTACTGGCCGCTGTCGTCAGCTTTCCTCAGTGTTAAGAGTGTGTAAGCATGTTTAGCACTGCTCGATTCTCGCAGACACAACACCTTCTCATCATTTGACTTCCTGCTTCTATCTGTCTCTCTATCTATCTATTTATCTATCTATCTATTATGTAGTCCTACATTTGCTCGGCCGCGAGAAAATGGCGTACCATCGACATTTAATAGTTATAACATATTAATACATACTACATACACATTATAATGAACTTATAAGCTAATTAAGTGAAATACATAATATTGTAAAGTAACATAATTGTATGAATATTGTATACATATATTATTCATAGTAAATAGTGATTATTCAGTAATATTACATTTTAAATAAGTTGTATACATATTTGAATAAATGCATTAAAGTAAATTATTTAACTGTAATACAGTATGTACTTGGGATATTATAGTGAAATGCATACATGCAAGAATAAAAATAGTTTAAAATTAAGATTATTGTAAGAGTTATTAATATTTCATTTAAAGATAATGGTACTGGTCTGTCATATATGGGTCATTCTTCTTTGTATTATTATTATTTTTTTTTTATTTTTTTTTTTATATATATAATTAATACTATATACAAAATATATACACTTCATTCAGGGTGGTTAACTGTGATGTTAACTCTCCCCCCACTAAATAATGACTCCAAATTAGCAATTCTTGCATGCATTCTGTGCATTGCGAACAGCAGTACTGCAACTACAATGCAGATGATTATAAAGACAGAAGGTGCTTGGCTATACACGTAATATGGGTTGAACATACTCAAACTCAAATATTCCCAGGGCTTCATTGTTTCATTGATCAGCTGCATAGTTTCATCACACAAGAGGTGGTCTGCAGTCGGTCCGGTCCATGAAGTCTGCAATCGGTCCTTAAGACCGACTGTGGACCGAGCAAATTGACAAAATCTCTCCACTGCTACATAAGAGGTTCGTCCATGACGAGTTCGTGACCGGTTCAAACTCTGTCCTTTAGGTCCATACATGGTCAAAACAGCCACTCGTGATTGGTCTGTGACTCACTTAACTGGTATGAGCTTGGTCCAACTGCTCTGCAATCGGTTCAAACTCACTCACACTTGGCTTGTGCTCAGTCTGCGACAGGTCCGAACTGGTCCTGTCCATCCTATAAAAAGCCTGCAGCATAGCGGCAGGTGTTGAGTCACTTGTCAGCTGCACTGAGTGCCACATCATGCCACCAAAAGCCACCAAGAAGGGCTGGGGCAAGGGTCGTGGTGCTGCCACAACATCTTCACCACCCCCGCAGCCACATTCCGATCCACCATCTGATTTGGAGGTAGAAACGGTTGAAATTCAGACAGCAATGCAGAGAGAGGCCAGGCCACAGCAACCAGTGATGATGATTACAGTGCCTGTGTAGCCAGCATTATCAGCAAATCAAAGGAAATTAAAGTTGTTTCTGACCTGTCCATGGAACAGGAAGAGTCGATGATAGAATGGCTCCAGGAAATTCCTGTCTTATACATTTAAAAGATGGTACTCTACAAAGACACAGCAAAGAAGTTGTTATGGGCAGAGAAGGCTGCTGAACTTGGGAAGCCTGTGGCGATCATAGACCAATTGCGAGCGACTTGCAGACCTTGTACTGACCGACAATGGAATTGGAAGACCAACTATGGACCTATCACGGACCGACCGCGGTCCTGAATAGGCTTAATCAAGGACCGAATGTGGACTGATTGGACCTATCAGGACGAAGTACAGACCAACTGCACGCCAAGTGCGAGCGACTTGCTGCAGTGACTGGTTCGCAAGCAGTTCTTGTAGTCCGTACCTCATAAGCGGTCAGCCCTTAGTAGGTCCTGTCGGTCAGCAACCAATCAATGCTAGGCTCGTGATCGGTTCTTTGATCAACTCGTCCTCGCTACACAAATTTTGAGCATGTCCAAAACGTGCCGAGTGGCTCCCAGTCCTTGCGGACCACATTCTATCCATTGCAGCCTTCAGTCGGTGCAAAGTCGGTCTGACTAAGACCTCGACCAGTCCATGCCAATTTTCGTGGACCAACTGCAGACCGACTCTGGTGTGATGCTGGCTTTATCAGCCAAGGTGTTCTGGGAGGACTACTCCTGGAAAGAATTCAGATGTTTTCAGACTGCTAAAATCAGTTCTAGGCTAGCAGGGTACACTGTTAAAGGTAAACTATTATAGGCAAAGTGTTAGTGTTGTTATTTCTTCCATGGCAGTTTTGGCAACGGATGTATATGTCTAACAGAACATTAAGTTGGAAATAGTAACCATGGGGATCCTGATTATTCGAAGATGGGGTTAATGTAATTGGAAAGTCGTTGTGACATTGCGTTCCCTTTAATTTAGAGGTATCAATGATGTATATTTTGTACAGTAACACTGAGTGAAAAGCCTGATGGTGTCCTGTAAGCCAGAAAACCATTTTTTTTAAATGCTGGGTAGTAACTGTATAACCAACCCATATGTGTTCCCTACTTGCCAACAAGTGGGTTAATGGAGGGTTAGTGTCCCTCCATGTAAAGCAAATAATTCAGAGTCAAACGGCCACCCCTTACGGAGTTTTATCATCTCTCTGTAGATAGATAGACATGTGTATCATTTAGCTGTCTTCATGTGAGTGTGAATCTTATATGGGAATGAATGAAAACATGACGAGATTTGTTTCGAACGAGGCATCGCCAACTTGTGGCGATGCCAGGAACTACATGAGGTCATGGTTCAAAGTTTAGCCTAGGAGGCTGTGTGGCGTGTGTCAGCTCAACCCTGTCAGGCTGTGATTTGGTCAACCATATGTACTGTGCACAGATTCCCACCACCTTCCTTGGGTGATTTTCTGGGCAAAATTTAGGCAAAAATAAATAAACAAATTAATAAAGACAAGGAAAAAAATAGTGCTTGGTCTTTTCCTTCTTAGCTACATATACATAATTTTTTTTCATGAAACATCCTCATCATCACACCTGCCAGGGAAGTGCCAGAGAACGTTTCATTGTGACTGTACATCTACACAGGTTAGTCGGGAGAGAGAGGGTGTGGAAAGCTGGTGAGAGAGAGAGAGAGAGAGAGAGACTATACCGAGAAGGATCAGTATGCATTATTTCAGCATGGCTAGAATATCCAATCAAACAGCTCCAGAAATACGAGGTCTGCTGTGTATATTTGAAGAGCCATGACTTTTCACTGTTATTACTGTTATTTAAACTTTGATTCTGCTTTTGGATGGGAGTGATGTATAGGTGTTCGGAAATGACGTGTGTGTGTGTGTGTGTGTGTGTGTGTGTGTGTGTGTATGTATGTGTGTGTTCGAGGTGTATAATGTTCTGATTAATAATTAAAAGAGAAATGGTAATAATGATGATGATAAGACGAAGAAGATAGTCCCATTCCGTCTCTTCTCTGCATTACACTTGCTCCCAGCCTACTCAGACTCCTGGATGGTACAAATTTACTTACTCAGGCTACAGAGTATTTCTTTTCAGTTACCTGTACATCTGAAATAAGAGTTCATACTCTGCTTAATACCAACATTGGTTTCCTATTCTAAAGCGTGCAGTTTCTGCTCCTATCAGTTATGTTATCAAAGATCTTCATTATTAAAGTTATGAAATAAATTTCTAACAAAGTCCAACTAGGAGTCATAAACAATAGAATGATTTTAAATAATGTCCTTTTTCACAGACTGAAAGCAGTCTTTTTAAGTCCTTGATATTAGAAAAGTTATGTATAGGGCTTGGTATAAACACTGATAAATGGGTATTCCTGAATGTATTGGCACAGTTTGGTAGGGTATGCCAGTGTAGTCCCTTGGGGCTACGTGACGTTCTTGAATGTGGATCATGAGAAGATTCAACAAAAAAAAAAAATAAATGAATCCTCAATAATCTGAATGAAAGCAGAAGAAAAAAGGGATAAGGCGATAGTTCTAGGATGACTTAATTAAAAATTCTATTAATGGTCTATGGAAGAATTCATTCACGAAGGGAGGTGTAATTGCTTGGATTTTAAATGCTGTAGGGTGTAAATAATCGCTGGCCTTGCTTCCTCATGGCTAGTCAGCCGAAGCTTATTGAATCATAGATGAATATTGAGTTAAAATGATCAAGGTGGTATATTGTCTAATAATCATTAGAAAGGGGTGTAGTAGCACAAAAAGTGTGACATCACTGGTGCATGCTTTTTTTTTTTTTAATGTGTCCGACTCTGGGCATAGGCTTCACGACCTCCTCTCAAGGCCCAGTAGTCCTCCTACATTCCATACAACTCTACATGTCACCACTTTGGCGCTAACACCCACAGTCCATATTGAAAACATGCTATAGGCTTTCTATTTTATGAAGGCAGTTTGGGTGGGGCCTCCTAAGACCTCACACCGCTAGCTCTGTTGCCACATCACTGCCACACATGTGCTTCTCTCCCCCCCTTCTCTCTCTATCTCCCTCTCTCTTATATTTATATTAACTACTTCTATTTTTATTTTCTTTATTTTTATCTCATTTTGAATTCTGATGGCCAAGCTTCCATGGCAGGAGACTGACCGAGTATGACCCGCACACACAAGGCTATCTCTCGTGTCACTCCACTTGACAACGTTGCAAAAGCAACGCTGACAAGTCTTATGGAATTTTGTACTATACTAGTTTTTTTTTTTAATTACATCTATACAGAGTATTTAAAATTCATTTATAAGTAGTTACTAACTCAAAATAGGAGAGAATAAAAGGGAGAGACAGATGAGCAGGCGTAATTACACATGTGTGGCAGCAGTGATGTGGCAACAGAGCTAGTGGTGTGAGGTCTTAGGTGACCCCACCCAGACTGCCTTCATAAAATAGAATGCCTATAGGGCTGTCTCATACAGGACTGGTGTATTTGGTATTAGCGGGGGTATTTTTAAGACAAGTCAGCTGGTCGTCTGGTACATCAGTAAAGTCTGCTTTTATTAAATTCAAATCCTTAAACTGTTCCCTGCCCCAGCAGCGAACTGAACCTGGGTCCAGTAGGACTGCAGGCCACCTCTCTACCGACTGAGCTACCGCCTCCCCCATGACTATATTCATTGCCTTTTATCAACTGGTATACTCGTTACTTCCACTTATACGATGTGACATTACCAGTTCTTGAAGTTAAAACAAACAAAAATAACCAGAGGATCATTAACCTTCTTGGACATATTGCTACTACCTTAACCCCACAACTGCAGGGCGTCACTTTCGTGACGCTCGGTAGCAAGGGATCATACTGCGGGGAGTCACTTTTGTGATTCTGTGTTATTTTGAATTCACCCGGGCTTTCAAGTGGTGGCTTGTATCATCTATCAGTACTACCAGTGTCCAGCTATACTCATTTCTGCAAATATCACCTGTACTCCCATCCACTGTTGACAATTTAGCCATTTTTCTCCTGTCATTGACTCCCCTCCTTACCTCCCCTCCATTATCCTCTCCTCCTGCCTGACCAGGTACACTACGCTACACAAACCCTGGACGGATTTTTCCACTCATTTTATCCATTGAAATGTGCCCTTTGCCCTATTCTTATACCAAATAATATATAAAAGAAAGAGAAAAGGTAACTGATACTGCCATACATCTGGAATGGGCTAATTATCATCTAGCAACACCTCACTTGCACTCGTTCGTTAATTTTCCCTGTTTATTTCCCCTTGAAATATGCCGTATGACCTGTTCTCATAACAAAAATATATATAGGAAAGGAAGGGAGAAGCCTAAGTGATATTTACATTCACCTCAAACTACCTAATTTATTATGCATTGTCTAGATTTCCTGCCAATCATTTCATAGCGTATGTATTAGCAGCTGTCACCACGCTGACATTGGCAACCCTTCACTGCCCCTAGGCCACAACATTCAGTTTACTGTCGTCTTTCAAGGTGAAACCACGTCGGATTCGCGCCTGTCCAATTCTGTCGCTTTTTAGCCCCATGCAAAGGGCCCTGTGACCTTTACCCCAACTAAACCTCGTGTGGGAAGGGGTAAAGGGCTAAGTGACTCTGCTGTGGAACGTGAACTGGCTAATTTATCAACGATAATGATGGACAGTGACAAGTGGAAATGTAAATAATGTGTAAATAGCAAGTGAAAGCAATGAATGTAAAAATAACTGAACAGTGGAAAATAGTTTTATAAGTTACTGCAAGTGACAGTGCATAACATAGTGTAAATAAAATAGAAATGTAAATAAAATATAGAATGTAAATAGAAATGTAATAAGTGGTAATACAGTATAAGAATAAGAGTATAAATACCAGGAGTAATGAAAGTGAACGTGAAAGTTTCGCTCTAGCATGTATAACTACTGGGAGTAATGAAAGTGAAAGTGACAGCTTCGCTCTCGAAGCTAGTTTACAAAACGAGAAAGTGAATGCCTGGAGTGAAAATAAACTACTAGTACTGAAAGAAACTTATAGATATTGTGTATATAAATAAGTGTAATAAAGTACTAGGAATATAAAGTATGAGTGTGTTTATAAATAATAAATGACAGCTCCACCTCAGAATACCATCGGGGCACCAGCATGGGAGGAAAGCTCGTATGCGCTCGTAATTTACATTGCTTTCACAGTGTTTTATTTTTATTTGGAAAATGGATTCCAAACTACTTGAAATTCGTAGAATAGTGTTTGTAATTATAGTATCAGGCAGTGGTAACCATATTACAGGGTATCGGGAAGTGTAAAGTGGAGACTTCGTTGCCCAACTTCAGAAGTCTCCACAAGTCCTACGGTACATGACAAAGGCTCAACAAACATCCCAGGAGAAAGCTGAAGGTATGTGCCATAAGCTTATAAAATTATAATATTCTAGGACTAATAACTGATTTTGGGCAAATATTTTTAAAAAGTCAGTTGGAGCGCAAATATCCCCACGGGACACGCATGGCACACTCCCAACAACCCCGTGGTTAAGGGGTTAAGGATAAAAGTGTTAGATTCTGGTGATGGTACAAGGAAGGATGAGGATGTAGTGACACATAATTAATTCCGGTTCACTGGGACGTGGCGGTGATACCTTACACTACACACACGCTCTGTGTTTCTGTGTTTTATTTTTTGTAAATGCCATGCTAACTGTTTGATGTCAGTTTGTGCCTGTTTTGTTGCAGAAGGTCTTAATACATTACGTCGCCTGAAGAGTGGTCGCTCCCTCCACACTGCTCCACCCCTGCCCTGCCTCCCGCCTCCTGGGGTAGGTTCATACTCTCAGGTTCTCATGACTTAGTCTGAACTGAATAAAATTATTTTATTTTAGATATAACAGTAAAAATGATGCACCCAAGAGAGGGTTAATGTAAACAGTACTGTCAGACTCAAATACTTAGCCTCAACTGAAAAAAAAAAAAAATCTTTTGGTGTTAGCCATCCTAAAACATTAGCTTTGACTCGTGCAGGAAACGGGTAAGTTTCTTTCCATATTAATGCAAAAATTAGTCTTAATATTAGAATACTGGGGCAGTCTTTTCTATCTTTATGTTGCTACTACTGGTCGATTTTTATTCAGTACTGGAGAGATCCCTCGCAATGAACGACTTAATCATTAAATACTGTGTTTCTGTCAATGAACATCAATGGAATAATCTTTCTGTGTCCCTTCACTTAGAAATATCTCTTCTAAGCTGAATAAAATCGTTATAAGATACGACACTGGTGAAGAACAATTAGACATTGTTTCAGAGTTATTATCAGGGGATTCTCTCAAGCTAAGTATAAATGCTCGTTTCTAACAATATTAAAAAAACAAAAAAAGTTATTTGACTTGGTTCCCCTTTCACTTCACTCCACGGTGGCTTGTCTGATACTGACTTTCATCTTCAGTTAGGGAACGATTTTTATTTATTTATTTATTTTTTTTTTGTAATGATAGGGTTAATAAATTTTTTATCATGATGAATCTACACAGTATTAAATCAATATAGTACTAAAAATATCATCATTAATAGCTTTTCTCTCAAGGAAATATGTATATGGTCACTGCTCCTCTGAACTGTCTGCATGCATTCCTTCACCTCTACGACGGGCGCGTAGCACCCGTCTAGCAGCAAACTCTCATCCCTTTTCTGTCCAACTCACTAATGCGAGAGTAAACCGTTACTCCCAGTCCTTCATTTATGCAACAGGCCAACTCTGGATCTGTCTCCTTCTGTCTGTGTTTCCTGCTTCCAATGATCTCCAGTCTTACAAACGCAGTGTCCAGGCATCTCGAAATGATCGGATCTTGAATATGGCTCTCTCTTGTATTTTGTTTTTCTCTTGGAAGGAACAATAATTGCGGGTTCGTGGCCTTTGGTTCCTTCTTCTTCGCATAAAAAAAAATTCTTGATAACCATTGTTCAGATAACTTACTCCTTTTGAGTTCTTAGTGTATCATTATGTTGTAATACTTTATCTTTGGAGACTAGTGGCAAAATGAGCAACATATACATTTTTGAAAATACATTTTCATATCTTTTTATGGAAAATTTTCAAAATCGGCAGAGTTCCTAAGGATAACCATTCTCTGTGTAGGTGATCGACTATCTGAAACCAACTGAGCTTGTCTATGGTGGGGAATTTAAAAGAAAAATGTGTAATAATGTAATTTATATTTACATCAGCTTGTCAAGAATCATTTTACACTACATTCCTGGCAATAAAATGACTCGGATTGAACTATTTTTAATGGTAAATTAATAGGCAAAATGGCCTTTTTTACTGTACAGCTTATAATATGTTGCTGCAGATCCGGCACGGGACAAACTAGACACCCTCTTTGTAAAAGAATATAATAATAAGTATATAAAAAAAAGAATATGAAGAAGCAAATTATGGCATTTGTGGGATATATTTGAATTTATCTTTCCTAATCATATTTTGCTGTGTAGAGTATGCATAATCCATAAAAGAATACAATATATTAGAAAAGAGTGATTTTAATAACTGTGGCATAACAGACGACTTCTCGGTTCTGGGTAAACATGGCCAGTGCACTCTGCCATGTACTTAAAAACTTATGGTATACTCTTTTAATTTAATTTATCATTTGCACTGAACAAGACGTGATAACTTTAATTCTTTGCGGCTGGAGGGAAGGAGCCGCCATGTTGGCGATGACGTCAGCATTCACACTGCAGACGACACTCCAATCCATCACACAATACTTTACAAGTAACAGAGATCATAGTTGTAACTACATGGCCACCGTAGATCCGAACTACCCCCCTCAGGTAAGTTGTGAAGGAATATTTTTCATGATGTAAATGGGTGGTACCTGTTAGGTAAGTACTGTAAATTGTGGTGAAATCGACCAGAAGTAGCTTACAGCTACACCATTCCCGAGCGATGCTCGTACCTCATGAGGTGGGAAGTGTTAAATGTATGCCGTACAGTATCAGTTGTATGAGTTTATGATGGTATTATGCTCATATTTAATATTTGACCTCTTCGTTATTAGTTTTCTGAAGAAAAAAAAAAAAAACAGTTTCAGTGACTCAACTATAGTACTTCAGGGGAGTGTGACGAAATACCGAATCGGCGGTCATTTACCGAATCAACACCGAATTGGCACTTTTTAATTGGTGTTATAGATTTTATCACCATAGACGTTCATACTCATCTAATTATTCGAAATCTGGTCAAATTTTTGTATTTAATTTTACCTTTTAAAAAATCCGGATTCACAGCGAAAACACGCTAAAATTAGCGGAAGTGTTTCTTCTTTAGCTGAACAGCTTGCCTTGGCAGACTTCTGCTTTGTATAATTATTAATTTAACATACAAATGCACTTATTTGCACTTTAAATCAGTATCTGTGCAAAACAGAAGTCTGTCAAGGCACGTTGGCGATCTAAAGTAGAAATACCCGCTAACCGTAGCAAGTTTTCGCTCTGACTCCGAATATTCTATTAATAACTAAATATAGCATAGTTTTTTTTACTGAATTTCAGATAATTAGGTGTGTATGAACCTATATGGTGAAGAATATTATATTTTCACAACAGTAAAGACTGCATTCCAGCACTGGGAACTTCCGACGAGCAGCCAGCCACCACTGTTTTCGTTTATTGTTATTGACTAGTATACTCGTGCAGAGGAATAATTTCCCTACTGTGCTTTTGTCAGTGCACTTACACACTGGAACAAAACATTAGCAATTATTCCTCTTGTAGGTGACATTCTTAGAGGTCAGAAATAAGCACAGTGGATCCTGGCTAAACGTTAACAAAGCAGACTATGCTGCCTCAGTGTGAGTAGTGACGTCACGACCAATCACAGGCCGTTTCAGTGTCACGTGATTTTTCGGCTACTTTATCTATTATTTTTTCATGTTTCTGCACATTTTTATTGGAATTAATGGTTGACATAGTTATTTTCTTAGTATCTTTTACCCATACAAGTATCTAACTTTAAAAAAAAATTTGACTGGAAACTCGTCTATTATGACACCTTAACAACTAACTTTTTCAGAGTTTCCCATTAGTTTCTTCTTGTTCTTCTACTTCTGATTCTGTCAGATTCTTCTTCGTCTCTCTCTCTCTCTCTCTCTCTCTAAGCCCGTATCTCCTCTCACAGCTACCGGATCCTCGCGACCACTCACCCTGCTACTGCTCCGTCCCCCCCATCACCCCCTCACCCAAGACCAGCGAGTACTCAGAGGCGCACTTCTCCCCGACCCTCACCCCTATGCACCTGTGTTACCTCCCTCACCCACACAGATCCCAAAAACCACACACACACTCCCCAAGATCCATCCAGTCAGCCACCACCTGACCTCCACCAACCCCCATTGCCAACTTCCAACCCGTCTCACCTCTCATAGCATTCCCATTCCACCTGCCCCTCCCACATAATTACGCCATGGCCTCACCATACTCGGAGAGCATGGCATCAAGGTGAGTGGTGAAGGAAGTAAAGCATGTGCCACTTGTCCTGTACAGTTCATCCCCTTGTAATATAATCTCTCCCCTCCATCTCACTCACCTCTCCTTGAGCTTCCCCTATCAAGAGTTCCTTATCCATAACCTACACTCCAACTCTGTATAAAACCCGGCGTATGCAATATACCCCAGTTAATGTGTGTTGGTCCCATAATATATACTGACAAATCCTCTGCGGCCAAGTGAGATTCACACTCACTTAACGGTTGAAGAATCTCTGGCTGGAATACACCAAAAAATGTCTTGATTTTTTTCTCTCTCACCCATGCCCAGCAGGCCGTCCCTGCCATCCCCCGGCACCCCCCACTACTACCACTACCACCACCACCACCACCATTATAGCCTCCACATCCTGTATCACTGTCGCAAATCGGTCGTGTATGAGTCCACCTCCCTCCAGTCCTCCCCGCCGGCCCCCTCCATGACCCCGCTGCCTGCCACCCCCTATGCCAACCCCGT
This sequence comes from Coenobita brevimanus, assembly GCF_032717465.1. Taxonomy (NCBI): domain Eukaryota; kingdom Metazoa; phylum Arthropoda; class Malacostraca; order Decapoda; family Coenobitidae; genus Coenobita; species Coenobita brevimanus. Next base: position 11,202,077 of record NC_136957.1, on the reverse strand, counting down.
CCCCGCCCCCGCCTCAGGTGAGAGTGCTCATGGTCGCCGCCAAGGGGTAAGCTGGTGTCACGTCTCACCAAGTTCATATGCACAGCCAATACGCAGCTTACACCATATGTGCTTCCAGTGTAGCAGTGTTTTATTACCTGATTGTGACAACATACTGTATGTGTGATTGCAAACAATCGACACGTTGCATACATCAACGTGTGTGCTTGCAGTGTAGCTGTTTGATTACTACACTGCACCAAATATAAACTATGTAATTGTATACAGATAACATTCTGACTACACCAACAACAGTGCATGCAGTTTAGCCGTTTGATTTGCTACACTATACCAACTTCTATGTGACTGTATACAGTCACTATGCTAGCTGCACCAACATGTGTGATTGCACTATAGCAGTGTTTGATACCTCACAATACCAGCTGATAAGTGGTTGCATTGTATGCAAAATATATCTTCAGGGCACTACGAACATACTTGTGACACAAGAGTGAGAATATCAGATCATTAGTGCGAAGAGTAGTATATCATCAGTATAACGTCATTACTGCACTGTATTACCACAAGTGTGATGTGCAGTAAGAATTATGTCTTCATTACAGCCATGACTGCATTGCACTAACAAATGTGTTATTGACGACTAGAAATGGAAGATAATTACTGCAGAACCAGTATGTACACGTATGTGATGTAGTTCAGGAACAATACAATCTGTTATCGCTACGTTGTACTAGCATACTGGCATTTATGGACACAAAGAAGGGAATATATGATTACCAATGCACCGTAGAAACTCCTAGAATTTATATGGCATTTTTTCATTCGTCATATACAAGTACTTTACATGAATGAGTAGTACAATAATTATATAGTCTCTCCAGTGCTACTACTACACTACCAAAATGCAGATGAAAGTAGAAAAATTACCGTATATCACCACTACACTCTACACATTTGTGTAATGTAATTGGTTTATAATGGCAAGTGAATTATTGGGGTTGTAGAGGAATTTTACAGAGTTCCTTAATTCTTTGATGTTTTCATCTGCACAGAGCCTCCCTCAAAGCTGACTGTAGATGTCTTCTGAAACGTTAGAGAAATACATAACTTGAGCTCTTTAGCTCTTTCCTGTGTTGACTTCCTTCCTTGCTAGTGAACGACTTCAGAGATAAAAAATTATATTTACATTACTGTACTACTAATACCGGTGTGATGTATTTTGTTTTTTTATGCATAGGCTTAACAGCCCCTTCCCTGAGGCCCAGCGGCTCTCTTACGTACCATACGCATCCACATATCGCCACGTCGGCGCTAACACTCATCGTCCATATTAAACACCTGCTAGGGCAGTCTCATATAGGATTAGTGTACTAGTAATAAAGGGAATGTTTTCTTCAACATGCGGGAGGGTCTTATGGTAAATCAGTAAAGCCCGCTTTAATGGAACTCATGTTCTTAAACTGTTTCCCGCCCGAGCCAGGATTCGAAGCTGCATCCATCCGGATTGCAGACCATCTCTTGTACTGAATAGCGTGCGGAGCAACAGCAGGAATTGTGTGTGTGTGTGTGTGTGTGTGTGTGTGTGTGTGTGTGTGTGTGTGTGTGTGTGTGTTTCTTCATTCATAGAGCACCTTCCACGTATGACCATTTTTTATTTTTTTTACCAGCCAAATACTAATGAAGCTTAAACGGTGCGAATGTAGTTTACTGATGTCGCCATAATTACGCCTTCGCCCATTACGTGATTGCTCTGCCCGTCCGTGGGTGCGTTCGTGTGTCCGTAACAGGTTTCTGTGCGCGAGATGATGAACTAGGCCAAGGGGTCAAAAATCAAGATCATATGGGGTCGACTTAGTTTACCTTTCTGGGCGCTATACCTCCTGAACTCTTCAGCGGATTTCGACCAAACTTTTGCAGTTATACAGTATGAAAGGACGATGAACAGATTAGGTCAGCAAGGTCAAGGGGTCAAAGGTCAAGGTAATTTTGGGTCGATTAGTTCGTCTTTAGTCTCATTTCAACTCACAATGAACCCTGTCTTGGAGGTTGTATAGTCGGTCCACGTGCAAGGCTTGGCGGAGCATACCGAGCGACGCCTTGCATCGGCAGCTCAGTGCCCGAGTTCTTGGCGTTTCATTAATAAAGTAAATAAACATAAAGGTTCCAGGATGTATCAAAAGCGGCCTGACCACACACTGTGAGTGATCACTGGCATATGTTTAACCTTGTGGCTGTGAATAACCTTCTCCGGATTTTGCTACAGGTAATAACTGACGATTTTATACGCCTCATGAGACAAGTAGGCAAATAAAATTAATTTTTAAATGTCACAGTTAGCATTTTGTCCTATCTTCCAACAGGAGATGGATGGAGTATACAAAGTAATGAAAGTCAAAGGGTTATAGAGCAAAAACACATTTCTCCAAAGTACACAAATATAGTCATATTAGGTTGCAGTTAACCCACTAGTTTCCTAGTTTCCTGTCAGTGAAATAACTGATGAAGCTGTGGAAAGGTCTCTCCTTCACTCTTTCCTCTTCCTTCTGTTTATTGGTGACTCCACACTGAGTGACAAGCCAAATGGTTTCCTGTACACCAGGAAACCATTTACTACGCTGGGTGGTAATCATATAACCAAATTATGACGTCTGGTGGTTTACTGAGTAATTAAGGGGCTCCAGTCGGATTGAGCCTGTGTAGGTTTATATCCAAGGGGTGGTTTGGGTTTATTGCTCACGTAATGAAACTCGGGGATGAGTGAGGCTGGTCACTCTCATCTTAAATGCCAGGACAACATGCCTAGCCCCGGGCTCCTACGCTCCTCATGGGGCTGCATAGGATTAGATGATGGATGTATGCATAGCTGTGGAAAGATTCAGATATTCATGGAAAAAGTTTGACATAAACTGCAAACATGATAACGACTATAAAGCATCGTACACCGTCAATCCTGCCGCACCATCACATACGAAGAGTGATTGTGAATGGCATCCTGTCCTACTTAGTGGCACTTACAGTTTTATGCACGTCACTTTAGGAGGCTTTGTAGCCTTGTAGAAACTTCGTAGCTTCTTGTAGTGTGTTTTGTAGATCAGTTAAACATATATTAGACTCATGGACGAGCGGTTGTTATCCTTGAGTAGTTTTGTAAGTAGATAATCTTCGTTCCCTTCGTCATGCAATGACAGGAGAGGTAAAGATTAGTATGGGACTATTTTTATTTGTCTTGGAAATATTAACAAATCCTCTCACACACGAGTCAAGTACAGAGTCCCATTGTTACCTCCCCACTGTCTCACTCTATCTCTCTCTCTGCCACCCTCTCGCCCCTGTTGCTAGCCTCCTCCCCACTACCTGTCGGTTCTATGGCTATCCCCTTTCTCATCTCTGTTTCCTACATTCTTGTTTAGCAGGGGTTGTGTCACATGGGCTATACTGTCGTGCAAGCTTCTAGAACTCTGTATGTCTGTGTGTATGCACTGCTTCCAGTGCACTTCTAGCACTCCTTCATTTAAGAGTTGCAAGCTCATTTCCTTTTGCTTGATTGTCGCTGATACACTTCCTATCTCACCCCCTGGCTTGGTGCTTCGATCTATCTATCTTTCTATCTATCTATGAGTTGTATTATTATAATATGGAGTCCTGACATCGCTCGGTCACGCCAGCTGGCGGTCCTCCGACAGCAATCATCATTGACATATGCTAATCTATTAATACATAATATTGATTATAATATTGTATAGATATAATATTCATGTTAATATTGCAATGATCCAGTAATATTACATTTTAAACAGGTTGTATACATAATTGAACAAATGCAATATAGTTAAATTGGTTATTGTATTACATATTGTAAGATGTGTATGTATAACAGACATACGCATATAACTGTGCAGTGGTAATACTGTTAGGTCATTATATTACATTTGGGGTTATCCCTTTAGTAATGTCTAATATTTCACCTAACATGTGTGATGATTTTGGTAATACAGAATTGTAGTGACAGTGTATGAATTGTTACACAATAATTGTATTGTACATAATTGTATTGGAATTGTTACATATCATTTGTAGTTACATAACTGTAGCAAGTGTAACATAATTCTAGTAACACTGCAGTAATATTGTAGTAACACTGTAATAACACATAACTGTAACGTTGTGTGAATTGTTACATAATTGTATTGTAACATAATAATTGTACTGTAATTGTTACATATCGTTTGTAGTTACATAACTGAAGCAAGTGTAACATAATTCTAATAACACTGCAGTAATATTGTAGTAACACTGTAGTAATACATAACTGTAACATTGTATGAATTGTTACATAATTGTATTGTAATTGTTACATATCGTTTGTTGTTATATGACTGTAGCAAGTGTAACATACTTCTAGTAACACTGTAGTGCTATTGTAGTAATACTGTAGTAATACATAATTGTAAAATTGTATAAATTGTTACATAATTGTATTGCCACCATCTTTTGTAGTAGCTTCGTAGACTCGTAGGCTTGTAGACTCGTAGACTCGCAGACTCGTGAACTCGTACACTCGTAGCCTAAACTCATAAACTTGTAAACTCGTTCTTCTTGCTATATACTCGCTTGTGGTTACTTGATCGTAGAATTGTAGTTTCCTGATAGTGTAGAATCAACTGTAGAACTGTAGCTGATATTGGTTACAGTCTCACCTGCTTTTGTAGATATTCACTGTAGATTCGTAGACAAGGTTCGTACTTCCGCTGCCACCATATCTTGTAGAAACTTCGTGGTTTCTTGTAGTGTGTTTTGTAGATCAGTTATACATATTAGACTCGTGGACGAGTAGTTTTGTAAGTAGATAATCTCTGTTCACTTTGTCATGCAATGACAGGAGAGGTAATGATTAGTATGGGACTATTTTTATTTGTCTTGGAAATATTAACAAAGTCTCTCACACACAAGTCAAGTATAGAGTCTCACTTTTACCTCCCCACTGTCTCTATCTCTCTCTGCCACCCTCTCGCCCCTGTTGCTAGCCTCCTTCTCCCCACTACCTGTCGGTTCTATGGCTAGCCCCTTTCTCATCTCTGTTTTCTACATTCTCGTTTAACAGGGGTTGTGTCTCGTGGGCTATACTGTCGTGCAAGCTTCTAGAACTCTATTATATGTCTGTGTGTATGTACTGCTTCCGGTGCACTTCTAGCATTCCTTCACTTAAGAGTTGCAAGCTCGTTTCCTTTTGCTTGATTCTCTCTGATACACTTCCTATCTCACCCCCTGGCTTGGTGCTTCTATCTATCCATCTATCTATGAGTTGTATTATTATAATATGGAGTCCTGACAGTAGCACCTCTTAGTTACTACTTTTTTATTGTGTTTGTTGTAACTTATTACACCTTCATGTGCAGCACAAGGGAGTTATGCGTTTTGCCTTTGGTCCAGTTTGTCTGTCTGTCCTTTTTTCTCTGTCTGTCACTCTGGTTGTCTGTTTGCAAGATGATGAAAATAAAAATGACTGGATTGGATGAAACTGCACCAAAATTTGCACAGTTTTGTAGGACGTTCAGAGGAACAGGTAGTAAATTTTTCACTTAAAAAAAAAAAAATCATAGCTTATATTTCAAATTCAGTTGTGTCCCCCCCTGTGGCGAGGGGGACACAACCTGGCCACACTATGGGGTGGTACTACTACTCTGCAGCCAGGTTGTGTTAGGAAGAATACTGCCACCGTATTCCCTGCGTGTCGTAAAAGGCGACTAAAAGGGGCGGGGTGAGGGGACTAGGGACCCCCTCCTCTGTTTTTTAGTTCCTAAAAAGAGACAGGCCAGAGAAAGGGATGGGGGATGGAGTTATCCCCGTACCCTGAAGATTGGGTCTATGAATGTGCGTGGATGTAGTACGATTGAGGCTAAAAGGGAGGAGATTGGGTGAATGTTTGTGAGAAGAAAGTTGGATGTGTTAGCTTTGAGTGAAACGAACATGAAAGGGAAAGGGTCGTCTATGTTTGGAAGTGTGAATGGAAGATTGTCAGGTGTTGATAGACGAAAGGCAAGAGAAGGTGTGGCCTTGTTAGTGAGTACGGAAGTACAGCAATGTGTGATTGAATGGAAGGTGTCATCGAGACTGATGTGGGTGAAAGCGAAATTTGAACGTGAGTTGTGGATGTTTGTGAGTGCATATGGGCCTGGTAGTGAAAGGGTTGAAGAAGAGAGGGAGTCTTTCTGGAATGATGTTGGTGAGTGTCTGCAGAGTTTTGGAGCGAATGTGAATGTGGTAATGATGGGAGATCTGAATGCTAGAGTGGGAAATGTAGCAGTTGAAGGCGTAGTTGGTATGCATGGTGTGCCTGGCAGAAATAAAAATGGGGAACGAATGATAGCGATGTGTGTTGAGCGAGAGATGGTGATTGGGAATACGCTGTTTAAGAAGAAAGATATTTATAAGTATACATGGGTGAGACAGGAGGGTGGAAGTGTTGTTGATAGAGCTTTGATGGACTATGTGGTTGTGTCTAGGAATGTCATAGGAAGATTGTTGGATGTGAGAGTTCTGAGAGGGGAGGGTGGAGGTATCACTACCTGGTGGAGGGAAAGTTAAGAGTAGGTAAGAGATGGGTGAGAGCTAGGAGGGTTAGGTGTGGCAGGGAGGTTTTGAAAGTAAGTGAGTTGGATAAAAGAGAGAAAAAGATAGAGTATCAGGAGAAATTGAAAGATGAGTGGAACGCAGTGAAAGATCGGGAAAATGGCAGCGTGGAGGAGGAATGGCAGTTGTTTAAGAGTGCTGTGGTGGGTCATGCAGAAGAGGTGTGTGGTGTGAGACGTGTGGGTGGTGGTGTAAGAAAAGGAAGTGAATGGTGATGTGAGGAAGTAAGTATGGCTGTGGCTGATAAGAGACGTGCATATGAAGTGTGGCTGCAGAGGAAGGATGAGATGTCATATCAAAGGTATAAGGAAAAGAGGAATAGAGCGAGAATGGTTGTGCGTGATGCTAAAGTGGCAGCAGATGAGAGGTGGGGTAGGTGGCTGACAGAGAATTTTCAACAGAATAAGAAAATGTTTTGGAAGGAGATGAAAAGGGTGCGAAAGGGAGAGTCTGGGAAGGTAGAACGAGTAAAAGCAGAGGATGGAAGGATGTTAACTGAGATGGATGCAGTAAGGAAGAGATGGGCAAAGTATTTTGAAAGATTGTTAAATGTAGAGGAGGAAAGGGTGGCTGAGATTGTGGAGGATGGAAGGGTGTAAGGAATAAATGTATTGGGAGAGTTGAATGATTCTTTGATCACGAAGGAGGAAGTGGAGAAGGCAGTAAAGGAGATGAAAACAGGGAAAGCTGCAGGTATGGATGGGTGTGCTGTGGAATGCCTGAAGGGTGGTGGAGTGACTATTGTTGACTGGTTAGTAAGATTGTTGAATGTGTCCTTTGAGAAAGATATGGTGCCAATTGACTGGGCAAGTGCTTGTGTGGTCCCGTTGTATAAAAGCAAGGGTGATAAGTATGAATGTACGAGCTTTAGGGGTATAAGTCTGTTGAGTGTTGTAGGTAAGGTGTATGGTAGAGTGTTAATTATGAGAGTTAGAGAGGGTACAGAGGGAGTGATTGGTGATGAGCAGTGTGGCTTTAGGAGAGGGAGGGGATGAGTGGATCAGGTGTTTGCTGTGAGACAAGTGTGTGAAAAGTATTTAGCGAAAGGTAAGGATGTGTTTTGGGCATTTATGGATTTAGAGAAAGCGTATGATAGAATTGATAGGGAGGCTTTGTGGACTGTTTTAAGATTGTATGGACTTGATGATTGGTTACTAAAAGGGGTGAAAAGTTTTTATGTAAATAGTAGAGCGTGTGTAAGAGTGGGAAATGCTGTGAGTGATTGGTTTCCCGTGAGAGTGGGGCTGCGACTGGGATGTGTGATGTCGCCTTGGTTGTTTAATATTTACATGGATGGTGTTGTAAGGGAGGTGAATGCAAGAGTTTTAGGTGGAGGTCTGAGTCTGGTGAATGTTGATGGTGGAGAGTGGAATCTGAAGCAGCTGCTGTTTGCAGATGATAGTGCACTGGTGGCCGATTCAGAGGAGAGACTGAGACAGTTGGTAGAGGAGTTTGGAAGGGTGTGTGAAAGGAGGAAATTGAAAGTAAGTGAGAATAAGAGTAAAGTGATGAAGTGTACGAGGTTGATAGTTGGTAGGGGGATGAATATAGTTTTGAATGGTGAGTTGCTTGAGGAGGTAGATTGTTTTAAATATCTAGGGTCACATGTTGCTGTGGATGGAAGAATAGATGCAGAAGTGAAGTTTAGAATAAATGAAGTTGGAAAGGTGCTGGTGGGAATGAAAAAAGTGTTTAAATGTCGTTCGCTTAGAATGGATGTAAAGAGAAGGCTGTATGAGGGTGTTGTGGTACCGACTGCGTTATATGGGGCTGAAACATGGAATATGGGTGTAGCAGAGAGGAAAAGTTTGAATGTAATGGAGATGAGGTGTCTGAGGAGTATGTGTGGAGTGACGCGTATGGATCGGGTGAGAAATGATGAAGTGCGAAGGAGAACTGGAGCTGTTCGGGAGATGGCTGGTAGAGCTGAGCAGAGGGTGTTGCGATGGTTTGGGCATATGGAGAGAATGGATAATGAGCGATTGGTGAAAAAGATAACTAGATCTGATGTGAGAGGTGTAAGGCTGAGAGGAAGACCACGAATAGGATGGATGGACAGTGTGAAGAGAGCGCTGGATGCGAGAGGGATGTCTGTTGAGCACGGAAGAGTGGCTGTGCGTGACAGAAATAAATGGAGAGAAATTGTGAATGAATAAGTGATGACGCAGCCCTGAGGGGATATTCTCCCGTATTTGGTCTGATCAGCTAGCCAGATCAGGTGCGGGTAAGGGGTGGGTCTGTTATGATGTGGCAGGGGTAAACCAGTTCTGCTGTCGGGCCCTGCTGCGGATGTCACTGATTGCATTGCACAGTTGACCCTTGTGCAGTGTGGTGCGGTGAGGATCTGTCCGTTCTCCCCTTTGGGGCTAAGATGCGAATGAATGTGTTTGAATGGATGAGTAAATGAGGAGTGTGTCGTCCTGTCTCGGCTACCTCCCTTTCCTTGGGGGAAGCAGCCTAGGTATATAGATAGAGATAGATAGTTTTGAGCCGATTTTTAACAGACTTGGTTCAGCAACAGGAAAATGTAATTCACTTTTGAGAACGGTCGGTCAACGGTAAAGGTCACAGGGGAAGGTCAAACATTCGGCCTTGTGGTGGTGACAGTAGTGATGATAACCTGATGAGACTCAGCCAGACATGCGAGTGTGCTTTCGGTGCTGGTGTGCTGACTGACCAAGCCATCGATGCATGCCTCAGTGGCATCAAAGGGTGCTGTAAGCACAGTGCACCGGGACATCAAAGAGGCAACAGCTTCACAGAGGGAGTGTACTTGTGCAGAATCGGGAGTGGAAGAAGAGGCAGGTGAGGTGGCAGCTTCTGGTGGCGGTAGCAATGGTGGTGGCGGTGGTGGTGAGTGTTGTAACGTGGCTCTAGGAGTCGTGGTAGGGTCTGGGTGTTTTGATATAACTATGCCCCACATTGACTCCTGACTTGTAGCAAGTCCAGAGTATTCCAGATCGCTCTAATTGGGTAGCCTTAAGAGCCTTGGCAACACCTTCACTAGTGGAGTGGAGCTGGTGTGTGTACTAGGGCAGGGTGGTGTTGCCATGATAATGCTACACATCACGCTCCTCCCACTGCACATGGACAAACACAAGAACTTCCAACCATAGGGAACTGGCCAGGTGTGTGGGTTTTAATATCAAGAGTACTGACAAAGTGCAAAAACCCTTAAATTCCCAGATGACACTAAAGACTAGGTAATACTATAGTTTTCTGTCAAGGCTGGGGGGTGGCAGCTTTCTAGATCTTGCAGAATTTCACCAAAAGCAGGAGAGCTTTCTCACGGGTTTGTTTAGTTACTGCAAAAGCCATCTATCCCACCTGGAGCATATTTTAAAATAAACCTGCACCTCAGTCAAACCAGTATCCTACAACACCCATTGTTACAGGGTGTACAGTGAAATGGGCTTGTACAGTAAGCAAGTGGACGGGCAGTTCACGACCTTGTGCACTGTGATTTCATGTACTGTGAATACATAATCTAATGGGAAAAATAAAATATGAGTGGGACTCCCTCAAGCATTAATATTTTTTTAACCTTAGAGACATAATAAAGGGAAAATTTTTAAGACATATACTACAGATGGAGCTAAAATAACAAAAGTATGGTGAGTCACCTTAAAATCAGTAGACGACAGGCCTGATGGACTTAAATAGCAGGGGTTCCGAGGCATGGCAACAAACTTTGAGTGTCCCCGCCACAAGGGCTGCCACACCACCCAGTTAGTCGGCCTCTTGCTCCATCGGTTATCCCTTATTCTTGATACATGGCCTGCCCACCTCTATTTCTGTTCTTTTATATCTTCTATAATGTCTTTGACTTTAGTATGTTTTCTCACCCAAGTTGACCTTTTCCTGACTCTTAAAGATGTTCCCAAAGTTCATCTTTCCAATGCTCTCTCAGAACGGATTAGTTGATTTTCCAAGGATTTTGTCAGTTTCTAGGTCTCACAACCGTATATCATAACTGGAATTATACATTAGTTATATACTTTTTGTTTCATACAAATTTGCATGCTACTTTTCATAATGTTTACTAATGTTTCATAATGTTTACTGAAAGCTTTCCATCCAATTGTAATGCATCTTTTTATTTTGTTACCATGGTCTTTCGTTAATTTTAGTATTTGCCCCAAGTAATTGTACTCCTCGACTTCTTCAAGAATTTCTATGCTTATTCTGATGACACTCTTTGGTTTATGTGAATTAAACCTTAGTATTTTTTTTTTTACTTCTTCATCTTTAGCCCTACTTTGAGACTTTGTCTGTTCAGGTCATTTATCATTTCTTGCAATGTCTCTCCTGTTTCTGAGATGAGGACAATGTCATCTGCAAATCTTAAATGGTCTAGTTTTTCTCCATCTATATTTACTCCTTTGTATTCCCAGAGTAGCTAAGTGAAACTACTTTCTTGGCATACTGTAAATAGTTTGGGTGAAACTGTATCTCCCTGACTCACATCCTTCTTAATCTTAATTTTTTTCTGCGTCTTCATACAGTTTAATTCTAGCAGTTCCCTCCTTATGTGTGTTTTCATGCAGTTTTACAATGTTCTTATTTACTCCTTGTTCTCACAATGAATTTATGATTGCTATGTGCACCACCGAGTCGAAAGCCTCGTAATTAACAAAACCTAAGCACAATAGTTTATGATATTCAGTAGTTTTCTCAATTAGTTGATTCATTGTGTGCAATGATCAGTAGTCAAATACTTCATAAGTCTGCCTTTTCACGAGGTTGGTTTTCTTCCAAATGTGTTGTAATTCTTTTCATAAGAACTTTAGTTAACAGTTTGTAAATGATTGATAATAAGCCAGTGGGTCGATAAATACTAAGATCTATTGAGTCGTCTTTTTTGTAAAGTAAAAAAACTATTGCATTACACGATGTTTTGGGATTTGTCTTCTTATTTAAACATTGAGTATATAAGTGGCAAGTCTGTATTGCACTTCTACTGCATCCAACAGTAAATCTGCTACTATTCCGTCATTTCCCGGAGCCTTCCCTATTTTCAGATTTTCAAGAAAAACATTTACTTTGTTTGGTGTTACCTTAGGTAACATGATGGAGAGCTACAAGCTGAGGCAGCCTGAGTATCACTGCAACTGAGTAGGTGTGGAGCCCTGGTGTCTATATAGGTCAAGTGCGAGTCAAGCTTCCTCAGACGGGACGTTGTATTCACTAAGTGCTAGGTCGACCTCAAGATCAGCGAGGGTGACAGGTCCAGAGTATTTCATATCACCCTAATTGGGTAGCCTTCAGAGCACTGGCAACACCTTCACTAGTGAAGTGAAGTTGGTGTGTGTGCCCGGGCAGGGTGGCGTTGCTATGAGAACGTTACACGTCATGCTCATCGCACTGCATGTGCACAGACATGAGAACTTCTAACCATAGGGAACTGGGCAGGTGTATGGGTTTTATCATAAAAAATGCTGAAAAGTCCAAAAACCGTTAAATCTCCAGATGACTCTAAAGACTAGGTCATACTATCGTTCTCTGTTAAGGCTGGGAGGGGCCGCTTTCTGGGTCCTGCAGAATTTCGGCAAAATCAGGAGAGCTTTCTCACGGGTTTGTTTAGTTGTTGCAAGTGCCGTCTATCCCACTTGGAGAATATTTTCAAATAAACCTGCCCTGCAGTCAAACCAGTATCCTACAACACCCATTGGCAAAGGGTGTATAGTACGTCCCTTTTGTGGTCCCGCCTCCCATCAAATATCCAGCCCATTCCACGCATTCCTTTGTTCTCTACTTCCATTTCTATAAAATTTTTGCAGATGCATGCCTCAACAAAGGTCACGCGGTAGATAAACGCGTTTCATTATTAATTTCTCTCAGTTTCTGATCCATGTTTCTCTTTTTCTTCTCTTTGCTCTTATTGATAAGTTTATTTAATTTCACTCATTCTGTTTCATCTTTGTTTTTACTTTCATTTACTATCTTTTTTTCATGAGATCGAGTGTCTTTTCTGAATACTTCAAGGTTTTGGTTGTATTAGGTTTCCCTACTATCTCGACTGATTCTCATAGCGTTTTTGTTAGTCTGTCATTCAGCTCATCAGTGTCGCATTCAGCATTATTTAGAGCCTGAAATATGTTCGTTATTTCCAACTGAAAGGCTGCTTTGTTTTCTTTTTCTTTTATTGGGCATATCTTTATATTTTCAGTCACCTTCATTTTTTCACTTCCGAAACTGAGTCTGTCTGTCAGCCTACCGTTCTTTGGTCACTTCCTACATTTTCTTTGTTGATAATTGTGACATTTGTGATCGTGTTATTCTTGTCTGCTATCATGAAGTCTATTTCATTCTTTGTTTCTCCATTTGGTCTTCTCCATGTCAAGTTTCTCCCTGTGTGTGTTTGTGTGTGTGTGTGTGTGTGTGTGTGTGTGTGTGTGTGTATGTGTGTGTGTGTGTGTGTGTGTGTGTGTGTGTTTGTGTGTGTGTGTGAAAGAATGTGTTCATTATTCTTATGTTGTACATTTCAACAAAATTAACCAGCATGTCTCCTATTTCAACCCTTTCTCCCACTCCAAATTTTCCCATACATGCTTCTCCATTTTTTGATTTCCCAAATTTTGCATTGAAGTCTCCCATGAGTATAGTATATGTGGTCTTTTCCTCTTCCTTTATCTAGGAGATATCGTCAGAGAATGTTTCTGTTTCTTCATTCTGAGCTTTGAGAAGTCGGTGAATATACTTTACTACTTTCAGGGTGCATTTTTTGCACAGTCTAATTACGTACAACCCATGCTGCTCTGTCAGCTACATTGCTGAATTTAACAATGTTGTCTACAAGATTTCTATTAATTAGAAATCCTACACCACTAACTCTTTCATTTTGCCTTCCTCTGTAGTATAACACGTGGTTGCTGTCTTCACACTGAGTAACCTTTTCTTTTCTGTGGATCTCACTCAAACCTACTATATCCCAACTATTTTTTTCCAATTCAGTCATTAAGCTATCAAGTTTGTAATCTTCTGTGTGCCTTCTAACATTGTACGCATAGATCTTCATGGTTTTCCATTTGTTTCATATCCCAGTCTCTAATTGCCGACACTATGCCTACTCACTTTCGGTGGGACACTGCCTGTAAGCCTGTAAGCACAGGAGGCAGTGAGGTTAGAACTATAGCAGACAGTGATCCAACGGGAAAGCCCGTCAGATCATTTGCAATAGAAGTCATGTTTGGTTTGGTGAATTGTTGCAGATAACCTCACCTCCCACCCACGTAGTTTCTTTTGCGATGTAATTATCATGCCACCTTATTCAGCATATTCGGTGAACCCTTATATATATGTATCGGATCCCATGGTCTGTGCCCTCCAAGACAGTACCTCGTATATCTACGACGCCTTCCCCTATCCACCACACAGGGACACGCCAGGTAGCAGTATGATTATATATATATATATATATATATATATATATATATATATATATATATATATATATATATATATATATATATATATACCTAGGCTGCTTCCCCCAAGGAAAGGGAGGTAGCCGAGACAGGACGACACACTCCTAATTTACTCATTCACTCAAACATCTTAGCCCCAGAGGGGAGAAGGGACAGATCCTCACCGCACCACACCGCACGAGGGTCAATTGTGTAGTGCAATCAGTGACATCTGTGGCAGGGCCCGACAGCAGAGCTAGTTTACCCCTGCCACACCTTAATAGACCCATCCCCTTACCTGCACCTGACCTGATCAGCCGATCAGACAAATGCGGGAGAATTTTCCCTGAGGGCTGCGTCATCATTTATTCATTCACAGTTTCTCTCCACTTATTTCTATCATGCACATCCACTCTTCCTTGTTCAACAGACATCCCTCTCGCATCCAACACTCTCTTCACACTATCAATCCATCCTATTCCTGATCTTCCTCTCAGTCTAACACCTCTCACATCAGATCTAGTTATCTTTTTCACCAATCGCTCATTATCCATTCTCTCTATATGCCCAAACCATCGCAACACCTGCTCAACTCGATCAGCCATCTCCCGAACAACTCCAGTTTTCCGTCGCACTTCATCATTTCTCACTCGATCCATATGCATCACTCCACACATACTCCTCAGATACCTCATCTCTATTACATTCAAACTTTTCTCTCTACTACACCAATGTTCCATGTTTCAGTCCCATATAACGCAGTCGGTACCACAACACCCTCATACAGCCTTTTCTTTACATCCATCCTAAGCGTACGACATCTGAACACTTTTTTCATTCCTCCCAGCACCTTTCCTGCTTCATCTATTCTAAACTTCACTTCTGCATCTATTTTTCCATCCACAGCAACATGTGACCCTAAATATTTAAAACACTTTACCTCCTCAAGCAACTCACCATTCAAAACTATATTCATCCTCCTACAATCTACCAACCTCGTACACTTCGCCACTTTACTCGTATTCTCATTTACTTTCAATTTCCTCCTTTCACACACCCTTCTAAACTCCTCTGCCAACTGTCTCAATCTCTCCTCTGAATCAGCCACCAGTGCAGTATCATCTGCAAACAGCAGCTGCTTCAGATTCCACTCTCTACCATCAACATTCACCAGACTCAGACCCCCACCTAGCACTCTTGCATTCACCTCTCTTACAACACCATCCAAATAAATATTAAACAGCCAAGGTGACATCACACATCTCTGCTGCAGCCCCACTCTCACGAGAAACCAATCACTTATAGTATTTCCCACTCTAACGCATGCTCTACTATTTACATAAAATTTTTTCACTCCTTTTAGTAACCTATCATCAAGTCCATACAATCTTAAAACAGTTCACAAAGCCTCTCTGTTAGTTCTATCATACGCTTTCTCTAAATACATGAACGCCCAAAACACATCCTTACCTTTCGTTAAATATTTTTCACACACCTGTCTCACAGCAAACACCTGATCCACGCATCCCCTCCCTATCCTAAAGCAACACTGCTCATCACCAATCAATCCCTCTACACCCTCTCTAACTCTCTTAATTAACACTCTGCTATACACCTTACCTACCACACTCAACAGACTTATACCCCTAAAACTAGTACATTCGTTCTTACTAGGATTCCCTTTATACAACGGGACCACACAAGCACTTGCCCAGTCAATTGGCACCATACCTGTCACAAAACACACATTCAACAATCTCGCTAACCAGTCAACAGTAGTCGTTCCACCAGCTTTCAGGCATTCCACGGCACACCCATCCAAACTTGCAGCTTTCCCTGTTTTCATCTACTTTACTGCCTCCTGCACTTCCTTTTTTGCGATCAAAGAATCATTCATCTCTCCCAGCACATTCATTCCTTGCACCCTTCCATCCACCACAATCGCAGTCCCTCCTTTACATTTAACAATCTTTCAAAATACTCTGCCCATCTCTTCCTTACTGCATCTATCCCAGTTAACATCCTTCCATCCTCTACTTTAATTCGCTCTTCCTTTCCAGACTCTCCTTTCGCAACCTTTTCACCACCTTCCAAAACATTTTCTTATTCTGTTGAAAATTCTCAGTCAACCGCCTACCCCATCTCTCATCTGCTGCCACCCATTCACTTCCTTTTCTTACACCACCACCCACTCGGCTCACACCACACACCTGTTCTGCATGCCCCACCACGGCACTCTTAAACAACTGCCATTCCTCCTCCACATTGCCATTTTCCTGATCTTTCACTGCGTTCCACTCATCTTTTATATTCTCCTGATACTCTGTCATTTTCTCTCTTTTATCCAACTCACTCACTTTTAAAACCTCCCTGCCACAAGTAACTCTCCTAGCTGTCACCCATCTCTTACCTACTCTAACTTTCCCTCCACCAGGTAGTGGTCAGACATCCCTCCACCCTTCCCTCTCAGAACTCTCACATCCAGCAATCTTCCTATTACAATCCTGGACACAACCACATAGTCCATCAATGCTCTGTCAACAACCCTTCCACCCTCCTGTCTCACCCATGTTTACTTATAAATATCTTTCTTCTCAAACAAGGTGTTTCCAATCACCATCTCTCGCTCAACGCACATCCTTATCATTCGTTTCCCATTTTCATTTCTTCCAGGCACACCATACATACCAATTACACCTTCAAGTGCTACATTTCCCACTCTAGCATTAAGATCTCCCATCATTATCACATTCACATTCGCTCCAAAACTCTGCAGACACTCATCAACATCATTCCAGAAAGATTTCCTCTCTTCTTCATCCCTTTCACTACCAGGCCCATATGCACGGAGAAACACCCACAGCTCACGTTTAAATTTCGCTTTCACCCACATCAGTCTCGATGACATCTTCCATTCAATAACACACAGCTGTACTTCCGTGTGTGTGTGTGTGTGTGTGTGTGTGTGTGTGTGTGTGTAGCACAGCTGCCATAGGGTTCAAAAGTAAATGTGTACTTTTGTAAAGAATGCTGGATAGAAGCAAGAGAAAGGAGACCTTTGATGACCGCACCTACCCTTGCAGTACTGTATCAGAAAAGAAATAATTGTTCAAGGTGGAGGGGGAGGGACGCATCCTGGGACTCCCAACCTTCGTTATAATTTGGACAAGTGCAGGTCTATGACAGTGCAAAAGTTCGTGTGCCTACTTATAAACTTTGATATTGTCCCCAGTGGTTGCAGTCCTCCATCCGACCCTGTAGGGGTGGCCATTAGGGGTCTCACCCTGCTGAAAGCATGACCCCTAGTGTTATTCACAAATGAGCAAAGTTTCATGTTTTGCGGTAAAAATATATGGACTCCCTCCCCCTGCCCGTGAGGAGAGGTCAACGGGAGTACCACCCTGCCTAAAGCACGGCTGAAGTATATGTTTACCAATAAGTAAAATCCCGTGTTTCTAGTTAACCCGTCACGTCCCGAGGTTTTCCGCACCTCCGACATCCCCCAGTCCCGAGGTATTTTCGATTTTTTTTTTTTTGGCTAAAACCTTCGCTTTTGGTGAGAAACATCGAAAATTCATAGAGAAATCGCTCACCTGAGGTTTAAAGTGCCCAATCCAGGTAGGAGTTCCTCCTTACCTGAGTGGGTTTTCTAACATGCTGGCACCAAAGAAAACGAGTTCTATGGGAGGGTAACTATTTCATCCACTCATAAACGGTATTTCTTTATTTACTTGGTACGAATGTATATGTAGTATGACAGTATATTGGTTTTCAAGCAGTAATAAAGGCATTATAAGCATTGTTTCACTCACTAACTAATCACCATACCTGACCTATTTTTGCCACACTGCCTGATCATTATTTCTGGCTGTTTCTTCTTCTAATGCTATGTAAACATTGTCCTCCACATTGTCATCGATTGGGGAATCACTCTGGCCCTGAATAACTTTACTAGCCAGGTCACTGGTAACAGGTCCTTTGCCAAGACAATGGCGTGAGGGGGGGAGGGGGGAGGTTATGCAGTGTAAGGCATTGTCCCTGCTTGGTATCTTGTACAGGAATAGAGGAAGGTGTCCGGTGTATACATACGAAAAATCACGTGAGAAAATTGAAAATTGTGCAAATTAGGTACCTTGCAATTGCACGACGTACTGGTACGTCGCCGGGACTGGCAAATGCAAATCGTGGTGACGTACCCATACGTCGTCGGGACGGGGCGGGTTAATAACTATGGCCATGTACTCCATAGTGCCTTTGCCAGGACCCTAGGGGTCTGCCCCCCTTCCCATGAGGGCCACCCCTCACAGGTTTCAACGCAATCCAGTCCGGAGTGCCAGTCACATGACGTAGGCGACAATGGAGCGCCGTCTATCCCTTTCCTTCGCCGTCCTGTCTAGATCAATCGCTCTCCATCCTTCGCCAATATAATCCAAGAGACTGTCCATAAATTTCATTCTCTGCCTTCCCCTTACTCTTGTTTCCTTCACTCTTCCCAGCAAGCAGTTGCTTTCAAGCCCCTTAGCTCTAAGTATGTGGCCAACAAATTTCAGCTGCCTCCTTCTTATGCATTTGATAATCTCTCTTCCCATTCATGCCCTTCTCAATACTTCCTCATTTGCCATTCGAGCTGTCCAAGGAATTTTTAGCATTCTTCATAATAACCACATTTCCAAAAATTCTATCCTCTTCTTCATGTTCTTCTTCATAGTCTATGTTTCGCATCCATACATCAAAGTTGACCATACAAAACATTTTGACATCCTTATAATCTCCCTGCTCAAACATATACGGGTTAAAATCTTCACTTCTCCAAACTTTGTTTTTGCCTTTCCACTTCATCATTATATTTCCTTTTCACAATTTGCATCTTGTGATATTAGATTCCCTAAGTATTTATAACTTTCTACTTGCTTTATTTGTCTCCCTCGTACATTCACTATTACTCTCACCTTTCTTTTCTTCTTTATTCCCATGACCTCAGAGTTCTTAGCAGTTATTTTCAAACCTCTTTCCTCGCATGACTCTTTCAACTCGTGTACCAATCTCTGCAACTTTTCCTCCAGATCAACCAACAAAACCGTGAATATTACAGTATGCACATTTCTTCCTCCTGCCACGTCCTCCAGATCATCCATACCTTCTGCTCATACAAGAAAAATAAATCTGGAGACAGTACACGGCCCCGCCTCACTCCTCTCCGAATATCAATTCGGACTGTCTTCTCATCTCCTATTTTCAACAGTACCCTTTGATTCCAATACAAATTTATCAACCTTATATGTTTACCATCCACTCCTATCTCCTGTGACATATTTACCATTTCTTCATGCCTCACTGTGTCTGATGCTTTTTCAAAATCTACAAAGCACACACATACACACACACAAGATTTAAATGCTGTATATAAAAAATTCTGTGAATTTTATGAAATAGGAGTCCAGAAGTACATCCCACAGCACAAAGAAGCAGATAAGAAAATACAGAAATGGTTCAATACAGAATGTAAAAAATCAAAAGAAAGAAGAGATTTGTTGCGGAATAGATACAGAAGACACAATAGTGAAAGGGCATATACAAACAGGCAAGAAACGATTATACAAGAATAAGGAGAGAAGCCCAAAAACAGTTTGAGGAGGATATAATAAATAAGCGTAGTGATCAACCAAAGCTATTTTACAGCTACATCAGAAGCAAAACCAAAGTCTATCTATCTATCTATCTATTGCCAGACGCCTCAATCCCGTTTGGGGTGGCCACAAACAAATCGCCTCCAAGTCGCCCTGTCCCCCGCCATTTCACTGCCCTGCTCCCAACTCACACCCCCCTCTCTCATATATCTCTCCACCCCATCCCTCCATCTCATCCTCGGCCTCCCCCTTCCTCTTCCCCCCTCCACCTCACTCACATACACTCTCTTCTTCAGTCTTTCACCCTCCATCCTCTCCACATGGCCAAACCACCTCAGTGTGTTCCTCATAACGCTTCCTATCACATCCACATCCACACCACAACGCTCCTTTATATCCTCATTTGTCAGCCTGTCTCTCCATGTGACTCCACAGGCTCCTCTTAAATAACTCATTTCCACTGCTCTCACTCTTGATTTGTGTCCTTCCAACAACGTCCAAGCTTCACTTCCGTACGTTAGAGATGTATCACAATACTGTCATGTAGTAACTTTTTCACTTCCATGCTCACTTCCCTGTTTCTTATCACTGCTTTCAAAGAACCAGCAACCTTTCTTCCCTGCTGTACCCTTTCAAGCACTTCACCCTCCGAAACTCCATCCTTACTCATCACACTACGCAAGTACTTAAACGTACTCACATTTCCCAATTCCTCACCATCCAACCTCGCTGTACATTCACTAACTTCACCTCTCTCAAAGTAAAAGATATAAACCAAAGTAAAAGATATAATACAATCAATTACGGACGAGGGAATCACCTATACACAAGAGAAAGATTTTTAAGAAGCACTAAATAAGAATTTCCAATCAGTTTTTACAGAAGAAAAAAATTTTGAGAGGGACTATGTGGAACATGCATGTCCACACATACTACCAGATATACAAATATCAGAAAAAGTAATACAGGAGGAGTTAAGTAAATTAGACAGAGGAAAAGCAAATGGTCCTGATGAAGTTTCATGTTGGGTGCTACGAGAATGTGCAAAGGAGTTAAGTAAACCATTATTTTTAATTTTCAAAAAATCCTTGAGTCAAGGTAAACTACCTGATATTTGGAAGAAAGCAAATATTGTCCCCTTATTCAAGAAAGGGAATAGACAAAATCCACTCAACTACCGACCAGTATCACTGACCAGTGTTGTAAGCAAGGTATGAGAAAAGCTTATAAGAAATGCTTGGGTAAATCATCTAGAAGAACACAGTATGATAACAGAAAGACAGTTTGGTTTCTAAAAAAGGAAAATCATGTGTTACTAATCTGTTGAGCTACTATGACAGAGTAACAGACACAGTACAGGAAAGAGAAGGATGGGTGGACAGTATCTATTTAGATTTCAAGAAAGCATTTGACACAGTACCACACCAAAGACTTTTATGGAAACTGTACCATCAAGGATTTCGAGGCAAACTGTTTTGTTGGATGCAAGATTTCCTCATAAAAAGAGAAATGAGAACAGTACTAAGGGGAAACTACTCATCATGGAAAGAAGTGACTAGTGGAGTACCACAGGGTTCAGTGCTGGCACCAATCATGTTTTTAATGTATATAAATGATATAAACAGTAACACTGGAAATGAAAGCTATCTAAATATGTTTGCAGGTGATAGAAAAATACAAAGGAGAATTACTAACACAGACTCTTGTAAAGAGCTACAAGAAGAATTAAATAAACTTCATGAATGGAGTAATACATGGCAAATGGAATTCAATGTGGACAAGTGTCATGTAATCAAGTTTGGTAAAAGTGGAAAAAGACCTGATTGGGATTATACTTTAGGAAATAAAACCTTTCACACATCAGAAAGAGAGAAGGACCTAGGTGTGATTATCAATAACAGACTATCTCCGGCTGACCACATCAGTGAGAAGATACGGAACATGTATACACTGCCTGCAAATATGAGAATAGCATTCACATACATAAATGAAGACATACTAAGAAGGATAATAACATCATTCATCAGACCAACCCTGGAGTATGCATCAGTAGTCTGGAGTCCTCATCTCAAAAAACACATAGACAAGATTGAAAAAGTTCAAAGGGCCGCTACAAGATGGATACCAAGCTTAAGGGATCTAAGCTACGAAGAAAGACTAAATAAACTGAATCTACCAACACTACAGGAGAGAAGGAAAAGAGGTGACATGATAATGGTATATAAATGCATATCAGCGAAGGAGAAAATAGACATAAATGATTACTTAACATATGGGGAAGCATCAGCAAGAGGACACTGCAAAAAACTGCATAAGAAGAGAGGTGATAAAGACGTAAGGAAATTCAGTTTCCCAAACAGAGCAATTGATCAATGGAATGCACTACCGAATGAAATAGTGTGTGCCAAAACAATTCACAAATTTAAGGATATGTACGATAAATATGATTTAAGACACGGGACAGTACGAGCTTGACTCATTCCTGTAAAAATAGAATTAGGTAAGAACAATTACGTATGAACACACACACACACAGATATATATATATATATATATATATATATATATATATATATATATATATATATATAGCATTTCCACTGCTCTTTCTGTAATAATTCTCAGTGAAATGACTGCATCAGTGGTCCCTTTACCATTTCTGAATTCAAATTACACTTGCAAGATCTGTCTTTCCTCATAGTCCGTTCTGGATCACTCTGAGAACTATTTTTCTCACCTGACTCATAATACTTATCGTACGATGTTGTTCCCACTCCGCTGTCCCTTCTTTCTATGGAATTGTTATAAATACCGACTCCATCAATTCCGGAATACATCCAGTGTCATATTATTCGCCATTTCTGTTATTTTCTGCACCAGGGTAAATTCTGCACTGTCACTGTGTGTCTGAATCTTTTATCGTTATGCAATAATTGTTTTTTTTTTTCATTTTGTTGTCCACCAGGACTTTTCCATGTCCATAAACGTCTTGGATGATACCGAAAGTAAGAGTTCATGATTACTTGTCCCTCTGCACAGCACCACTCCACCCACTTATCACCTCTCTGAGGCCGCTCCCCGAGGCCAAATCGTCCCACCACTTCATCTGGTCTTCCAGCTCCTATTTGGTGTTTAAGTCACCCATGATGATTACAATCTCATGTTTTTTACACCTCACAGTTTGTCTCCGAGGTTTCACCCAACCCAAAAGTTTGGCTGTGCATAATTACTGTGGCTTAGATCAATAGTGCATTCCTCCCTATGGAGGGATAGGCCCTTGAGGGTCCCACCATGCATACAACCTGGTGCAAGTGAAGTTCTACCTTTGTGGAAAAATTTGTGTTCCGGTAAAACTCTATGTTACTAATGGCTTTGAGTGGGACACCTAGGAGTTGCCATCCCCATGGGGTAAGGTTCTTGAGGGTCCCACCCTACCAGAAACATTGCCTGGGCGGAGGTCTACCATTTCGCAGGATTTCGTTTTCCTACCTTTCGTCCCGTAAGACCTGGAACTCATTCTTAAAGAAAATACAGTAACCCAGTGAGTGAGTGAAGGAGGGAGGGAGTGATACAGCTTGAGACAAGCACTATAATAATATGACCATGGCTGTGGGTGTGGCAAGGAATATTGACTTTCACAGAAAATCAGAAACATTAAAAAAAAAAAAAAATCATGTACCCAATTCACATGATGGAATTTTCGTTCAGTTCTTGCTTTCACCAGACGATTTTATTCATAATTATGAGACGCTTCCAGAGTCTGACGTGTAAACACCCCTGTCTCTTAACTCAATTAAAATTAAGCAGGGGTGTGTCACTCACTTAAACTTGTGCCTGCCAGCTCCATGACTCACCACAAATGCAGCCTACACACCTGTCGTACTGTAATTCTAGACCTGTCTTGTGAATATCGTGTTTAAAGCCAAGTAATATATAAAATATATAAGTATATTCTGTACATGTCACAAAAAATACGGCGAGAAACACAACAGAATCAAAACAAAGAAATGGAAATATTTTTTTACTTTGAAAGCCTCTGACATCCCAGTGGTGACATGTAGAGGTGTGCGGTACGTAGGAGGGCTACTGGGCCTTGAAAGCAGGCTGAGAAGCCTATGCCCAGAGTCGAACACACACACACACACACAAAAAAAAAAAAAAAAATCAAGCCATCCCCCCCCCCTCTCTCTCTCTCTCTCTCTCCCTCTGCATTTGAAGTGATTAGGGTGACATCAACTGCTCCCAGCCCTCCGCCTCTCCTTATGCTAATCCTACGAGGGTACTTTGTTAGTCTCTTCACTACCACGGGTTCTTCCAAGCTCAAAAAAAATTCTCTTGCAACGGAAGCAAGAAACTACAAAGATACGTCATCGTACTTCAACTGTTTTGTTTAAACTGTTTTTAGCTTAACATATGAGTTTAAAAGTACGGATAATAAGGTGAATAATAAACAAAATCGAGTGTGCTGAATATATATATATATATATATATATATATATATATATATATATATATATATATATATCGATTAACATCTAAGTAGATATCTAAAAACAGAAAACGATGTGAAAGGTAGATGGATGAATGAATAAGATGAATAATCTGTCCAGAACTGCCTTTGTATCAATAATATTATTACGTTAGCATTACACAAGTTGATTAGTGAGGGTGGAAGACAGGGACAAATTGGAGAGGATGTGAATAAAGCACTAATGGAGAGAGAGAGAGAGAGAGAGAGAGAGAGAGAGAGAGAGAGGCAGGGGGATCTACCTCCACAGCACAACGATTTGTAGAGAGAATTTAAGAGATGATGAGAGCGAAGATTCAGAGAGGGTGTATTTATGACGAAATTAACTTAGCGATCCCCATCCACGCTCCACTCATCAACTCAGAATGAACCAGGTGTCCCATTGCTCGTCCCAGATATATCCTGCCGCCTCGACTTCGTTCCCAGCTAGTCGCTGTTCCCATCAACCGTAATTTTCAGTCGCAATTTATGTCCCTAATATGTTGACTTTATGCTTCGTTATATCCTTAATTCGGCGTTGCTTTCACGGTAATATTTTTGCATTGGCTCCATGGATTGAATTTCGGTATTATATAAATTGTGGCTGTTATGGAGAATCTGGGGCCTGGATTTTGTCGTTTGCATTTGCAATTTTATTGAAGAATACTTTTCTCATTTTATTAGGTTTATTTTTCAATATTTTATGATGGATGGACACAAGAAATTATTACATTATTACAGTTATGTGATGGAGGTGAAAAATATTTAGTTTATTTTTGTGCCACAGCTATTTATTGACTGTTTTACTCCAGTTCATAATAGGCTATATGTCGATATGCGAAGCTGCAAGTTACTAGCGATCATTGGAACATGTAGTAAGAAAGGACGGTTAAACGTTAACAAAGTTAAAGTACTTGTATATTAAGAGAAGAGGGAAAAAAAACATAGGTTTGTATCTGCTGATGGTATGGGGGTCATTATGGCAATTATAGGTTTTTAATTGCTCCCCTGCCTTCTAGCAGACTGCAACACGCAGTTTTCGAATCTATTAACCAAGCCCCTACATCAGTTACAGGTGGGACCAGGATGGGATACTGAATGTTGTCCAAATGTTTTCATGGCTATCGACAACAGGACTTCTCGTCTGGGAGAAGGCCTAAAGTAATGCATATCGACTGGACGAGCGTTATTAAGGCAGAAATAAAGAAAGATAGACACGTCCCACTTACCCACAGAATTAACCGTCTAGGTCCCTGATTCATTGCAATGAACAGTGTTAATGGGAGTCTGATTTAAAAAAAAAAAAAAAAAAAGAATGAGGCTGGGAGGTAGGTGTAGAGATAATTATAGAGGAAGGAAAGCTTGGAAGCGTCAGGAGGAAATGGCGATGACATGCAATAGCGAGGTATACAGGCGTTTTTATAGCATCCTTCTTTTCATAACTCTGGAAAGAGGTGTTTCATAAGTGCATAAACAGGATGTCACGATGGCCTGGTGGTAACGTGTTCGTTTCCTGATCTGTTTGTGTACCGACTCAAGGGATCCAAACATAGACCTTGTCGAACATTGTCCTTCATAACGTTGACTTACTGTAAATAAACTCTTAAACAAAAGTAGCCAGTAAAACACTTTGAGTTTCACATGCATAGACCTGACTATAGATATCTCCCTTCTGTCAATAGTTACATAGGATTACATAGGAAAGCAAACAGCAACAGACCTTATGGTCCTTTCGAGGCTGCTTGTTACAAAGAAAACTATGACTACAAGATCGAACTCTACATGCTGAAGGATAAGGATAGTAAAGCAAGAAGGCTCCCCTCACCACCACACCCTCCAGGAAAAGTGAGAAAAACCACCATGCAGCAAGGAAAAACTGACATGGAAATTTCATAGCTAAAACTGGAAAAGAAAAGCCACATTCTATAACACTTTGTCTATAGCTACCCGTTTGAGTAACCTGAAAGAGAAAGTAATCAAATAAACTGATAGTTACGGCATGACATTATAAACTGGTACATTGAGTCAATGAGATGTCTGTGGACATAACGTGGAAACTACACACTGCACAGTGTTGATGTGTACTGGTGGTGCAACAGCCTTGCCCGGCGCTTTTAAGGTAGGCAGCAGTCAATCAGGCCCTAGCTCCGTTCACTCCACTGAGACAAGGAACTCTCCCATGTGGGACAAGTACACAAGTTTCCTCCTGAAGGAGTGACCCCTGATACATTAAAAAAAAATCCCGATGGTGGTCACTTGACTAACAGGGACCCTCAGAGATCCACAGCCCATCACAGGTCGAAAGTAAGAGTAGTGACCATTAACTCAAGGTTATCTGTGCAGATCCTAATTTGTGCTTATATTACTTTCTTTGCATTAGGGAGATTGAGAAATATATAAGACGGGTGTCTTGGACAAACATGGACTGCACAGTGCACAGTGTGGATGTACAATGCACAGAGTGGATGTTTAGGGGTGTTGTGGCAGCCTTGCCTTGCTGTTTTTAGGTAAGCAGCAGTCAGTCAGGCCCTAGCTCCGTTCACTCCACTGAGACAAGGAACTCTTCCATGTGGGACAAGTACATAAGCTTCATCCTGAAGCAGTGACCCCTGGTACATTAAAAAAATCCCAATGGTGGTCACTTGAATAACAGGGATCCTCAGTGATCCACAGCCCATCACAGGTCAAAAGTAAGAGTAGTGACCGTTAACTCAGGCCTATCTGTGCAGATCCTAATCTGTGCTTACTGCATATTACCTCATTTGCATTGAGTAAATCGAAAAATGTATAATGACGTGGCGCGACACTATGTACGGGTATGTTGTTTACGGGGTGTCTTGTAGACAAAAGGGGAATGAACTTAAACATAGCTATAAAAGCAAGTTATTTGGACAGAAAAAGTCAGCTGAGGATTCTCGTGCAAATACTTGTCTATTTCGTTTTTCAATGTCTCAATTGAGATACTGTTCACGGTATCTGAGGGTAATCTGTTCCAGATATTAACAACTCTGTTAAAGAAGAAGTGTTTTGCTTCATGGGATTGGAAACGCTTTACCATAATTTTGCAGCCATTACTCCTGGTTTGACTCAACCAGTCTATATCAAAATATTTATTCATGTCTAAGTTGTCATATCCCTTTATGATTTTGAGGACTTCAATAAGGTCCCCTCTTAACCTGCACTTCGTTAGGCTAAATAATTTAAATTCTTCATGGCGTTCCTCATATGGTTTGTTTCTAAGTCATGGTATCATTTTTGTGATTCTTCACTGAATTTTCTCTAATTTTTCAATGTCCTTTCTGTAGTATGGAGACCAGAATTGCACACAATATTCAAGATGGGGGCGCACTAGTGAGTTGTACAAGGCAAGTATGATATTTTCTGATTTAAACTCAAAACATCTTCCAATAAAACCCACCAGCTTGTTTGCAATTTTAACCGCTTCGGTGCACTGCTTGCTTGGTTTTAGGTCATTTGATATTATCACACCAAGATCCTCTTCATTGTCTTTACTTGATAACTGGATATTGTTCATTTTGTAATTTGCATGGACGTTGTTACTTCCAATATGAAGTACATGACATTTTTTTGTGTTGAATTTCATTTGCCATTTTTCTGCCCAGCTTGCTAAAGTATTAAGGTCATTTTGTAACTGCTGCCACTGTAATTTTGAAGTTACTTTACTGGTTATTTTAGTATCATCTGCAAATTTGGATACTTTACAATTTAGACCCTGAGCAATATCGTTTATATAAATAATAAAAAGTATCGGTCCAAGTACTGAGCCTTGGGGAACGCCGCTGATCACATTACGCCATTTGGATTCCTTTTTGTTTATCACAACTCGCTGTTTTTGATCTGAAAGCCTGTCTTGTAACCATTTCTGTGTATTTCTTGTTATTCCATGTGCTTCTATTTTACTCATGAGACACTTGTGAGGGACAGTGTCAAATGCTTTCTGAAAGTCGAGGTAAATTATATCTACTGCTCTTGAGTCATCGTATGATTTGTAAACATCATGGAAGAAGTCCAGTAAGTTAGTTAAGCATGAACGCCGATGTCTGAATCCATGCTGAGAGTCTTTAATTATATTATTTTCTTCTAGATAATTAACTATTTTATCTCATGATTTTTTCCATTAACTTGCACACTACTGATGTCAAGCTGATTGGTCTGGAATTTCCTGGGTGCCACTTATCTCATTTTTTGAAAATTGGTGTTACATTTACTAATTTCCATTCTCATGGAACTTTCCCAGCACTTAACGATTTATTGAATATGACAAAGAGTGGCAGCAGTAACTCATTTTTTGCTTCTTTGAGAATTCTCCGTGATATTTTATCTGGGCCAGAAGTTTTGTTTATGTTCGTACTATTTATGGCTGAAAGGATATCGTTATTATGGATAGCATAGTTACTAAAGACTGTGCTA
Organism: Coenobita brevimanus; assembly: GCF_032717465.1. Taxonomy (NCBI): domain Eukaryota; kingdom Metazoa; phylum Arthropoda; class Malacostraca; order Decapoda; family Coenobitidae; genus Coenobita; species Coenobita brevimanus. The sequence continues at coordinate 11,173,476 of NC_136957.1, read as the reverse complement.
TTTGCTTGGTTTGTGGGTAACAGTAAGTTTCTGGTGGTGTTTTCAACTGTAAAAACAGACGCAAAGTAATCGTTAAGAAATTTTGCCATTTCGACTTCATTTTCTGTGAGTTTGCCATTGTTCGTTTCTAGAGGACCTATTGATGTAGTCATAACCTTCTTCTTTCTAATGTGACTGTAAAATTCTTTAGGATTTGATTTGCAAGTACTAGCAATGTGGATCTCCAGTGATCTTTTGCTTTGTTTAATAAGTCTTTTCGATATGTGGCGCAGATTTTCGTACCGTAATTTGTCATCATTATTGTGTATAGTTTTATATTTATGGTATGCCTGTTTTTTGGCTATTAAGTTTCCTTTAATTTCACTGGATCACCACTTTGGTTTTCTATCACCAGCTGCACGCCTGTTATGTAGTGGCACACATGACTTTACCACTTCATTAAATTTTTTGGTGAATATTTCCCTTGCTTGGTTTATGTCATCGATTTCAGACATTTGATTCCAATCTGCACTTGCAAGTAGCGCTCTGAGACTGGTGAAATCACTCTACAATAATCTGGGACCTTTTCTCTGCTCTCCGTTTCTTTTACTTTTTCAGTAGTAATATTAAACTGTATAATTCGATAATCACTGGAACTAAACTCTGGTCCTATTTCAAAGTTGTTGACTAGGTTATCATTTGTAGTCAAGATGATGTCTAGGATATTGTTTCCTCTCGTTGGGTATTCTACGTGTTGGGGAAGGGCTCTTTCTTGAAGATTCGCATAAAGCTCTTGTCCTGTGAGTGCCGTTAGCGGTTCACCCCACTTTGTTCTCTATCTATCTATAGCCCGACGCCTTAATCCCGCAAAGGGTGGCCGCAGACAAAACGCCTCCAAGTCGCTCTGTCACCCACCATTTGACTACCCTTCCCCCAACTCACCCCCCCCCACCTCATATACCTCTCAACTCCATTCCTCCACTTCATCCTCGGTCTACCCCTCCCTCTCCCTCCCTCCACCTCACCTGCATACACCCTCTTAGTCAGTCTTTCACTCTCCATTCTCTCCACAGGTCCAAACCACCTCAGTGTATTTCTCCTAATCTTCTCAACCACATCCACATCCACCCCACAACGTTCCTTCACTTCTTCATTCGTCAACCTGTCCCTTCATGTCACTCCACATGCTCCTCTCAAGTAACTCATTTCCACTGCTCTCACTCTTGACTTGTTTCCCTCTTGCAAGGTCCACGCCTCGCTTCCATACGTCAGGGTAGGGATCACAATACTATCATGCAGTGACTTCTTAACTTCCATACTCACCTCCCTATTTCTCATCACTGCTTTCAGTGAACCAACAACCTTACTTGCCTGCTGTACCCTTTCACGCACTTCATCCCCCAAAGTGCCATCCTTACTCATCACACTACCCAAGTACTTGAATGCACTCACATTCTCCATATCCTCACCATCCAACCTCACTGTACACTCTGTGACTTCATTCCTCTCAAACACCATAACTTTACTTTTGTTTACATTAACTTTCAGCTTCCTCCTCCTACACACTGTCCCAAATTCATTCACCAAACCTTGCAACTCCCATTCATCTTCACACAACAATACTGTATCATCAGCAAACAGCAACACCGGAATCTTCCAAATCTCACCCTCATTCATTAGAGCCACCCACACATCCACTGCCCTAACTTGCACCTCCTTTACGACCCCATCCATGTATATATTAAACAGCCATGGAGACATCACACACCTCTGTTTCAGTCCCACATTGAGATCAAAGAACTCACTCAGCTCACCATCCACTTGCACCGTAGCTCTAGCTCCCTCGTACATACTCTTCACAGCACTCAACAATTTCCCCTCCACTCCATATATTCTTAATACCTTCCACATACCTTGCCTATCTATTCTGTCATAAGCTTTCTCCAAGTCCATGAAGGCAGCATATACTTTCCTTCCCTTCTCTAGATACTTCTCCACTAAATATCTTAGAACAAATATCTGATCTACACACCCTTTTCCCTTCCTAAATCCCCCTTGTTCTTCTCCAACTAGCTCCTCTGTCATATGCCTAACCCTATCAATGAGTATTCTACCATATATTTTACCAGTCACACTAAGAAGGCAAATATCCCTATGGTTACCACATACTTCTCTCTCCCTTTTTCCTTTGTATAAAGGAACAATTATACCTGATTTTCAGTCCTCTGGAACCCTTCCCTCTTCCCATGACACTCTACACAACTTCCATATCCACTCCACAACAATCTCACCCCCATACCTAAGCATTTCACCACACACTCCATCAATTCCTGGGGCCTTTCCCGGCTTAATCTTCTTCACTGCTTCCACTACTTCCGCTCTACTGATCTCTTCCTCCCTCCTATCATCTCTTCTTCTCCCAGCCATTCCCCAACCACTTATACTCGCACTGCTGTCGCTCTCTACATTCAACAAATCTTCAAAGTGCTCCTTCCATCTCCTCAATTGCTGTCCCTTCTCCACCAACAATCTATTATTCCTATCTTTCACTCCCCTACTATTTCCCCTTTCACACTGCCTTACTTTCTTTACCTCCTTCCAAAACAATTTCTTACTCTCCCTCCATTTCACACTCAGATTCCTCCCAAACTCTTCATCCACTTTCTTCTTACTCTCCTTCACCAGTCTCTTTACCTCTCTTCTGCTCACATATACCTCTCTCTTCTCTCTCTCATCTTCTCCCCTTCCTCTGCTCGCTAACCATTCACTATATGCCTTCTTCTTTTGTTCCACAGCTCCTTTCACCTCATCATTCCACCATGCTGTCCCTTGCACACCCTTGCATCTCCTCCTTACTCCACAAACCGCCTCACACGCTGCGCCTATCTCTTCTGTGAATATCTTACATACGTCTTCCACCCCTTCCATCTGCTCTAGCTCATACCTTCCCAATCTTTCTTCTGCTATGCTCTTCTACTCTGTTATTTTCTCACTATCTTGCAATTTCTCCACTCTTCTCACAGGTGATGTTTCCTTCTGTCTTCCCCTTCGTTACAGGTAGATTAAAGTCTCCAAAAATTACGCTATCCTTGTGACAACAAACTTCCACAATTTGATCATAAAGTTTTTCATCTGTCTCAGTTGACTGTGCTGGAGGACGATAGAACAGACATATATTTATTTTGTGTGAATTAGTACTTAGCTGAACAGAACGGGGAAGGGATAATTTACGCTGTCAGTCTTGTAGCCTCTCTGCCAGATTACTGTAGCTGGAGTTGAATGATGACTGACACACACACAGGAACTCAGGCTGTAAACACCTCCAACAACGTCTTGACAGTTTAGTGAGATCAAGTACATCCTACTCCCTTGATGTCCCTTTTTTTCTAACCATTTCAAAGTTGCTTGGAGAGAGTCAAGGGGTGATCACGTGTAGCAAATGTCAGGTACTTTATATTGAGATAATAAATATTCTGATATGTACGCAACAAGAACCTTCTCAGTACTAGCCTACTCGGCAAATAGGCAATAGGAACTATCTCAGCACTACACTGCACATTCATGACAGGAACTCTATCAGCACTACACAGTACATTGGCAGTATGAGCTATATCAGCAAATGTATCATACAATAGCTTTACATCTAAGCATGTACATCATCATACACATTGCAGCCTTCTTTCGAGGGGAAAATCTGTTCTTGAAGTGGATCGAACTGAGTTACAGATACAGCCAAGAAGGGTCACTCAGAGAGTGCAATACTCTCACTGCTACTACTGTAACTGGTCAAGGGTCAAACATTTGATTTTGCCTTATGGCAATGACTTTCGATCAGCTGCTCTCAAAATCGAATCCCTTCACCACTGCTTTACCCTGAATCCTTCCAAAGTGGGTCTAAATCAGATTGAGAATCTTTAAGTTGACCTTACCAAGTGACCTTGATTTTAGATCTTTTCTTATGACCTTGACATTTCATTGGTTGCTTTGAAAATCGAATTCCTTTATTCTTGCCTTAGCCTAAACCTTTCAACAAAGTTTGATTTAAACTGGATAAAAATTTTTAAGTTAATCTTGGCCCAGTTTGCAGAAACTACAGGTCAACCCCTTGTTTGATCGTCAGCACTTCCACTTCGTTTGGTCAAAATCAGATTTTAAAAATGGTTTTAGTTTTTCGATGGAAAGAGACACACGGATCGAAATTTATTCTTGCCCTTTGACCTTGGCCTTTTACTGATTGTTCTCAAATTATCTCAGTTCGTCATTGCTCCCATTAGCTTATTGGTGCGAGGCATTGGGATGACAGGAATATGAAAATTTAGAATGATAACAGTGATAACAGAAATGTTGGGAAATGTTTGTGGATGTGTAAATTAGTTTAAATAAAAGAAATTAACGTGGGGTGCGTAAATTGGACACGATAAAAGAAATTGAAATCCATGAAATCTTATCAATGGAATTTGATTAGTATGTAAAACAATGTATGCTGAGACAGCAAAGTCAGACGGGGAATTAGACATGACAACAATGAAGAAAAGCGATTATATAACTGAGCTTCAGAATACGAGGAGGAATGGAGAGACAAGACAAAGATGACGTGATATGGTAAGTGAACGCGTGAGAAAGCTGGTACAATAATACCTCGATATATGATACTCCTTGATACGACACCTCGGCTTAATAATGGGGGTAGATATACCACCATACACCGCCTAATGACGGCCAAACCCCGGTTTAACAATAGGTTTAGACTTTTTTAACCAATCTTGATGGTATTTTAGACTAAAATTGTGTGTTTAGGTTGATTTATAAACTGTTTTTAGACGTATATCAATGTGTTTTAGCCATAGGTGGGGTGAACATTATCATTTTGGGGTATAGTTTACTAAGCTTGATTTCTTCAAAACTTATGTTTGATTTTCATCATCAAATATAAGCTGCTAGGCCATTTAGACTGACTTTAACTTGCCCTGTTCTGACCGATTTTCGACCACTGACTCCCCCCAATCCCAACCAATTTTGGAAAAAAAAAAATTTTGGCTCAAACCTCCGCTTTTAGTTAGAAACATCGAAAATTCATAGAGAAATCACTCACCTGAGGTTTAAAATACTCCATACAGGTAGCAGTACCCCTTACCTTACTGGGTTTTCTATCAGGCTCGCTCCAAAGAAAACGAGTTCTATGGGAGGGTAACTACTTCACACCACTCATAAACGGTATTTATTTATTTATTTGGTATGAATTTATATGTAGTATGAGAGTATATTGGTTTTCACACAGTGATATAGGCAATATAAGCATTGTTTCACTCACCAAACACATCAACATACCTGACCTTCTTTGGTGACATTACCTGATCATCATTTCTAACTGTTTCTTTTTCTAATGCTATGTGAATATATTGTCATCGATTGGGGAATCACTCTGGCCTGATTTTCGTACTGTGGCATGACATGTCTTTACTGGCAAGGTCACTGGTAACAGGTCAATTGCCAAGACAATGAAGTGCAGGGGGGGAGGTCATGTGAGGTAAGGCATTGTCCCTGCCTGGCATCTTGTAGAGGAAGGGATCCCGTGTATACATTCCAAAAATCACACGCAAAAAATTAAAATTGTGCAAATTAGGGACCTTGTAACTGATGCACATTTAAATACATCAATGGGACTGACAGTGACAAAACGTGTGGACGTACATATATGTCAATGGGATGCGGAGGGTTAAACTTGTTTTGGGGCTCATTTGGGTGGGTTTGGTCTTGGTTTAGGGTGAAACCCAAAGCTGGTAAATACTCCACATTACACATTAAAAGTACCCTGATATACGATTCCCCGTCTAACGATGGGGTTTTACCTAACCAATAGCATCGTTAAACTGAGGTATGCGTGTATAAAGAAAAAGGAAACAAAAGAACTGACTAGTTGATGACTGCAGTGTGTCTGTTGATGCATAAACAAGGCTTACTACACCATTGCCAATCACATCAGTCCGAGGATATCATTTTATTTGTATTCATCAAACATAAGGGTGAGTTTTCGAACTGGGAAGGTGAGATGTGACCTTCATTATTCAATTCAGGACGAAAGGAAGAATAAACCAGAATAAAAAGATGGCATAGCAATATTGTCAAATTTTTAAGTCATCATAATGGGCTACATCACAAGGGACTTAATCAGACGTTTCACAGCAGTGTGGAAAGTTGTGCCTGTATTATAGAGCTGAACAATTAGGCATAAGTGAGGAATGAATTGGAATGTGACCATTTTCTCTGGGTACTTTTAAGATAGCCAACGTTTGTGTGCTGTAATTTCTCGTTCCGGGATCCATCTACATTGTTTATGAATGTGAAAGTAACGTTACAATCATACAGAGAGAGAGAGAGAGGGAGAGAGAGAAACATTGGGGATGCAATCCCTAATCTCTCACTGCAAGTGGGACTGGTATAATCAGGAGCCTCAGTGTCCTAGATGGTCCCAAAATACTTGGTGAGTGGTGAGCACCATTGACTCTGATAAGTAAGTCATGTCTTACAGCCAAATTACACTGTCACATTAGTCCACTTGCCAACCCGTTGAGTTCCATTGGGGACCTATGAATGTTCTATAGTATAAGGATTCATGTTGGATTTGTAATCCTAAGGGTATTTGAAGGTATTTCAGGATGGTTGTCCTCTTGACGTCCTTGGGTATTTTTCTTTTTTTTTTTTTACTCAAATTAGGGCCGCCATTTAAAAAAAATAAAATCATCAATGACTTTGGTTCAGTGCATGCTCATGAGGCAATTATGGAGTCTAAACCTATGTTTTTAAGATCAAAAATTTACATAAAGCCATTGAATATGTTGTCACTCATTTATTTTGTCTAAACAGAGAACATTCTACTAGAACTGGTGAGATATGCCTATTTGCATTATTAACGACATGGCTGCAAGATGGTAAGATAGGAGGAAATGATATAATTCTATTTCATTCAGTTGCTCTTTTACTCTAGAACAGAGGGACGATAATCAGAACCAGTAATAGTTATCTTCATTTCTAGAATTTTGGGTTTGGCATTGTATTCTAATATATACTTATCTGTTTACAGGCATCTGTCTCTGGCATGAAGTGTTGGTTCCTACATGTATAGCTAGTGATCTGAACTAATTTATATGGTTCCTGCATGAAATTAGAACAGTAGAGGTAGAAACATCTAATTTGACAAGTCTGGATTTATCTGTAACTGCTGTAATCCGTCAACATATACAATGCAAGGGCGAAATGACATGTAAAAAATGCATTCTTGATTAGGGAGAAAATGGTAGCATCATTCCGTAATTCACTGGTTTCAATTTAAAAATTTATAGCATAGTCAAGACAATGGAGCAGCTAAAGCATGGCATCAAGGTTGGTGACAAGACTGTCTTTGACAAGGAGACGATTTTCCTCCATCTTCTCATGGTAGAACAGCAACGGCAGCCGCAGTTAGAAATTATCTTCCAGTATGAGTTGTGTGCAATCCCTTTCTCATTCGTTGATGAGTATAACTGCCTGCACAAGGGCAACAAACCAGTACATGCCAGACATCTTGGTGTCCTGCAGCAGAACGTACCAGCTCCCTACGTTATCATTGTGGATGCACAGCAGCTCCTATATCACATAACACAGCATCATGGTGGTGATGCATCTCCGGTTGTTGAGAACAGCAAGCGCCATCTCTCACTCTACCCTTCTAATAGTAAAAAGATTTTGATGTTTGACAAGTACCACAACATCTCGGCCAAAGACAATGAGTGAATGCGACGTGGTGGCTAGGGTACCACTAACTACAACGTGACTATTAACAGTCCACTCCCCAACAGAAATGCCATTATGAAGAACAAACACAAACAGCAGCTTGCGACAGTATTATCACCATTCAGCCTGGGAGATTATACAGCTTTGGAGTGTCTAGATGACTATGTTTTTTCACATGATGAGACTAAAGTCATACTGACTACATACTTGCTGCAAGCAGCTGAGTGTAATCAAGTAATCAAGATCCTCAGTAACGATACCGATGTGTTGGTATTACCGTCATACTGGGCTTGGAAAGGTCAACTGCACCAAGTATGCAGAGTTCAGATGGGCTGCTGGAAGGAGAAATTGTGGACATCAATGGGGCATGTAAGAAGCTGGATCCTAAATGTTTGCAGTTGTTGGGCCTGAATGCCCTAGCCCGTTGTGATACTGTCAATGCTGGGAACGCTACTATTAAAAAGTAGCGGCGCTCCCATTCCCGTTACTTTCGAAAAAGTAGTGGCGTTACTGGTTTCGCTACTTGATACGAAATGTAGCGGCGCTCCCGCTCAAGCTACTTTGGATAAGAAAAAGGTACGCAAAGGAGAGGTCAACAAAAATCAGTGATGTAGCAATACACTATATACTGTTTTGATATTAATCAGTCTGAGTGGTTATATTGTGTACCAGTAATGTCAGTATATACTTATACTAAAAAAAAGAAAAAATCATATACATGTCGGTGTCACTTTAGTGAAGCTTAGAGCCGAAGGTACAGGAAAAAGCTATTTACTGTAGGCCTATAATGTAACAAATGTTCTTTTACATTTTTACCTAGTATACCTACTGAAAGTAACATACGTAAATAAAAGGCAAAAAAAAAAAATGTGGCCTACCATTGATACATATTATATAGATTTATTATATTTTCAATGATACCTATTTAAGATATGTACGAAAACGAAAGTAAAAATGAACTGGGGCTTTCTTTTAAAGGCTATACAAGAGCAATGTTTTTTTTCCATTACTTTAAACTGAAAGTAACATACTGTTACGAAATAATAACGTAGTGAGTTAGAATTAGTCTGAAAGAGAGAGTGAGGAGGAGAGCAGGAGTTAGAGACGGGGATAGTTAGAGGTGTGTGTGTGTGTGTGTGTGTGTGTGTGTGTGTGTGTGTGTGTGTGTGTGTGTGTGTGTGTGTGTGTTTTAGCACTGCCTACATCTAGCTGTCATCCTTATTTATCTTAATTTAAATGATCGATAATTAACTATGACTCTTAAGGTAGCCAAATGCCTCGTCATCTAATTATTGCACGTTACTAATAAATAATGATTAATAAATTACTGATGTAATGTAGAACAAACATCATTAATTGACAGAATTGACGAAAGTATTAATTTTCGTCATTGATATACAATATACAACCAAACCGTCGGCATATCTATATGTACTCAACGACTCCGGACCTGTATTAGTCGCGCGAGTAGCGAGCAGCGCGGTAACGTGTGAGTACGGCCAAAAAGTAGTGGCACTCTCAGTTCCGCTACTGGCTTTAAAAAAGTAATGGCGTTACTACCATCGCTATTAAAACAGTAGCGGCACTATTCCCAGCTTTGGATACTGTATTATATCCTTTTAAAAGGGGGAAATTGGTGCTCTAAATATCAGGCAGGCAGGAAATTTCTCTGGATTGTAAGGGCTACTGGGTGAGGAAGATGCCACAGAAAGTGACCTTATGAAAGAGGACAGGAGTTCTTTGCAGTCACCTTATCGAATACAACCAACTACAGAATCTATACAGGGAAAAAATGGAAGCCAGTGTATATTATGACCCTGTCTCCCACACATGCTAACCTGTTTCTTCACGTGCAGCGAGCACATCTCCAAATGATATTGTGGAAAGCAACTGATCAGCTTGGCCCTCCAACAGTGGATATCGAGAAACTGGGATGGAATGTGAAGGATAGAATCCCATTGTTCATTTGCTGCTAATCATCCAGCTCCTCCTGGCCTAAATGATCTTCGTTGTGGTTGCAGAGGAGAGGGCAGAGCCTGAAGCAATACAACCGGCTCTTGTCACAGAAACCAATTATCCTGCAGTATCTATTGCATATATGGAGGCACAGAGGAGTAGACTGTAGCACCAGTCGAGCAGGGCAGTACTCCCGAGGTGGATGGAAAGCTGATGACAGGGAGTGCTGGAGCTCCCGTTTCATCAGCCCTCAGGACTAGATCCTGACCATCCCCCTTTGCTGAACTTTTTCAGTGTCTCAGTTACACAGAGAGTAGGCCAGCATGCTCTCCAGTACAAATTTCTCTAACTATCTTCACCAAACTACATGCACAGTACACACTACACTTCCTATTCAAAATTCACCAAAAATGACGTCAATTCACCCAGCCTCGGAGTCCCCAAGGGGGGGGGTCCATAAATGCCCCCACCATCTGCCCCTCTCCCGGTGACGACTCGAGGTGCCTGGAACCACTATCTGACTCTCTTCTTCTTCATTTCTGCAACATTCGTGGCCTCTCATCTAACTTTCGCTCTGTTGAGCACCACCTCTCCTTTAAACCTCACCTTCTTTTTCTAAAGGAGACTCAGCTGTCTGAGGCAACTGACAGCAAACCCTTTTCTGTATCCTCCTACTTTCTCTATACTCATTTCAAAGCCAAAGGTGGCTGTTGTGTATACATACGCAACGACTTATCTTGCTCTCGTGTTCCTGAACTTGATTCTTTTGAATTCTCCACACTCTGGCTTCGGCTTTCCTGTCATTCTCTGACTAAATATATCTGTGCTGTTTACTTATCCCCTAATTCTACTGACTATCAAAAATTCTTCGACTATCTTACTTCTGCGATGGAACACATTCTGTCCATTTCTCCTTTCTCTGAAATCTCCATTCTAGGAGATTTCAATGTTCACCACCACCTTTGGCTCTCCTCTCCTTTCACGGATCCACCTGGTGAACAAGCCTACATCTTTTCTATCCTTAATGACCTAGAGCAGCTTGTACAGCACCCTACCCGTATCCCTGACCGCCTTGGAGAGAGCTCCAACATACTTGACCTCTTCCTCACAACTAATCCTTCTGCTTACTCTGTTAATCTTTTCTCTCCGTTGGGCTCCTCCAATCATAACCTTATTACCTTAACCTGTCCTATCACTCTGGTACGGCCTGTGGACCCTCCAGGGAAACGTCGTCAGTGGCATTTTGGAGCCGTGGACTGGGGGGCCCTCAGGCAGTACTTCTTTGATTTTCCCTGGAATGATTATTGCTTCCATGGCCGTGAGCCATCTGAGCGTGCCTTGCGCATTACGGAGGTTATTCTCTCGGGCATGGAAGCATACATTCCTTTCTCATATCCTTTGACTAACGCAAGAAAGCCTTGGTTTAATCACGCTTGTTCTAATGCTGTCCGCAACAAGGAGAAGGCCTACAAAAGGTACCGGAGCCAACCCACCCATGAATCACATAATCTTTACATTTCTGCCCGGAATCGTGCTAAGTCTGTTCTTCGCTCTACTAAAAATAATTTCATCCATACTAAATGCTCTCAACTCTCCAACTCGAATTCTTCCCGCTCCTTCTGGCACCTTGCCAAAAATCTTTCTAACAACTTTACCTCATCATCCTTCCCTCCTCTTTTCTACTCTGATGGTTCTGTAGCTATTTCTTCTACTGATCAAGCAGATCTCTTCGCACAGACTTTCTCCTCCAATTCCACCTTAGACGATTCCGGTGCTGTTCCTCCATCACTTCCCCCCTCTGACTTCCTCATGGCTGACATTAAAATTTCTTCAGTTGATGTATTTTCTGCCATCACTGGCCTCAGTACTAACAAGGCATATGGGCCTGATGGGGTCCCTCCTGTTGTTCTCAAGAACTGTGCTTCTGTGCTTACACCCTGCCTAGGCAAAATATTTCGCCTTTGTCTGTCAACTTGTACCTTTCCTTCTTGCTGGAAGTTTGCTCTCATTCAGCCAGTCCCAAAGAAGGGTGACCACTCCCAACCCTCCAACTATCGTCCAATTGCTTTAACGTCCTGTATTTCAAAAGTTTTCAAGTCAATTCTTAATAGAAAAATTTTAAGACATCTTTCCTATCACAACCTTCTTTCCGATCGTCAGTATGGGTTCCGTCAGGGACGCTCCACTGGCGATCTTCTCACCTACCTTTCAGACTCCTGGTCATCCTCCTTTCGGGACTTTGGTGAAAGCTTTGCCATTGCACTTGACATCTCAAAGGCTTTCGATCGAGTCTGGCATAAATCTTTAATTTCCAAACTCCCCTTCTACGGTTTCTATCCTTCTATCTGTGCCTTCATCACTAGCTTCCTTTCTGGTCGTTCTGTAGCCGCTGTTGTAGACGGCCATCGTTCTTCTCCTAGATCTATCAACAGTGGTGTTCCTCAGGGCTCTGTCCTATCACCAACTCTCTTCCTTTTATTCATCAATGATCTTCTAAGCTGTACATCTAACCCTATCCACTCATACGCTGATGACTCCACCCTTGACCTTTCCATTTGGTTCCCGCAACGCCCATCTCAACAGGTACTTCAAGAAACGAGGGATGAGGGTATGGCACACGTAATGTCTGACTTGGCTCATATCTCTGACTGGGGCAAAAATAATATGGTTGTCTTTAATGCATCTAAGACTCAGTTCTTACACCTATCAACCCGACAAAATCTTCCACAGGTATACCCACTAATGTTTAATAATATTCAACTTAATCCTGCATCATCCTTGAACATGCTTGGGGTTTCATTTACTCGGGACTTAACTTGGAAAGATCATATTACATCTCTTGTAAAATCTGCTTCCAAGAGATTGGGTATGCTAAGCCGACTCTGCTCTTTCTTTACCCCTGCACAATTGTTGACTCTATACAGGGGTTTTATCCGCCCCTGTGTGGAGTACAACTCTCACGTGTGGGGAGGCTCCCCACATACAGCTCTTCTCAATAGGATGGAGTCAAAGGCTTTTCGTCTCATTAACTCTCCTCCTCTTACTGACTCCCTTCAACCTCTGTCTCTTCGCCGCACTGTTGCATCTTTATCTCTTTTCTATCGCTACTTTAATGGTCACTGCTCCTCTGAACTATCTGCTTGCATTCCTCCACCTCTACGACGGGCGCGTAGCACCCGTCTGGCAGCAAACTCTCATCCCTTTTCTGTCCAGCTCTCTAATGCAAGAGTTAACCGTTACTCCCAGTCTTTCATTTATGCAACAGGTCAGCTCTGGAACTGTCTCCCTCTGTCTGTATTTCCTGCTGCCTATGATCTCCAGTCTTTCAAACGTAGTGTGTCCAGGCATCTCAAAATGATCGGATCTTGAATTTGGCTCTTTATTGTATTTTGTTTTTCTCTTGGAGGGAACTGTTAATGCGGGCTCATGGCCTTTGGTTCCTTCTTCCTCGCATAAAAAAAAAAAAAGATGGATGTCATAACCCAATCTTATTTAAACCTTTCAATTCAGTGACATACTGTAATTTTGTAGCATATTCTTGTTTTCTCTAAATTACTTTATTCAACTTCTGAATGATTTTTGGTGCTTGTGGGGCTCATAAAGGGCATCTTTAGTGCCTTAGATTCGAGACGTTTCTGTTTATGTGAACACAGTTGATTTATAATGACCAGAATATGTCATCGGTTTGACGAGAATGCCATAATATAGATACACATAATCAAGATAATTGAACTGATAATAACAATAATAGTAGTAAATGAAATCATATCCCCATTTAATTTCCCCTTTACTTGGAAGTGGTCGACTGTAGGGCAAATAACTCCAGAACAAACAGCCTAAGGACAGGTGACTGGCCTATGCCCTTGGTGGCATTACAGAAGGAACAATGCCAAATCTATTACCACTGCCTAATGTATAACTGTCACGTCACTACTACTGTTGAAATGAACACTATTATTACTGAGTATCAAAATTTCCACCATTAACAATACTGTCAACACCATCATTATTAACCCCTACACCGCGGGCTTGTTTACCAATGACTTGCGTGTGCCGCGGGGTTATTTGGGCTCCGACAGACTCTCAAAAAATATTTGCCAAAAATCAGTTATTAGTCCTAGAATAATAAAATTACATATGCTTATGGCACATACCTTCAGCTTTCTCCTGGAATGATTGTTGAGCCTTCGTCAGTTACCGTAGGACTTGTGAAGACCTCTGAAGTAAGGTAACGAAGTCTCCACTTTACACTTCCCGACAACGCGTAATATGATTACCACAGCCAGATACAAACACTATAAACACTATTCTACAATTTTCAAGTAGTTTGGGATCCATACTAAAAAAAAAAAAACACTGTGAAAGCAATGGAAATTACGAGCGCGTCTGATCGTCGCACTGGCACTAGTTCGCTTTTGGTAGTCTGTCATTTATTATTCATAAAACCCCTCACACTTTATATTTCTATTACTATATAACACTTATATATATCTACAGTCTTTATCCATAAGTTTCCTTCAGTAGTATTAGTTTATTGTCACTGTAGGGATTCAATTTCTTTCAGTAAAATACGTAGCATTCACTTTCTCGTCCTGTATACTGGCATTGAGAGTGAATGTCACTTTCATCTTCACTCTCATAACTCATAGCATTCAGACATGCTAGAGTGAAACTTTCACTTTCATTACTCCTAGGGTATATACTCGTATTCTTATAATACTACTCATTTACATTTCTATTTACGTTCTCTATTTTATTTACGTTATTTACATTTCTATTTTATTTACACTGTGTTGTGCACTGTCACTTGAAATAACTTACAAACTATTTTCCATTGTTCACGTATATTTACATTCATTACTTTCACTTGCTGTTTACACATTATTTACAATTCCACTTGCACTGTTTTACTCAATAGAAAGATCGTAGTCACTCTTTTATCAATTGTCAGCCCTTTACCTCTTTCCACACGAGGTTTAGTAGGGGGTAAAGGTCACAGGGCCATTTGCATGGGGGTGAAAAAAGGCCTTGAAGTCAGCAAGAAGAAACATACGTACTCTCACTTCGGAAGATGAGAGTGAACTGATAACGGAGGACCAGCCAGCGTGGAGACCTGCTAGGGGTTATTCAGAGTTACCAATATTACTTCTTGAAATAGCTAAGTCTAGCACTGATATGATTGGCAGGAAATCTAGACAATACATTATAAATTTGGTAGTTCCAGGTGAATGTAAATATCACTTAGGCTTCTCCCTTCCCTCCTTACATGTATATTTATTACGAAAATAGATTAGAGGCCTACTTAGGAGATATATATATTCAGAGCTACCAATGTTATATCTTGAAACAGCTTTGTCTAGCACTGATATGATTGGCAGGAAATCTAGACAATACATTATAAATTAGGTAGTTCCAGGTGAATGTAAATATCACTTAGGCTTCTCCCTTCCCTCCTTACATGTATATTTATTACGAAAATAGATTATACGGCATATTTCAAGGGGAAAAAAACAGCGAAAATTAGCGAACGAGTGCACGTGAGGTGTTGTCAGGTGATAATTAGCCAATTCCAGGTGTATGGCACTCTCACTTACCTTATTTCTTTCTTGTATATATTATTTGGTATAAGAATAGGACATAGGGCTTATTTCAATGGATGAAATCAGAGAAAAATTCCAGGGAAGATTTACTTAGCTTAGCACGGCCGGGCAGGCGAGAGGATAGGGTAATGGAGGGGGGGTAGGGAGGGGAGCCAAGAACAGGGAGAAATGGCTAAATTGTCAACAATGGATGGGAGTACAGATGAGATTAGGAGTGCTGACCAGTGTTGGACATTGGCAGTACTGATAGATGATACAAGCCCCCACTTGGAAGCCCGGGTGAATTAAAAATAACACAGAATCACAAAAGCGACGCCCCGCGGTATGATCCCTTGCTCCCAAGCGTCACGAAAGTGACGCCCCGCGGTTAAGGGGTAAAGGGCTTAGCCCGCCTGGCGTAAACCCCTATTGCATCTGTTAGGATTCTTCCTTGTGTTCTTCTTGACATTCACAGCAAAAACCTTATAACTCAGAAATCAGTTATCCGATCCCAACCAAGTTTGGAAAGCTTATGTATCTAGATGAGCCATATCGCTTCATATATATATATATATATATATATATATATATATATCCTGGTCCTCGTGGACTGTGAAATCGCGCACTAAGATACATAATCTTATTGGAAAAATAGCATATGGGCGGTACCCCCTTATACCTGGACATTTTTTGGCCATTAGAGACACAATAAAGGTCAAATTTTTCAGACATTGTACTACAGATATACCTACCATAACAAAAATAAGGGCGTGGCAACACTTATAGCGCCACACCCCCTGCCGCACCAACACTTCCCTGCATAGACTCCTTCTGAGCACCTTCCCCAGGAGCCTCTAACTCACTCACTTCGGCCATAAACCCCTCAAAGTCCAATGCTGACACATCTGACATTGCATCCTCTTTATCCTCAACAGGAACAGGATCAGACGATGTAGCTGGCTCCTCACTTTCACTAACTTGAGCTAGCTGTGTGTAACTTGTTATGAGCATCTGTGTTCTGTTTATTTCTTGCCTGTGCCTGTCCGTGTAGAAACGTAAGAGTTTGTTGATACCACCGAGAACCTCCTCCATTCTTAGGCTGCTGACTTCCTGTTCCTTTACCTCTTCCTTAAGCTTATCTACTGCAGCAAGGATCTTCCTTATTCTTGACATGCACAGCTCTGTTCTCCCCTCCATCACACTAGGCTGCTCAACTAGGCTTCTTTATCTGTTGCAAGACTTCCTCGGGAGGCTGTTCCTCAGTAGCAGTGTGAACTTCCCGTATGTCCACCAAGTAACGTCCTCGAAACGTGGTACAGCTTGTGCTGCTGTCAGTGTTGCTGCCTCAGCCACTGCCAGTGGCTGAATGGCCATCTCGTGGTTTGTGCATAAATGAGGCACAAGCAGTCGCCACGCATGGTTCACCGTTGCAGGTGTAATCTGGTGCAATGCTTGTAGGAGAAAGTCAATTTGGTCCTTCTCTGTGAAATGACGCCAAAATGCCTCAACAGTCAGGTCACCTATGGCGGGTCGGGATACAGCTGCTGGCGGAGATGGTACAGGAGCAGGTGCCTCATCGAGGTCATCATCGTGATCTTCTTGTAGGGCATGAAGCTCCTGTTGTGTGTCAGTCTTCCTGCAATGGTAGCCACACACTTGCCCGTGCTAGAAGTGCTTCACAATGGCGATCAGTTCTTGATCCAATGGCTGCATGAATGACGTCATCCAGGGTGGCAAGAACAGAACACGACAATCCTTGTGCAGATCTTCTAGGTATGGAGGGTGATTTGGTGCATTGTCCAGCACAAGGAGCATCTTAACCCCTTTGCGTGCGGATAAGTTTTGAAGTTTTCTGGGTTATGACGCGCAGGCTTTTCTGCCCTCCTCCCCTGGTCACTACGCGCTCCAATAATGTGTATTCTCTGATTATTTTCACCACCCAAACATATTTATTGCCACAAAACCCACATATTCCTATTCTTTGATGTTTGTTCTACATGATAAGCCAAAAAAACAAAAACATAAAAAAAACACACTAAAAGTACGTTAGCCCCTTAACCGCGGGGTGTCACTTTCGTGACGCTTGGGAGCAAGGGATCATACCGCGGGGCGTCGCTTTTGTGATTCTGTGTTATTTTGAATTCACCCGGGCTTCCAAGTGGGGGCTTGTATTATCTATCAGTACTGCCAATGTCCAACACTAGTCAGCACTCCTAATCTCATCTGTACTCCCATCCATTGTTGACAATTTAGCCATTTCTTCTCGTTCTTGACTCCCCTCCCTACCCCCCCTCCATTACCCTATCCTCTCGCCTGCCCGGCAGTGCTATGCTAAGTAAATCTTCCCTGGAATTTTTCACTGATTTCATCCATTGAAATAAGCCCTATGTCCTATTCTTATACCAAATAATATATACAAGAAAGAAATAAGGTAAGTGAGAGTGCCATACACCTGAAATTGGCTAATTATCACCTGATAACACCTCACGTGCACTCGTTCGCTAATTTTCGCTGTTTTTTCCCCTTGAAATATGCCGTATAATCTATTTTCGTAATAAATATACATGTAAGGAGGGAAGGGAGAAGCCTAAGTGATATTTACATTCACCTGGAACTACCTAATTTATAATGTATTATCTAGATTTCCTGCCAATCATTTCAGTGCTAGACATAGCTGTTTCAAGAGCTAACATTGGTAGCTCTGAATATCCCCTAAGTAGGCCTCTAATCTATTTTCGTAATAAATATACATGTAAGGAGGGAAGGGAGAAGCCTAAGTGATATTTACATTCACCTGGAACTACCTAATTTATAATGTATTGTCTAGATTTCCTGCCAATCATTTCAGTGCTAGACAGCTGTTTCAAGAGCTAACATTGGTAGCTCTGAATATCCCCTAAAGTAGGCCTCCACCCCGGCCCTCCGTTATCAGTTTACTCTCATCTTCCGAAGTGAGGGTACATATGTTTCTTCTTGCTGACCTCAAGGACTTTTTCACCCCCATGCAAATGGCCCTGTGACCTTTACCCCCTACTAAACCTCGTGTGGAGAGGTAAAGGGCTGACAATTGATAAAAGAGTGACTATGATCTTTCTATTGAGTAAAACAGTGCAAGTGGAATTGTAAATAATGTGTAAATAATGTGTAAACAGCAAGTGAAAGTAATGAATGTAAATATACGTGAACAATGGAAAACAGTTTTATAAGTTACTTCAAGTGACAGTGCATAACACAGTGTAAATAAAATAGAAATGTAAATAACGTAAATAAAATAGAGAACGTAAATAGAAATGTAAATGAGTAGTATTATAAGAATACGAGTATATACCCTAGGAGTAATGAAAGTGAAAGTTTCACTCTAGCATGTCTGAATGCTATGAGTTATGAGAGTGAAGATGAAAGCGACATTCACTCTCAGTGCTAGTATACAGGACGAGAAAGTGTGTGCTACGTATTTTACTGAAAGAAATTGAATCCCTACAGTGACAATAAACTAATACTACTGAAGGAAACTTATGGATAAAGACTGTAGATATATATAAGTGTTATATAGTAATAGAAATATAAAGTGTGAGGGGTTTTATGAATAATAAATGACAGACTACCAAGAGCGAACTAGTGCCAGTGCGACGATCAGACGCGCTCGTAATTTCCATTGCTTTCACAGTGTTTTTTTTTTTTTAGTATGGATCCCAAACTACTTGAAAATTGTAGAATAGTGTTTACAGTGTTTGTATCTGGCTGTGGTAATCATATTACGCGTTGTCAGGAAGTGTAAAGTGGAGACTTCGTTACCCTACTTCAGAGGTCTCCACAAGTCCTACGGTAACCGACGAAGGCTCAACAATCATTCCAGGAGAAAGCTGAAGGTATGTGCCATAAGCAAATGTAATTTTATTATTCTAGGACTAATAACTGATTTTTGGCAAATATTTTTTGAGAGTCTGTCGGAGCCCAAATAACCCCGCGGGACACGCAAGTCATTGGTAAACAAGCCCGCGGTGTAGGGGTTAGGGCCTTCAGAATAAACATTCGGGATCATAGATTTCACATCCCAACATCATAAGTCGAATGTTTGTTATACCATCAATCGAAAGAGAATTTTATTAGCTTTCGAATGGGGGGGCGTCTGAGTTTGATACGAGGTATGGTCTTTGAGTAATAAGGGAAAAAGTAAAACCCATTTTCAATAGAAAACAACTTTTTTATTCAGGAAGGGTTTGCAAAGAAATTTTCTTAGCACCGTTATGTTTTTATTTCATCATCCTATGCACAATTTCATTCTCTTTCATTTCAGTAAAGAATGATGATCCTAGACCTCATAGGATTCAAGAAAAATGCAAAAAACTACAGCGTATTTTGCCGCGCACTGACCTGCCATCAGCCGCACTCACTAATGTTATTTTCCCATAGCGCACTAACACTTTTATGATTGCTAGCTATGCTTTCTTTGGTTTTATATAAAAAACTATTTTATATATACTTTTGTTTTTTTAGTCCTCTCAGAAACCACACATGAACACTAAACCTGCTGCTAGCAACAGAAACTGAAGCTGTACTTACTTCCCTGTCATTTGTGTTGAGGTAAATAACAATATATATGTATATATATATATATACTGACATAAATAGAGGTAAACAGATAAATAAAAAAAGAATACCTTGTAATTCTCCTGTGGCGATGATCTTCCTGCAGGCTGTAAGGCGTACGTGACTCCTGCCCTAGCCAATATTTCATCACGTACACTTGTTACACTATACTCCTATCTGTTGCACAATAACACTATCCACCATATATGCCCCCACCATCTGCCCCTCTCCCGGTGACGACTCGAGGTGCCTGGAACCACGGTCTGACTCTCTTCTTCTTCATTTCTGCAACTTTCGTGGCCTTTCATCTAACTTTCGCTCTGTTGAGCACCACCTCTCCTCCTCTAAACCTCACCTTCTTTTTCTAAAGGAGACTCAGCTGTCTGAGGCAACTGACAGCAAACCCTTTTCTGTATCCTCCTACTTTCTCTATACTCATTTCAAAGCCAAAGGTGGCTGTTGTGTATACATACGCAACGACTTATCTTGCTCTCTTGTTCCTGAACTTGATTCTTTTGAATTCTCCACACTCTGGCTTCGGCTTTCCTGTCATTCTCTGACTAAATATATCTGTGCTGTTTACTTATCCCCTAATTCTACTGACTATCAAAAATTCTTCGACTATCTTACTTCTGCGATGGAACACATTCTGTCCATTTCTCCTTTCTCTGAAATCTCCATTCTAGGAGATTTCAATGTTCACCACCACCTTTGGCTCTCCTCTCCTTTCACGGATCCACCTGGTGAACAAGCCTACATCTTTTCTATCCTTAATGACCTAGAGCAGCTTGTACAGCACCCTACCCGTATCCCTGACCGCCTTGGAGAGAGCTCCAACATACTTGACCTCTTCCTCACAACTAATCCTTCTGCTTACTCTGTTAATCTTTTCTCTCCGTTGGGCTCCTCCGATCATAACCTTATTACCTTAACCTGTCCTATCACTCCGGTACGGCCTGTGGACCCTCCAGGGAAACGTCGTCAGTGGCATTTTGGAGCCGTGGACTGGGGGGCCCTCAGGCAGTACTTCTTTGATTTTCCCTGGAATGATTATTGCTTCCATGGCCGTGAGCCATCTGAGTGTGCCTTGCGCATTACGGAGGTTATTCTCTCGGGCATGGAAGCATACATTCCTTTCTCATATACTTTGACTAACGCAAGAAAGCCTTGGTTTAATCACGCTTGTTCTAATGCTGTCCGCAACAAGGAGAAGGCCTACAAAAGGTACCGGAGCCAACCCACCCATGAATCACATAATCTTTACGTTTCTGCCTGGAATCGTGCTAAGTCTGTTCTTCGCTCTACTAAAAATAATTTCATCCATACTAAATGCTCTCAACTCTCCAACTCGAATTCTTCCCGCTCCTTCTGGCACCTTGCCAAAAATCTTTCTAACAACTTTACCTCATCATCCTTCCCTCCTCTTTTCTACTCTGATGGTTCTGTAGCTATTTCTTCTACTGATAAAGCAGATCTCTTCGCACAGACTTTCTCCTCCAATTCCACCTTAGACGATTCCGGAGCTGTTCCTCCATCACTTCCCCCCTCTGACTTCCTCATGGCTGACATTAAAATTTCTTCAGTTGATGTATTTTCTGCCATCACTGGCCTCAGTACTAACAAGGCATATGGGCCTGATGGGGTCCCTCCTGTTGTTCTCAAGAACTGTGCTTCTGTGCTTACACCCTGCCTAGGCAAAATATTTCGCCTTTGTCTGTCAACTTGTACCTTTCCTTCTTGCTGGAAGTTTGCTCTCATTCAGCCAGTCCCAAAGAAGGGTGACCACTCCCAACCCTCCAACTATCGTCCAATTGCTTTAACGTCCTGTATTTCAAAAGTTTTCGAGTCAATTCTTAATAGAAAAATTTTAAGACATCTTTCCTATCACAACCTTCTTTCCGATCGTCAGTATGGGTTCCGTCAGGGATGCTCCACTGGCGATCTTCTCACCTACCTTTCAGACTCCTGGTCATCCTCCTTTCGGGACTTTGGTGAAAGCTTTGCCATTGCACTTGACATCTCAAAGGCTTTCGATCGAGTCTGGCATAAATCTTTAATTTCCAAACTCCCCTTCTACGGTTTCTATCCTTCTATCTGTGCCTTCATCACTAGCTTCCTTTCTGGTCGTTCTGTAGCCGCTGTTGTAGACGGCCATCGTTCTTCTCCTACATCTATCAACAGTGGTGTTCCTCAGGGCTCTGTCCTATCACCAATTCTCTTCCTTTTATTCATCAATGATCTTCTAAGCTGTACATCTAACCCTATCCACTCATACGCTGATGACTCCACCCTTCACCTTTCCATTTGGTTCCCGCAACGCCCATCTCAACAGTTACTTCAAGAAACGAGGGATGAGGCTATGGCACACCTAATGTCTGACTTGGCTCATATCTCTGACTGGGGCAAAAATAATATGGTTGTCTTTAATGCATCTAAGACTCAGTACTTACACCTATCAACCCGACAAAATCTTCCACAGGTATACCCACTAATGTTTAATAATATTCAGCTTAATCCTGCATCATCCTTGAAAATGCTTGGGGTTTCATTTACTTGGGACTTAACTTGGAAAGATCATATTACATCTCTTGTAAAATCTGCTTCCAAGAGATTGGGTGTGCTAAGCCGACTCTGCTCTTTCTTTACCCCTGCGCAATTGTTGACTCTATACAGGGGTTTTATCCACCCCTGTGTGGAGTACAACTCTCATGTGTGGGGAGGCTCCCCACATACAGCTCTTCTCAATAGGATGGAGTCAAAGACTTTTCGTCTCATTAACTCTCCTCCTCTTACTGACTCCCTTCAACCTCTGTCTCTTCACCGCACTGT
Source organism: Coenobita brevimanus (assembly GCF_032717465.1). NCBI lineage: Eukaryota > Metazoa > Arthropoda > Malacostraca > Decapoda > Coenobitidae > Coenobita > Coenobita brevimanus. Next base: position 11,150,773 of record NC_136957.1, on the reverse strand, counting down.
TGCATCTTTATCTCTTTTCTATCGCTACTTTAATGGTCACTGCTCCTCTGAACTGTTTGCTTGCATTCCTCCACCTCTACGACGGGCGCGTAGCACCCGTCTGGCAGCAAGCTCTCATCCCTTTTCTGTCCAGCTCTCTCATGCAAGAGTTAACCGTTACTCCCAGTCTTTCATTTATGCAACAGGTCAGCTCTGGAACTGTCTCCCTCTGTCTGTATTTCCTGCTGCCTATGATCTCCAGTCTTTCAAACGTAGTGTGTCCAGGCATCTCAAAATGATCGGATCTTGAATTTGGCTCTTTATTGTATTTTGTTTTTCTCTTGGAGGGAACTGTTACTGCGGGCTCATGGCCTTTGGTTCCTTCTTCCTAGCATAAAAAAAAAAAAAGATGGATGTCATAACCCAATCTTATTTAAACCTTTCAATTCAGTGACATACTGTAATTTTGTAGCATATTCTTGTTTCCTCTAAATTACTTTATTCAACTTCTGAATGATTTTTGGTGCTTGTGGGGCTCATAAAGGGCATCTTTAGTGCCTCAGATTCGAGACGTTTCTGTTCATGTGAACACAGTTGATTTATAATGACCAGAATATGTCATCGGTTTGACGAGAATGCCATAATATAGATACACATAATTAAGATAATTGAACTGATAATAACAATAATAGTAGTAAATAAAATCATATCCCCATTTAATTTCCCCTTTACTTGGAAGTGGTCGACTGTAGGGCAAATAACTCCAGAACAAATAGCCTAAGAACAGGTGACTGGCCTACGCCCTTGGTGGCATTACAGAAGGAACAATGCCAAATCTATTACCACTGCCTAATGTATAACTGTCACGTCACTACTACTATTGCAATGAACACTATTATTACTGAGTATCAAAATTTCCACCATCAACAATACTGTCAACACCATCATTATTAAGGGCTTAGCCCGCCTGGCGTGAACCCCTATTGCATCTGTTAGGATTCTTCCTTGTGTTCTTCTTGACATTCACAGCAAAAACCTTATAACTCAGAAATCAGTTATCCGATCCCAACCAAGTTTGGAAAGCTTATGTATCTAGATGAGCCATATCGCTTCATATATATATATATATATATATATATATATATATATATATATATATATATATATATATCCTGGTCCTCGTGGACTGTGAAATCGCGCACTAAGATACATAATCTTATTGGAAAAATAGCATATGGGCGGTACCCCTTATACCTGGACATTTTTTGGCCATTAGAGACACAATAAAGGTCAAATTTTTCAGACATTGTACTACAGATATACCTACCATAACAAAAATAAGGGCGTGGCAACACTTATAGCGCCACACCCCCTGCCGCACCAACACTTCCCTGCATAGACTCCTTCTGAGCACCTTCCCCAGGAGCCTCTAACTCACTCACTTCGGCCATAAACCCCTCAAAGTCCAATGCTGACACATCTGACATTGCATCCTCTTTATCCTCAACAGGAACAGGATCAGACGATGTAGCTGGCTCCTCACTTTCACTAACTTGAGCTAGCTGTGTGTAACTTGTTATGAGCATCTGTGTTCTGTTTATTTCTTGCCTGTGCCTGTCCGTGTAGAAACGTAAGAGTTTGTTGATACCACCGAGAACCTCCTCCATTCTTAGGCTGCTGACTTCCTGTTCCTTTACCTCTTCCTTAAGCTTATCTACTGCAGCAAGGATCTTCCTTATTCTTGACATGCACAGCTCTGTTCTCCCCTCCATCACACTAGGCTGCTCAACTAGGCTTCTTTATCTGTTGCAAGACTTCCTCGGGAGGCTGTTCCTCAGTAGCAGTGTGAACTTCCCGTATGTCCACCAATGTAACGTCCTCGAAACGTGGTACAGCTTGTGCTGCTGTCAGTGTTGCTGCCTCAGCCACTGCCAGTGGCTGAATGGCCATCTCGTGGTTTGTGCATAAATGAGGCACAAGCAGTCGCCACGCATGGTTCACCGTTGCAGGTGTAATCTGGTGCAATGCTTGTAGGAGAAAGTCAATTTGGTCCTTCTCTGTGAAATGACGCCAAAATGCCTCAACAGTCAGGTCACCTATGGCGGGTCGGGATACAGCTGCTGGCGGAGATGGTACAGGAGCAGGTGCCTCATCGAGGTCATCATCGTGATCTTCTTGTAGGGCATGAAGCTCCTGTTGTGTGTCAGTCTTCCTGCAATGGTAGCCACACACTTGCCCGTGCTAGAAGTGCTTCACAATGGCGATCAGTTCTTGATCCAATGGCTGCATGAATGACGTCATCCAGGGTGGCAAGAACAGAACACGACAATCCTTGTGCAGATCTTCTAGGTATGGAGGGTGATTTGGTGCATTGTCCAGCACAAGGAGCATCTTAACCCCTTTGCGTGCGGATAAGTTTTGAAGTTTTCTGGGTTATGACGTGCAGGCTTTTCTGCCCTCCTCCCCTGGTCACTACGCGCTCCAATAATGTGTATTCTCTGATTATTTTCACCACCCAAACATATTTATTGCCACAAAACCCACATATTCCTATTCTTTGATGTTTGTTCTACATCATCATCATCATCATTGCCAGACGCCATGTATCCCAGACGGGGTGGCCAATGGCTTAGAGTTAATTGTTTTACAGGGAGGGGCACTAATCCTCCACCAACCCCACTTGACACGTAGGGATGCCAACAGCATCTGGTGTTCCCAGGTGGTCACCCATCCAAGTACTAACCAGACCCAACGTTGCTTACCACGTTGAGTACACCGCTTCCCGTCCGATCAGCGAAGTTAACCAACGTTGTTCTACATGATAAGCCAAAAAAACAAAAACATAAAAAAACACACTAAAAGTACGTTAGCCCCTTAACCGCGGGGTGTCACTTTCGTGACGCTTGGGAGCAAGGGATCATACTGCGGGGCGTCGCTTTTGTGATTCTGTGTTATTTTGAATTCACCCGGGCTTCCAAGTGGGGGCTTGTATCATCTATCAGTACTGCCAATGTCCAACACTAGTCAGCACTCCTAATCTCATCTGTACTCCCATTCATTATTGACAATTTAGCCATTTCTTCCCGTTCTTGACTCCCCTCCCTACCCCCCCTCCATTACCCTATCCTCTCGCCTGCCCGGCCGTGCTACGCTAAGTAAATCTTCCCTGGAATTTTTCACTGATTTCATCCATTGAAATAAGCCCTATGTCCTATTCTTATACCAAATAATATATACAAGAAAGAAATAAGGTAAGTGAGAGTGCCATACACCTGGAATTGGCTAATTATCACCTGACAACACCTCACGTGCACTCGTTCGCTAATTTTCGCTGTTTTTTTCCCCTTGAAATATGCCGTATAATCTATTTTCGTAATAAATATACATGTAAGGAGGGAAGGGAGAAGCCTAAGTGATATTTACATTCACCTGGAACTACCTAATTTATAATGTATTGTCTAGATTTCCTGCCAATCATTTCAGTGCTAGACAGCTGTTTCAAGAGCTAACATTGGTAGCTCTGAATATCCCCTAAAGTAGGCCTCCACCCCGGCCCTCCGTTATCAGTTTACTCTCATCTTCCGAAGTGAGGGTACATATGTTTCTTCTTGCTGACTTCAAGGACTTTTTCACCCCCATGCAAAAGGCCCTGTGACCTTTACCCCCTACTAAACCTCGTGTGGAAAGAGTTAAAGGGCTGACAATTGATAAAAGAGTGACTATGATCTTTCTATTGAGTAAAACAGTGCAAGTGGAATTGTAAATAATGTGTAAATAATGTGTAAACAGCAAGTGAAAGTAATGAATGTAAATATACGTGAACAATGGAAAATAGTTTTATAAGTTACTTCAAGTGACAGTGCATAATAGTGTAAATAAAATAGAAATTTAAATAACGTAAATAAAATAGAGAACGTAAATAGAAATGTAAATGAGTAGTATTATAAGAATACGAGTATATACCCTAGGAGTAATGAAAGTGAAAGTTTCACTCTAGCATGTCTGAATGCTATGAGTTATGAGAGTGAAGATGAAAGCGACATTCACTCTCAATGCTAGTATACAGGACGAGAAAGTGTGTGCTACGTATTTTACTGAAAGAAATTGAATCCCTACAGTGACAATAAACTAATACTACTGAAGGAAACTTATGGATAAAGACTGTAGATATATATAAGTGTTATATAGTAATAGAAATATAAAGTGTGAAGGGTTTTATGAATAATAAATGACAGAGTACCAAGAGCAAACTAGTGCCAGTGCTACGATCAGACGCGCTCGTAATTTCCATTGCTTTCACAGTGTTTTTTTTTTTGAGTATGGATCCCAAACTACTTGAAAATTGTAGAATAGAGTTTATAGTGTTTGTATCTGGCTGTGGTAATCATATTACGGGTTGTCGGGAAGTGTAAAGTGGAGACTTCGTTACCCTACTTCAGAGGTCTCCACAAGTCCTACGGTAACAGACGAAGGCTCAACAATCATTCCAGGAGAAAGCTGAAGGTATGTGCCATAAGCATATGTAATTTTATTATTATAGGACTAATAACTGATTTTTGGCAAATATTTTTTGAGAGTCTGTCGGAGCCCAAATAACCCCACGGGACACGCAAGTCATTGGTAAACAAGCCCGCGGTGTAGGGGTTAGGGCCCTCAGAATAAACATTCGGGATCATAGATTTCACATCCCAACATCATAAGTCGAATGTTTGTTATACCATCAATCGAAAGAGAATTTTATTAGCTTTCGAATGGGGGGGCGTCTGAGTTTGATACGAGGTATGGTCTTTGAGTAATAAACGAAAAAGTAAAACCCATTTTCAATAGAAAACAACTTTTTTATTCAGGAAGGGTTTGCAAAGAACTTTTCTTAGCACCGTTATGTTTTTATTTCATCATCCTATGCACAATTTCATTCTCTTTCATTTCAGTAAAGAATGATGATCCTAGACCTCATAGGATTCAAGAAAAATGCAAAAAACTACAGCGTATTTTGCCGCGCACTGACCTGCCATCAGCCGCACTCACTAATGTTATTTTCCCATAGCGCACTAACACTTTTATGATTGCTAGCTATGCTTTCTTTGGTTTTATATAAAAAACTATTTTATATATACTTTTGTTTTTTTAGTCCTCTCAGAAACCACACATGAACACTAAACCTGCTGCTAGCAACAGAAACTGAAGCTGTACTTACTTCCCTGTCATTTGTGTTGAGGTAAATAACAATATATATGTATATATAAATATACTGACATAAATAGAGGTAAACAGATAAATAAAAAAAGAATACCTTGTAATTCTCCTGTGGCGATGATCTTCCTGCAGGCTGTAAGGCGTACGTGACTCCTGCCCTAGCCAATATTTCATCACGTACACTTGTTGCACTATACTCCTATCTATTGCACAATAAGACTATCCACCATATATCAGCATAAAGCAAGGACTTCATCAACACCTTTGCAAATGTTCCCTACAAGACAACGCCATGTCGCCAGGCGGTTTCCCACCCCCTTCTGCTAAACGTTTCACCATGTCCTTCCTTATTGGCTTTTGCACACTACATTCACCTGATTCACTGTCACTATTATTCAATGGTTGAATACTCACACTGCGTGCAGGGTAGAGAGCGTGAAGTTGTTGGGACACGCCAAAAAACAGGGTAGGCCTAGCACAGTCGTCATTGGGCCAATGGCTGATACGGCCAGGAATGATTCACAAAAACCTAATTCCCTACTGCAAACACCAAATCTAATCACAATAGTTTTCAAAAAGTAAACATACAGCACTAGTTAGCATAGTGGAATATGATGCGCGTCCTGGGACGGGGTAAATAGAGTACGAATTAAATGCCCAGCTGCATGCTACCTTCTCCCTCGACAGCTGGTGTGGAAGTAATAAACCTGGCTGGGTTGCCACACGTCTTGGGCCACAAGGTTGCCAAGTCATTACTTTTGATGAGAGGCACGGGAACTATGATGCATCCAAAGATGACGCCGATTGGCCGAAAACTTTTTCTCTGACAAAGGTTTTTATGCTTTTATGACGGCAAACGTGTCATCGAGTATAGTTGCAGACACATCCAAATGACGACAAACGCGTCATCGCGCGCGAAGGGGTTAAATGGAATGCCAAGTTCCTGACACTTGGCCCTGGCATCGGAGACGCAGTGCTTTGTTAACCAGTCTGACATAATGTTCCCGGTTATCCAACCATTTGCAGACTTGTAACAGTACACGCCACTTGCGTCCATGTTTGTGAGATTTTTGTAGCACCTTGGCTGTGAAGCCCTGTGTACAACAACTGGCCTCATATTGTGACTCCCAGACAGGTTTACAGTGAACATTACTGTCATCTTACACTTCTGGAGCTTGCTACCAGGGTCTTGTTTCTGTTTTTTAGCGATGTAAGTAGATTTGGGTATGGCCTTGTAGTATAACGACGTTTTGTTGACGTTATAGATCTGGTCCTTGGTGTACTGTCCTTCTTCAAGAAGCACTCTAAATACCGTAGGATACTCTCTCGCGCCCAGCTCGTCAGCAGAGGCATGTTCACCAGACAGCTTGATGTCATGGAGTTCCTTGCATTTCAAAAAACGGTGCAGCCATCCTACCGATGCCTTGAAAGGTTTGTCCACAGAAAACTTGCGAGAGGCTGCCCTGTAAAAGAGCGGGACTTGGGTCAGAATAAATCTGCCATTCAGTGGTACACCTTCCTTCTCCTTCCTCATAACATAGGTGGGAAGATACCGTTCTATAAGTGTCATCACACGATTTCCCACCCAGGAACGTCCATCAAGGTCAGGTGCACCATACATCTTCACAAGTGGCCTGATGGCATTGCAGTTCTTCTAAACAGTCCTCACTGAAGATTCAGCCAGTCACATGGCCTTCCTGATAGCGGTGTTCCCTTGTCCCTCCTCCTTCATCTTGATTATCTCCAACTTGGTTGCATGCGTTAGATGTTTCTTACCTCTTGGGGATGAGGCATGGTGCAGCGAAGGTACAGTACAGTTCAGAATGGAGTAAAAAATAGGCACACATTGTACATGACAGTTTAGCTGCAAAGGGCGGATCTGCACTGTGTAAGAGCCTTGTCTGTAATGGCATGCCCACCGCCTCCTACCCCAAGCTGCACAGTAGAATGCCCTGGGAATTTCTGCACATCAACATCACGACACGTGACGATGGATGCACTGTGTGTGTGGGGGGGTCGCGTACTAATGGAAAATGGCGTTTTTGAGCCACTCCTTGCCTCTACCTCGCGTTCTGTGAGGTAAACTTGCACAATCAAGATTTTAAGTTATGATTTTTGGGCACTCGCGCACACTGCGATTCATGCACTAAGAGCTCGCACACTGTGTGAGCCCACTGTACATATATATATATATATATATATATATATATATATAGATAGATAGATATAGATATATATAGATAGATAGATAGATAGATAGATATGTGTGTGTGTGTGTGTGTGTGTATATATATATCATAGCCAAGATGGTTGGGCACCACACTGATTTAAAAAAAAAAAAAATGTTCTTCTACAGGAATAAAATCACCAATGTGACTTTATTCATCTTTAAGTTTAGATTCCCTAAGAACACGTCTACATCTAAAAATTATTCTCTAGAACCGCTGATATGGTGAACTGAATTTATTAATACCACCGACTTCCATATTGTAGGTTGGACCTCATACGGCATTTTATAAAAATTCCTCCTTCCCCCCCAAGAAAAGAATACAATCTTCAAAAATTCTTCTACTCTAGAATCACTAAGTGCTGAAATCTGAAATCTTGTACATATGACCGTAATTATATGGTGAACAAAAGTTTTTCAAGACGAAAATCCATAGTCGTGAGGCTGCCATACTGAAATAAATAATAACAAAAATAAATGAAAAAATAAATCATGTGAAAACTGAAACCGCTGAATGCAGAACCAGAAATTTTACAGCGATAACCAAACTGACATCGTGAACTAAATTTATTAATATGATAACACCCTGTATTGCGTTTTGGCTGCCATACTGGATTGTTTCAATTTTCAGAAATATAATTCAAAAATTCTCTTCAGAATCACTATGTGTTGCACTTTGAAATCATGCACATATGACTGGAGATATAAGATGAACGAAGGAGGTTCAGGGGACTGACTTTCATAGAGCCATTTAGCCGACACATTGGGTTTATGAAAAAAAAAAAAAAAATCACAGAAAGAATTTCCATTTCCCTGGAACTGTTGACTGTAGAACTCTGATGTGTAGCACACAATATGTGCTAAATCTCAGTATTTTATTACGACAGTTTGATCATATTATAATCATACTGCCATGATAAAATAATTTATTAATGTCACTACAGCTCATAATGCCTTTTGGCTGCTATTATGGACTGTTTAAATTTTTCAGAAAATTAAAAGCCTTTACCTCCTCAACCAAAATGTATTTAGAAATGTTGTACTTATAACTCGGTATACATGATGAGCAAAAGTTATTCATGGGATTAACCCGAGGCGTCCCGACGACATATGGATACGTCACCACATTTTGTCAGGGTGACACCCGATAATGTATCCATACGTTTTGCAATTGCGAGGTCCATCATTTGCACATTTGTCAAGTTTAACGGGTGATTTTTGGTAGGCATATATGGGAGACCTTCCTCTAATGACTGGCCCCACCTGACCCCCCCCCCCTCCCTTGCTGCACGTCATTTTCTTGGCAACTCACCTGTTAGCAGTGACCTGGCCAGTAAAGACATGTTGCACCATGGTCTCTCCAATGACGAAATTCTAGGCAAAAGTGATTCCTGAGGATGAGGACAAAGGAAGAAATAAGCCAGAGGAAGAAACAAGCAGAAGTGATGAGGCGGTAACGTTGTAAAAGAAGGTGCCATATGTTGATGTTTTTGGTGAGTGAACAATGCTTATATCGCCTATATTATTGTCTGAAAACCAATATACTCTTGTACTACATATAAATTTGTACCAAATAAATAAATATCTAACCAGTTATCAATGGCTTGAAATAGCTACCCCACCCATAGAAAACGTTTTCTCTCGAGCCTAGCCCGAGAGAATATGGTAACAGGGTTAAGGTATTCTTACTTCTACTGTATTTCTAAACTCAACTGAGCACTTTCTCTCTGGATTTTCGATGTTTCTCATAAAAAGCAGAGGTTTTAGCTAAAAAAAAAACTTTTCAAAAATCTGCCGGGACTGGGGGGGGGTGTTGTTGGTGAAAAATCTGCCGGGACGCAGCGGGTTAAAATCCATAGGGCCATGTCGGCTATTTTTTTGGAAACTCAAAAAGTCACTCAAAAATCTTCTTTACAACCTAACTGCCTATCTACTCCAAACCAAATTTGAGGAGTTTAGGTACCTTTAGCATACAGAGGACAAACTTCGAGCTCGCCAAAAGCCAGATATTGAGTTATCCCCTGGAACATAAACAGCGAACTTGCCTTCGACGGATACAGAATGTTTCATAAAGTAAAGGCAACCTTACACCCTTGATTCATAATGATAAAAGAAGTATTAACCTGCCACGCTGCCCTCTCGCCTACACCTGCCACAATCTCATGCACACCTGTATCTCCTATGATGGTGGGTATTTATAAAAGTTTTGTGTATGTACTTAAAATAATATTGATTGATGTATTTGTCTATAATTTTCTAAGTGCATGCTTGTAACAACAATAAGTTTCTTTTCATTGTTATATTTTCTATATATCAGCATTTATTAATTGATAAATTATTCATTTTAATTCATTTTCATTTTTACATTTCTTCCCTTAATACTAACCATATACAGCATTATTGTGTAAATTTTAATTCTTTATGGCTAAAAATGCTTATACTAATAAAGTATACCATTAGGATAATGATAGGTTCAGAATATCATATAGGCTACAGTATATACATATTTTTTTAAAACTTAAAATACAGTCACGGAGACTAGCCTAGTGTCTTCAGGTAAATATGTTATGCACTTTTTTCAAGGAAGAAAGGACCAAAGGCTACAACCCCACACGATTATTCCCTCCAAGAAAAAAAAAAAAAAAGTATTAGACAGCCAAATTCAAGATACGTTCATTTTGAGATGCATGGACACACTGTGTTTAAAAGACTAGAGGTCGTAGGCGCTAGGAAATACAGACAGATGATGACAGTACCAGAGTTCACCTGTTGCATACTTGAAGGACTGTGAGTAACGGTTAACTCTTGCATTAGAAAATTTGACATAACTTGGATGAGAGTTAGCTGCTAGACAAGTGCTATGTGCCTACTGTAGTGGTGGAGGGATGTAAGCAGACTGTTCAGAGGAGCAGTGGCCATTGAAGAACCAATTAAAAAAAAAAAAAAAAAGATAAGGATCCAACAATGCGGCAAGGAAGCATGTTGAATGGAACAGGTAAGAGGAAGAAAGTTGATCAGATGAAAAGTCTTTGACTCCACACTGTTGAGAAGCAATATATAAAGGGAGACTATCCACACATGAGAGGTGTACTCTTCACAGGGGCGAAAAAAAAAAAAAAAACTTCCATAAAGTTAACAACTGTGCTGGGGTAAGGTAGGCATGGAGTCGGACAGGTAATACGAACTTTCCAATATAAATCTTGAGAGAATGAAACATCAAATGTATTCAAAGATGATGCAGGATTGAGCTGGATATTGTATTAAAAAAAAAAAAAATGAAGATACTCCTGCAGAAGATTTTTATGGGTCAAAAGATGTACAAACTAAGTTTTTGATGCAAAAAAACAACAAGATTACTTTTACCACAGTCAGAGATATGAGCTAGGTCAGACATTAATTATGCCATAGCCTCCTCTCTTATTTGCTGAAGTAATTGCTGAGATGGACACTGCAGGAAATGCATTGAAAGGTGAAGGGTGGAGTCATCGGTGTAGTGGATTGGGTTAGATGTACAACTTAGATCATTGATGAATACAAGGAGGAGAGTTGGTGATAGGACAGAGCCCTGAGTAACACCACTATTGATAGTCCTATGACATACACGTAGCCATTGGGGGGGCAGAGGGGGCAGTTTGCCCCCCCCCCCCCCCGGGAATATTTGGGGGAAATGCTGAAAGGGATTTTTGGCATAGTTCTTGTATGGTAATACAGTTTTCCTAATTTTACCACTTGTATATTAAAGTCTTACCTATTTCCAAAAACATTTATTTGGGAGCGTTATAAGAACTTAAGAAGGGAGGATAACTGCAGTAGGCCGGTAGGCCCATGCTAGGCAGCTCCTAGAAGATTTCCTTTGAAACTGAAAGCTAGACTAAATATTATAAAACCCTTGAGTAAAAATGACCAGTTATAACAACAATTTCCCCTATCACCTTAGATTATGTCGTTAATATTAGGGCTCTAATGATGCTTTGCACTTGAATCGTGATGAGGTGTAAAAATAGCCTTCCTGTCCCCTCAGCCATATCCTCTCACCCTGCAGCCATATCTTCTCACCCCATAGCCAGTTGCAAACACAGTGCACAATTATTTTTACAAACACTTGAAACAAGCATAATTTTTGAAGACTGTATGAAGACAATTTCGTCACCTCAGACTACATTAAGGAAGGTAAGCAGATAAAAATATGTGTGCCAGGGGCCTCGTTTGGGTGGAGGACAGGAGGACGTGTCCCCCCCACTTTTTGGAATCTAGGGGACAGAATATCTTTTGTCCCCCCCTCACTTTTCTCGGTGAAAATTTTCAGGACGAATAGCTTTACGCAATTTTTCTTTTTCTTTCCTTAGCGGAAAAATCCTTTCTATACAGTACTGTAGAACTTGCTGAGCGGGGCAGGCCGAGTGGTCACCTGAGTCAAGGATTAAGAAAGGTTAATCCCACCAGGTGTATTTACTTAGGTCAGTCTTGACGTATGCACCACCCCTGATGCCTGAGCCAATGAGAATCAAACTAAGAGAATAAATAGTGGAAAACAGAATTTTTATTGGCTACTACCACAGTAGCAGTACAAAACAGAATACCAGACTGGTGGTGGCTGCGGCAGCGAATTTTGATTTACACATTATGTGCTAAGTGGAGAGAGAGAGAGAGAGAGAGAGAGAGAGAGAGAGAGAAATAAAAAACCGCAAAGGAAAAGAAAAATGTATCATGAACGGGAAAGCGTGTGTTCGCGACACTTACGCCAGTGTGGTGACAGATACTTTGGGGAAATATTCCAAGTGTTTGCTCCCCACCCGGCTAAAATCCTGGATACGCCACTACCCTACGAAAAGAACATTGGCCGTCTACAACAGCAGCTATAAAATGAAAAGAAAGGAAACTAGAGATGAAGGCACAGATAGAATAGAAATCGTAAGAGGGCAGTTTGGAAATTAAAAATTTATGCCAGACCCCATTGAAAGCCTTTGAGATGCCATTGCAATGGCAAAGCTTCCACAAAAGTCCCAAAAGGAGGATGACTATGAGTCTCAGAGGAAGGCGAGAAGTCTCGCCAGTGGAGCATCCCTGTTGAAACCCATACTGATGTTCGGAAAGGTTATGATGGGAAAGATGCTTTAAAATTTCTCTAAGAATAAATTCAGAAACTTTAGATATGCTAGAGGTTAAAGCAATTGGCCGATAGTTATAGAGCTGGCAATGATCATCCTTCATTGGGACAGGCTGAAAGAGAGCAAACTTCCGGCAAGAAGGAAAAGTACCTGTACAAGTTGACAGACTGAGGCAAAAGAGTTTACCTAAGCAGAGTATAAGCACAGATGCACAGTTCTTGAGGACAACAGGAGGGGACCACATCAGTCCCATATGTCTTGTCAGTATTGAGGCCATTGATGGCAGAAAACACATCAGTTGAAGAAATTTTAATGCCACCCATGAATAAATCGTAGGAAGGAAATAATGGAGGAACAGCACCGGAATCATCTAAGGAGGAACTGGAGGAGAAAGTCTTAGTGAAAAGTTTTGCTTTACCCGTAGAAGAAACAGCTACAGACCCATCAGAGCAGAAAAGAGGAGGGAAGGATGATTAAGTAATGTTGTTAGAAAGTTTTTGGCAAGGTGCCAGAAGGAGCAGAATGAATTAGGGTCAGAGCTAGTTCAGAGCATTTAATACAAACGGAATTATTTTTAGCAGAGTGAAGGGCAGACTTAGAATGGTTCTCGGCTGTAACTTCAGAGAGATGAGCTTCAGTGGTGAGTTGGTTCCAGTACCTATTGTAGGCCTTCTTGTTGTAGACAGCATTAAAACAAGCGTGACTGAACCAAATTTGTTTGCATTAGTCACAGGACAAGAGAAATTAATATATACTCCAAGCGCAAGAGAATAACCTCCAAAATACGTAAGGCACACTCAGATGGTGCTTGACCATGGAAGCAATAATCATTCCAGGGAAAATCAAAGTTGTACTAACTGAGGTCCACAGGTTTTACTAGAGTGATGGGAAAGATTAAAGTGGTAAGGTTGTGATCGGAGGAGCCCAACAAAGAGAAAAGATTAACAGCATACACGGGGGAATTAGTTGTAGGGAAAAGGTCAGATACGTTGGAACTCTCCCCAAGGAGGTCAGAGATAAGGGAAGGGTTCTGTACAAGAAATGATGTAGGCTTGTTTACCAGGTGAAAGGAGGGGAGAGCCCAAGTGTTGGTGAACACTGAAATCACGTAGAATGGAGAATTCAGAGAAAAGAGAAATTGATAGGATGTGTTCCACCTCAGAACTGAGACAGTCAAAGAATTTTTCATAGAAAGATTAGGGGATAAGTAAACATCACAGATAAATTTAGTAACAGAAAGACAGGGTAACTAAAGCTAGAGAGTAGAGAATTCGGAAGATTCAAGTTCAGGAACACGAGACTAAGATATGTTGTTGTGTACATACTCACAACAACCAGCTTTGGCTCTGAAGTGAGTATAGAGAAGTAGGAGGATATTCATGGACAATTACGGAAACTTTCAGTGCAGTTATCTCAAAACTTACTTTTGGTGACTTATTGGTATGTTCTTTAAATGCCTGTAGTCTTTTGACACACCATTATCCCGCTGCTGTTGATTTTGTACCAGTGTCACACTGGCATTCTTAACAACCAAACCGTTCATCCAAATGAAATCATAGTTTGTTAGTTATTATTTATATGAGTTCCAGGTTTTGAGAGAATACTTTTCAGCTGCCGATTACCGTGTACTGCGTCACACAGGCATTTTCTACAACTAGACTGTTTATTCAGTCCAAATCAAATTAGTTAAGTTAGATATCACTATGAACAGCATGTTCTGACAGAATATTTTCTGCTGCCACTGACTGTCTACCTCAGTCGCACAAGCATTTTCTACAGCCAAACTGCACTTTTATTTATCACCCTTCTGATACCGCCTATCACCCTTTTAACACCACCTTAAGCCCCTTCTCACACCTATCACCATCCTAGACTACACTACTCCATGAATTACCCTTCTAACACCATCTAACACCCTTGTAGCATCACCCAACACATTCCTAGCATCATCTAACGCCCTTTCAGACCATCTACCAGCACCCTTTTCACACAATCAAACACCCTTCTGGCACCACCGAACACTTCTTACACCATCTAATATCCTTCTAACACCGACTCACACCCTTTCAACACCACCCAACATCATCTAACTCCCTTCTAACACCATCTGACAACTTTCAGCATCAACTAACTCCTTCTAACATCATTAACCGTCTTTCCAGCGCCATGTACTCGTAAAACGTCTAACTCCATTTAACACCCTTCTAACATCGTCGCTGCTCACAGTGGTCCTCCTCAGACACCTGCTTCAAAGTCCATGTATTCGCCACTTAATGGCGTAAGCTGTGCACAGTGGCTGATGCACCCCGGCGCTGCTGTCAGCTATATCTATTATGATTGTTACTGCCACCACCAACACCAATACTGCTATTATCTGCAACAGTACCGCCAGCACCACCACTAACACTACTTCTACCACCACCATCACTAACACCATCACCATCATCAATAATACCATCAACATTCCTGTCACCATCAACCACCATCACGGCTTGCAGTTACACCACCACCACCGCTACGAACATCGCCACTACCACAGTCATTATCAGCGCTTTCACCATCATCTCACCACTGCAACAAATGCCGTTATACCACAGTTATCAGCACCAAAATCACCACCATAATCATCATTAGCTCTATCGTCAACAATAAAATCATTATTTTCACCATTAACATCATCCTCACCACCACCATCACATCCACCAATAACATTAGTCCCACTATCAAGTACTGAACATCAACATCGCTATCAATGTTAGTGCTACCATCACTATTGTCATCACCATAACTATCACCACGACCATTTCAGAACAACCAATATCACCGTCACCACTCTTATCATCACCACCAGTCACCAACGTCATTACCGACACCATCATTACCACCACCATCATTACTACCCCCACCATTGCTACCACCACCATTACCACCACAAAAATCTGTATAGCCACCAACATTACATCCATCTTTATTAAAACCACCACCATTATCACCACCATCGTTATTATCACCACCGTTATCATTGGCACCATTAGCACCACCACCGTTATCATTAGCACCATTAGCACCACCACCGTTATCATCACCACCGTTATCATTATCACCATTATCACCACCTCCGTTATCATTAGCATCATTATCACCACCACTGTTATCATCAGCACAATTATCACCACCGTTATCACCACCACCGTTATCACCACCACCATTATCATCACCACCGTTATCATCACCACCGTTATCATTATCACCATTATCACCACCACCGTTATCATCAGCACCATTATCACCACCACCGTTATCATTAGCACCATTATCACCACCACCGTTATCATTAGCACCATTATCACCACCACCGTTATCATCACCATCGTTATCATCAGCACCATTATCACCACCACCGTTATCATTACCACCAGTATCATCACCATCATTCTCCATCATTATCATTACCATCATTACCACCACCACCAGCATTATTACCACCATTATCATCATTATTATCAATGCAGTCATCACCACAACCATTGCCACCACCACCACCAATACCATCATCGTCATTGCCACCACGACAATCACTATCAATGCCACTACCTATATTATCACCACATGAATCTCTGCTGTTTCTACAAGTCCATCTGATCAACACAAGAAGAAATCATTGAAGTAACGGTGGCTATCATCTGCAGACCTGTAGAAGACAGCAGAAAACTTGGCTATAGTTCATAAGCTTTTTGGAAATATGACTTAGCAACGAAGCTGATGATTGAGGAAAGATGTCTTAAGTTTGGCGGTAAGAGAGAGAGAGAGAGAGAGAGAGAGAGAGAGAGAGAGAGAGAGAAGGGAATTTTCCTACAGTAACGTACAGAATATGAAAGACTCGTATATTCCCTATCTATTTTATGGTTTCTTACTGTTGCTGCTTTCCCTCCCTCATCAATACTCTCCTCCCTCCCCTTCACTTCCATACTATCCCATGCCTTGCTGTCTTCTTACCCTACCGTACACTTTCCCTTCCTTATACTCCCTACCCCCACGTCCTTACACTCTGTTCATCTTACATTCTATTCTCCTCCCTACACTCCTTCGCTTCCATACCTTCTCCCTCCCGTTCAGACATTATCCTTTTCTTCCTTACAGTCTCCTTCCTTTCCCTACAATCTTCTTTTCCTACACTATCCTTTTGTTCCAAAAACTCTCCCCTCCGTACACTATTCCTTTACTCTCTGCTAACTTTTCCTTTTTATCAAATATTTAATTTTCCCCTATCTTCTTCTCGTTTGACTTGACTCGTATCTCTGACTGGGATAAAAATAATCTTGTTGTTTTTAATGCATCAAAAACTCGGTTTTTACACCTATCAGCCCGACACAATCTTCCACAGGAGTACCCTCTAAAGTTTAATAATATCCAGCTTACTCCTGCATCATCCTTGAACATGCTTGGGGTTTTCATTCACTCGGGACTTATCTTGGAAAGATCAAATTGTATCTCTTGTAAAATCTGCTTCCAAGAGATTAGGTGTGTTAAGCCGACTCCGTACCTTCTTTACCCCTGCACAGTTGTTGGCTCTATACACATGTTTTATTCACCCCTGTTAGGAGTACAATTCTCATGTATGGGGAGGCTCCCCGCATACAGCTCTTCTCAATCGGGTGGAGTCAAGGGCTTTTCGTCTCATTAACTCTCCTCCTCTTACTGGCTCCCTTCAACCTGTCTCTTCGCCGCACTGTTGCATTTTTATCTCTTTTCTATCGTTGCTTCAATGGTCACTGCTCCTCTGAACTGTCTGCTTGCATCCCTTCACCTCTAAGACAGGTGCGTAGCACCCATCTAGCAACAAACTATCATCCCTTTTCTGCCCAGCTCTCTAATGCAAGAGTTAACCGTTACTCCCAGTCCTTCATTTATGCAACAGGTCAACTCTGGAACTGTCTCCCTCTGTCTGTATTTCCTACTTCCTATGATCTCCAGTCTTTCAAACGCAGTGTGTCCAGGCATCTCGAAATGAACTGATCTTGAATTTGGCTCTCTTTTGTTTTGATTTTATTTTTTCGTGGAAGGAACGGTTTGCGGGCTCCTGGCCTTTGGTTCCTTCTTTCTTGCACAAAAAAAAAAAAGGTTTCCCTCTCTTTCCCATGTCTTTTATCACACTTCCCGTCTCCTACCTCTCACTCTTTCAAACACACATTCTCTGACTTTCCTTCCTTTCCCGGACTCTGATTGGAGTTCATTTCATTCGCTCATTCCCTTTCATCTTCAATCTCTCTCTCACTTTACCTTCCTGGCTTTCCATTGTCTACTCCTGGCCTCTCACTCACTTACACCCTGTCACTCATTTTCTTTCCCTTTGCTGATTTCTTCCTTCCTGTCAGCTACTCTTCTGCATATCTTTTTCTCACTCTTCCCCTGACCATCCCTAAATCTTCTTTACTCAACTTTCCTTTTTTACATTTGCTCCCTCTCTCCGACTCGTCTCCTTCCCTCCTGGAACACTTGCTCCCTTTTCTGCGAGATGTGCCAAGTGTGGGAGTCATCAGGAGGGAGACGCAGAGGGAATGTTAAGATTAGGAATAAAAATGATTGCCTTTCCCCTCCCTCCCCCCTTCTCTCTCTCGTCGCAGATGAGGTGGCCACCTTCACATCTTTCTCTTTTTCTGTCATGCCAAATATTAGATGCGCAAAGATTTTGTACATTTTTACTAGCCTCTTATACTTCGACCTGCATCTTGTGACGGGAGACAACATAATATAGCACAGTGCGCTTACATTTTTGATGATTGGTTTTGTTCTGTATGTAGTCCTGTAGTGAAATGCCGTTTGGGGGATCCTTGAAACTTCATTCCTATAGATTCTCTCTCTCTCTCTCTCTCTCTCTCTCTCTCTCTCTCTCTCTCTCTCTCTCTCTCTCTCTCTCTATATATATATATATATATATATATATATATATATGAGGAGTGTAATGAACAGGAATGAAAGTGATAACATCGTGCCAAATATGGACACTTTGCGTATATTTGCAAAATAAATTGGCCATTACCGACATTCAGGCGTTTGTCTTATCTCAAAAACAAAAACAAAAAAGATGATTTGGAAATATTTCTGTTCAAATCTAGATCTTCATGGTCCCTGAATACACTAATATTTCATCACTGTTGCATAACCACAGTCTTGGATTCCAAGATGGCTGTCAGGAGGCCTGTGCACATCCTTGCCTTCTTCTCCGGAGTTGCTTGTGACTGATGATGTAGTTTTTTCACCATTTTGTCGCTCCTCTCGAAAGCACTCAAAGAGCACATACCTCCACCAATGCCATTGCCATTAAAAAGAATCCAGACCTGGATCCGGATACGTGGATATATTGTGTGGAATTCATAGCATCTGGATCAGCGCCAAAATTTAATCAATTGTTTCTTAACCCGTGCCCCACTCATCCATAAAATTTTATTGAAATTCGTCAAGAACTTTTACATATTTTGCGCGAAATACATTGAATCCGGATCCGCTCCAAAATCTAATCAATTCTCTCTTGACCCATGGCCCACCCTTCCATAAAATTTCATTGAAATTCGATGAGAACTTTGGAAGATATTGTGTGGACAAACAAACAAACAAACAAACAGACAAACATAGATTAATACATAACGTCTTCCAACTTCATTGGCGGAGGTCAAAAGAGCATCCTTGAAAACAACTTCTTGTGGCTTCAATGCACCTTCTCTCAAAGAATGTTGTCACAATGGTAGCCTCAGTGAAATCGATCAAAGTTGGGGAGCAAAAAGGTAGCACCAGTTGAGCAGGGCGGTACTCTCAAGGTGGACGGAAAGCTGCTGGCAGGGAGAGCTGGAGCTCCTGTTTCATCAACCCTCGGGACTAGTTCCTGACCATCCCTCTCTGCTGAACTTTTTCAGTATATCAGTAACATAGAGAGTAGGCTTCTACAGGAGTGCCCACTAATGTTTAATAATATCCAGCTTAATCCTGCATCATCTTTAAACATACTTGGGGTTTCATTCTCTCAAGATTTATCTTGAAAAGATCATATTACATCCCTTGTGAAATCTGCTTCTAAGAGATTAGGTGTGCAAAGCATATGCTGCATCTTCTTTACCCCTGCCCAATTATTGACTTTACTCTCGGGTTTTATTCGCCGCTTTGTACAGTACAACTCTCATGTCTGAGGAGACTTCCCACATACAGCTCTTCTCAACAAGGAGAAGTCAAAAGCTTTTTGTCTCATTAACTCTCCTTCTCTTACTGGCTCCCTCTTATTTCTGTTTCTTTGCCACACTGTTGCATACCTCTTTTCTGTCGCTATTTCAAAGGTCACTGCTTCTCTGAACTATCTGCTTGTGTAGTTCCCGGAAGTGATAATGCGTTGTATTTAGTTCATTTTATATGACCAAAAGTTCGGTTGAGTTAGAGTGTGTGGCCGGGGCATAGTTGTTACCATGCAGACGTGACCAGAACATAGATTAAGTTACCTAGTTGCTAAGTCTTCATTTTTCCTTACTATAATTTACTTGTATTAAGTCTCTTTATGTGGAGAGGATGGAGGGTGAAAGACTGACGAAGAGAGTGTATGTGAGTGAGGTGGAGGGGGGAAGAGGGAGGGGGAGGCCGAGGATGAGATGGAGGGATGGGATGGAGAGGTATATGAGAGAGGGGTGTGTGAGTTGGGAGCAGGGCAGTGAAATGGCGGGGGACAGGGCGACTTGGAGGCGATTTGTTTGTGGCCACCCCAAACGGGATTGAGGCGTCTGGCAATAGATAGAATAGAAGTCTCTTTATAATATAAAATCTCGAGTGGATGGGAATATGAGCCTTGGTCACGTAATCCAGCGTAATGTACGCATGCGAAAAGTCATGTAATGCACGATGATTTTTATTGTTTTTCGATGAAAGGGTATAAAGAGAGAAGTGTTGTAGAGTAATTATTGTAACTAGAGAATGTCATTTTTGGGGGGTAATCGATTGTAAGGGGAAAGACGTCACATTGAGTCTATCACGAGTCTGTAATAATTAAAATTTTTAATAGCTTAAGCCGACATCCCCCCTCCTCCCCCTTTCAATCACATAGTCTTGGCATGTGCTTCACTCGCTCACCGGCCGTGATAGATGACGGATGGTCGGTACTGTCGTCATCCCCCCCCCCCTCCCTCCCCAAGGCTGTAAGTACTTTGATATTATTGATTTTTAACATGTTGAAGCGCGAATAAGTGATACTCCACGTGTGATAATAGTGACGAAAATAGAGAAATAGATCTGTCGGAAATTTAGGAATAATTCCTCCCATTTTTTATCTTAGTTGGTGATGGGCAGTCGTATTTTGGAAGTATAATATATTATACGTAACCCAGGGTGATGGGTATATAGGATTACCTATATTTATACTATGGTTCATAATTTAGTCTTTTTCCCAGCCATGGATGGAATGTGCACATATGCATTTTTAGTTATTTGATTGGTGGATCGCCTCTGTTCTTCTCTCCAGAGGTCTAAGTTTTAGTCTCGGCTAGGCCTCGGTCAATTACGAGTCTCGAGACCTCAGTTGCTCGGGCTCTCGCCCACGCTCTCAGTCCTAATTCATTGAGTCTTAGTCTCAGATGATCTCGAGTCGAGTCAGAGGCAGTCCCAGTCATGCCTTAGTCACGCTTGGAAGCAGTCTAACCACTCTCGTGGTATTGAGAAAGAATTCGGTTGGGACAAGACAGGACTGATTAATTAATTTACGACAGTGCTTCCTCCTAGATGGGAATGAACATTATCAATTCACTTTAATTTATAAATAGTGTAAATAGTAATGCTTACGTAAAAAAGTACGTATTTGGTCCAGGCCGTAACCTCCAGTAATCCGCCAAGCACTAGCAACAAGCAACATCTTCAACAACTCCGACCATATGGCAACAACCTACAAGCCTCTCCATTGCTACTCTTAAGCTAAGTAACTAAATGACCCTTAGTGGCGAAAGACTGGACGAATAATATTTCACCAGGGTTTCCAGCTTTTATTTGAGGATCCTTAAATAGATCGTTTAGTTGCTTAGTAGGGAACACAACCTACACGTCATTACGATCCAGGTGAGTCCTGGGAGTAAGACATATATATCTGGACAAATTATGTAGTGTTGTAGGCCTATTTTTGTCTTGTTTAGTGCAAGTGATTAGCCAGTTAAATATTTACGACACTACCGGGGGTATATTCTAAATTTTTCTATTTTTTCCCCCCACAAAGTGGTCCTTCGAACCGGAACACTCCAACATGGCGACTGCTCTGGAATTAAATTATCGGGTGGCTTATATAGGCCACTCTCTGGTCACCTGTGACACCTTGATGTCTGTGCCTTCACCATGGCCCTTGGTGACCATGGAGATGATCAGAGTAGGGGGTGCCAGGGCAGACAAGTTTTTTGAGTACGAGGAATTTGCAGAAGTACTTAGACCTGGCTGTAATTTGGTTATAGTCATGTTGGGGGGAAACGATATTAATGAGTCAATTGACGTGCAGGACTTAGTGGCTACACTACTACAAATTAATGAGGCTATAGAAGATGCAGGTGCTAAATGTGTAATATGCACTGTAGAAAAGAGGGAATATCCACATAATCATCCTCGATATGTGGATCCCATTGTTTACAATAAGATCATGAATGCGGTTAATAAGAAAATAACCAAGGAACTAAAAGGGAAAATTATTTTGCTTGGTGGTAAGACCTATCCTCTGGAGGTACGAGTCATGGACCAAATTCACCCTACTTGGGAAGGAAGACGTAGAATTTGGGCCAAGGTGCGAGGAGCTATTAAATTTCATTATGATCAGTGGGTTGCTAACACAAACTAAATATGGATTAATTTTGTAGTAACCCCTAGAAGGCTTTAATTTGTAATCTAAATTTAATTGTACTATTAATTTAGTTGTTCAGATTTATGTATCATTCTTAGTATTGCTGTTTGATGCTGAATTCTTCTATGTACATTTAGTTAATTTAATTCTAGTGGTTTCATTGCTGTAGGCTACATTTAGTGATTCTATTAATTTTGATTTTCAGACTTGGTTCAATATGTCCTTGTCAAGGAGGATTGCAGGCCATAAGGCCTATGTCACCACTCTCAGTGGTAAAGTAAATGATGAATTCCAATCCTCTGACAAAGACTACACTAAACTTAAGGCCTGGAGCCAGCAATTACAAAACCAGCTGACTGTCATGGGAACACTTTATGATTCTTTATTGGAAGCCACAAAGGACGATGATGAATTTAATGAAATTTTTATAGCTAAGACTAACGAAGAAGAGAGAATTTGCCTACTAATAGCTCAAATTAATTCCTTTCTGAAAAGTGAGTCTACCCATTTAACTTGTCCAAGGGCTGAGTCGAAGCTGCCCACACTTAAACTACCCGAGTTTGATGGCACTTCGGCTAATTGGAATTCCTTCTGGGATCAATTTGTTGCCAGTATTGATTCCAGAAAAGATCTTAGTCCAGTAGACAAATTAAATTATTTAAGAGGAGTGTTAAAAGGTGACGTGAAGAAACTCATCGATGGTTTCAGTATAGAAAGTGATGGATATAGCAGTGCAGTGCAGCTACTTAAGGCAACTTTTGATAATCCTAAGAGAAAACAGCACGAACTTGCAATGCGACTGCTACACATTAAAACTCCTATTCATACTTGTAATTCCTTGGCCGAATTTTGGGCTAATCTAGAATGCACCCTTAGGAAATTGGAAAAAATGGGGTGAGATTTAAGTAGTTCCAGTTGGCTTATCTCTCCACTAGTAATGAAAAAGTTACCCAGTAAAACTATTGAG
This sequence comes from Coenobita brevimanus, assembly GCF_032717465.1. Classification (NCBI taxonomy): domain Eukaryota; kingdom Metazoa; phylum Arthropoda; class Malacostraca; order Decapoda; family Coenobitidae; genus Coenobita; species Coenobita brevimanus. The sequence continues at coordinate 11,127,452 of NC_136957.1, read as the reverse complement.
AGAATCCAGCATGTAACAAATGAAGATTATCCCCAGCTACAGGAAATTAGGGACTCATTATTAAAAGTTATTAATCATTTAGAGTCCAAAGGGCCTGAAGCTAAATCAGATTCCAGTACTAAAGGTGCTTTAACTAAAGAGAAGCCTGATAAAGTCAAATTATCTCCTAAATCAATTCCTAAGACTTACCACACTGCAGAACAAGTATCTTCACCCACATCTCCCAAGAATGCTCAGTCACAAACCTCTGCATCGGCTAGTCAGCAGCCAGCTCAGCAGCTGAAGTGTATTTTGTGTGATGGAGCACATCTGTCCAAGAGCTGTAAGGCGTATTCAGGTCGTTCTACTCGTGTAGAAAGACTCGAACAGATAGGACGGTGTGGTAGATGTACTTGTAGGCACAAGACTGATCAATGTAACTTCAGTTTGAAAAGATGTGACCTTTGTAAAAAGGGGTTTCATCACAATGTCTTGTGTGATAAGCTGAATACACTTAATTCACAAATTTGCTCAGTCACTCCAACAAATCAACATACCATCTCAACTGCTTTACCGGTTGGAGCTGTTCATATTATTCAGAATAAATCTCAAATTAAAGCAAAAGTTCTTTATGACCAAGGATCACAGAGGACATTCATTTCTCAGGACCTAGTAAACAAGCTTAAATTAAAGCCTAGTGGTACGATTAATTTACAGCTGTCCGGCTTCATTAGTGAAGATCAGAGAAGAGAATATCAGCTAGTTAAGATTACTGTTAAAGCTGGCAGGAAGTACACTAGACTAGAGGCTGTGGTTAGAGACACCTTACCTAGCAACATAAGAACAGATGGTCTAGAGAAGTGTTTGACCTATTTGAAAGAACAACAAATTAAAGTATCTGATCCTGGTTTGACTGATCACATAGATAAAATAGATCTCCTTATTGGTGCTGATTTCTATCCTAAATTAGTTTATGGTCTCATTAAATTCAAGGGCATAAATTTCCTAAAAGTACAAGGAGGATTAGTTGTATATGGCAATATTCCTGACAAGTTTGTAAGTACAAGGAAAGCAATTCAGGTTGCTATGGTAACGAATATATGCTTGCAGCCCTCACTAAATTCAGAAGAGCCTGACATTTCCAATTTGTGGAAAATGGATGGCATTGGCATTAAACCTGAACAGGTAACTCACGAAGAAGCTTTTGTGCTTGAAAATTATAAAAAGACTGTTCAGTACTATGATGACCAATATTGGGTAAAACTTCCTTGGAAAGTCAATCGACCTAGTTTGCCCACAAATTATAAATTAGCTCTTAATCGCCTAAATTCAAATTTAAAGAGACTTAAAGGTGAAGGAGATTTACTAGATAAATATGACCAGTTAATCAAGAGTCATTTAGAAAAGGGGTTTATCGAGGAAGTTAAGCAGGCACAGGTTGGACAAAATACTCATTATATTCCTCATTTGGCAGTAATGAGAGACAGTAAGACTACACCTGTGCGAATAGTATTTGACTGTAGTGCCAAATTAGGCTCCCACACTAACAGCTTGAACGATTGTTTGTACACTGGTCCAACTCTAACCAAAAATCTATTAGATGTGCTGCTAAAATTCAGAACTAATGAATATGCCTTTACAGCAGACATCAGCAAAGCTTTTTTACGGATAGGACTTCAAGAAGAAGACAGGGATTTCACCAGATTTTTGTGGCCAAGTAATCCTCATGATGATAACAGTTCTCTGGTAACTTACAGATTTAAATCAGTCCTTTTTGGAGCCACTAGCTCACCCTTCTTGTTGCAAATGACGCTAAATTATCACTTAGAGCAGCAAAAAGAAAATATAGAAGTGGCTAACCAAATTAAAGATTCGCTATATATGAACAATCTTCAGGGGACTGTAAATACTGAGGAGGATCTAAAGAAATTTCATCTGATAACCAACAAGATTATGCAAGAGACTAACATGCCATTGCAGGAGTGGACATCTAACTCCACTGAAATAAATTCTGATTCTGAAGTCTGTAATAAAATATTAGGATTGTGGTGGGATCCAGACATTGATGTCCTTAATGTAAAAAATGTAGAGTGGGATACAGTTGATAGCAAAAGATCTTTATTAAGTAACATTAGTAAAATTTTTGATCCCCTAGGACTAATTTCTCCCCTAACTATTCCTTTAAAAATTCTAATTCAACAAACATGGACCAGAAAATTAGGCTGGGATGACCCTTTACCTACAGACTTGCTGGAGAGTTGGGAAACCCTCTCAAAAGAATGCAACAACCTAGCAAGTGTTAAATTTCCGAGAATGGTGGGAAAAGAAGGTTCTTCCTATGATTTACATCTGTTTTGTGATGCTTCACCCAAGGCTTATGGAGTAGTTGCTTACATCAGTAATTATGAGGATGTTCCTATAATTTTATCTTCTAAGGCAAGAGTAGCTCCTCTAAAAGGTAAAACTTTACCTCAGTTAGAACTAACAGCCATGTACGTAGTAGTCCATTTTGGGGTGTATATCAGGAAGACCTTAAGTAATATAAAGATAAATACCACCTATATATAGTCAGACAGTGAAGTAGCCCTTCAATGGGTAGTGAACAATAAAAGTAACATCTTGTATGTCAAAAATCGAGTACAAGATATGAGAGATGCTGATCCTGACTGTTATTATCTCCATCTCACAACTAAAGATAACCCAGCTGATTTGTTAACTAGAGGCCTAACTTATGATAAATTTATAAATAGTGACTCCTGGTTTCATGGTCCGGAATGGTTGAATAATAAAGATCTTTGGCCAGAACAGAAATTTAAGATGAAGATGGAGCCTAATGCGCTGACTGTCCTAGAAGTTCAGGAAAAAGAACTTGAACCCTTGTTTGATCCGGAAAGAGTTGGTAGTTGGAAGAAGTTAATAAAGATCACCAGTTTGGTTTTCCAATTTTTACAAAAGATTAAGGGGAACAAAACTCTAAACCTAATGAAACCCCAACAATATTGGTTGCTATACTTACAGAAGAGTAGCTTCCCCGAAGTTTACCAATATTTTCAGAAACCACTTGTAACAAGGATGCCAGATTTGGTTAAGAGTTTAAACTTATTTGAGCACAATGATTTGATCAGATGTAGTGGTAGGCTGGACCAAGCTGGTCTCCCCTTTCACACTAAATTTCCACTGTTGTTGCCTAGACAGCAACATTTGACGAAATTATTGGTCCTATATGCTCATGAAACCACTTTCCATGGTGGTGTTTCTGATACATTGTGCAAATTGCGAGAAAACTTCTGGATCCCTAAAGGCCGACAAGTTGTGAAATCTACAGTTAAATCCTGCTATACACGTAAGAGGTTAGAAGGACGACCGTATCATTATCCTTCACCACCACCCTTACCTAAAGAGCGGGTGGAAGAAGCTAGACCCTTTGAAATAATCGGTTTAGATTATACAGGCTATATGGAAGTCTTGAAACCAGACACCCTACAAGAGCAAAAGGTGTATGTGGTACTGCTTACTTGCGCTGTCACCAGGGCAGTTCACTTGGAGTTGGTCACAGATTTAACTGCCGAAACTTTTTTGAATGCTTTTAGGAGATTTGTGTTGAGAAGATCTTGCCCGAAATTAATTATCAGTGACAACGCTTCTAATTTTAAATTAGGATCCGAACTTCTACATCAGGTCCTGCAGAGTGCGGAAGTCCAAGATGAATTCACCAGCAGAGAATGTGAGTGGAAATTCATACCGCCGAGAGCTCCATGGTTCGGTGGTTTCTATGAGAGACTAATAGGCATAGTAAAAGGGTGTCTTAAAATGGTATTATTCAGAAAACCAGTAAACATGGATGATTTACACACTATAATTACGGAAGTGGAATGCCGTGTTAACAACCGCCCCTTAACGTATGTCCTTAACAGCCTCGATGAGCCAGAAGCCCTCACTCCTTCTCATCTTATTTGTGGATATCGATTGGACTCCTGGCCTGCAATAACTATGGCACCCAATGATTTAGATCCCTCTTACGTTGAAGCTGATAAATTGAACGCTAAGTACCATCAGTTATCCAAATTGATTAACAAATGGCAGGATTCATGGAAAACTCAATATTTGTCATCCCTTCTCGATAGACATGTACACCAAAAGTCGGCTAATAAAACGGATGTTGATATTAAGGAGGGGGATGTAGTGTTAATTCACACTGATAAGTCAAGGAATAGTTGGCCATTGGGGAAAGTTATTGAACGCTATCCAGATAAGCAAGGGATAGTTCGTACAGTGAAGTTAAAGACGGCCCAAGGCCTTGTACTCAGGACTATCAATAAATTATATCCATTAGAAACAGCCGTGAGTTCCCGTCCGGAGGCGCTTAATACAGCACTCGGGGACGTTACTCATGGCTGTAGGGATACAGATGCGGGAAGCTCAGATAGACCACAGCGGGGAGCCGCACAACGGTTCCGAGCTCACCTGGGGGAGTTAATTAAACGGGGTGATGTTTAGATTTCTTGGCCCCCAGGATGTCGGAAATTTAGGAATAATTCCTCCCATTTTTTATTTTAGTTGGTGATGGGCAGTCGTATTTTGGAAGTATAATATATTATACGTAACCCAGGGTGATGGGTATATAGGATTACCTATATTTATACTATGGTTCATAATTTAGTCTTTTTCCCAGCCATGGATGGAATGTGCACATATGCATTTTTAGTTACTTGACTGGTGGATCGCCTCTGTTCTTCTCTCCAGAGGTCTAAGTTTTAGTCTCGGCTAGGCCTCGGTCAATTACGAGTCTCGAGACCTCAGTTGCTCGGGCTCTCGCCCACGCTCTCAGTCCTAATTCATTGAGTCTTAGTCTCAGATGATCTCGAGTCGAGTCAGAGGCAGTCCCAGTCATGCCTTAGTCACGCTTGGAAGCAGTCTAACCACTCTCGTGGTACTGAGAGAGAATTCGGTTGGGACAGACTGGACTGATTAATTAATTTACGACAGTGCTTTCTCCTAGATGGGAATGAACATTATCAATTCACTTTAATTTATAAATAGTGTAAATAGTAATGCTTACGTAAAAAGTACGTATTTGGTCCAGGCCGTAACCTCCAGTAATCCGCCAAGCACTAGCAACAAGCAACATCTTCAACAACTCCGACCATATGACAACAACCTACAAGCCTCTCCATTGCTACTCTTAAGCTAAGTAACTAAATGACCCTTAGTGGCGAAAGACTGGACGAATAATATTTCACCAGGGTTTCCAGCTTTTATTTGAGGATCCTTAAACAGATCGTTTAGTTGCTTAGTAGGGAACACAACCTACACGTCATTACGATCCAGGTGAGTCCTGGGAGTAAGACATATATATCCGGACAAATTATGTAGTGTTGTAGGCCTATTTTTGTCTTGTTTAGTGCAAGTGATTAGCCAGTTAAATATTTACGACACTACCGGGGGTATATTCTAAATTTTTCTAATTTTTTCCCCCACAAGATCTGGGGTAGAATCAAGTGTTGTCGTTCCTCAGGAAGTGTGTATTGGTGACGCCATTAGCCACTGGAAGAGCGAGTCCCGAGTTTCCTGCTCTACCCTGGTATTCTGTGAGCTGAATAGTGAGGTATTTCCCATATATTTGTGTACCGTACTTTATATTATTATTTAGTGTGTAACTGGAATACTAGAATGATAGCTAGTTCCGTCTGAGTCTCAGATAAATGTATGATTTTTGTGGGCCAAGTATCAGGTGCCCAGGAACTGTGAATTATTTATTAATGTGTTGGGATGACTTTGCAATTCAGTACTTATTAGGGCTATGTTGTGAGTAAAAGTTCACGTAGTTACTTTGTGAGACACAATGATATTGATGCAGTGATGATTTTCATGGTTAGAGTTAAAGTTATTCATGCTTACTGTATTTGTTATAGTACTTTCTCTTCCATGTTATCCCTACAATATGTAGTATTTTGAGCAGACCTATGTGTCTGTGGTGCCATGTGTTATTCTATTGTTACTTAAGATGCCGAGTGTTGTAACTCAAGTTTCTTTATTTTGAGACTTTCCTGATCATGTGAAGGGATTACTTGCATTGGGGAGAATAGTTATTCATTATACATATTAACATCTGGCGGGTCCAAGTGTGGAGGTCGAAGTACAAGTGAGTGAGTCAAAGTTCAGTTGTGGAGGTCGAAGTCCCAGTGAGTGAGTCAAGGTCCCAGTGTGGAGGTCAAGGTCGACAGTGGCAGAGGACTGGACCAGTGCTCAGAGGGATGATTATGAAGAAACATAGGGACTGAGACAAAGGAGCTAAGTTTTGTGGATTTGATATTAGGACCATATTATTATTATTTTTTTTTTTTGGAACAACGTGCCAACTAATTCAGGTTTAAACTGTAAAGCAAGTAGGTGGGGAAGATTTCTACCTTTCTGTAGGTCTTGTTAATACACATTTCCTCCCACTTGAACTTTATTTTTTGTATAACCCTTGAGAACTGGTGGTATAGAGCTGACCTAGTAGTTTGTTAATGTGAAACCTTAAAAGCATTTTTGGGGAAACTGCGAAAGTTGGGCTTGGGTTGGCAGAGTTGGAGACTGATCCCATCATTTTGGCATGCTACCACTGTTAACTTGGCCACTTGAGAAGTAATAAACGCAACCGAAGAGACCACTACTGGGAGAGAGTCTCCGTCAATCTGAGTTCCCGACCGTTCCAGCACACAGTGGTCATCAGTAGTTATTTGATTTCTGCCCTTTTGACCACGTAAAAGTCTGGATCGCAGAGGTGACAGTACAAGTGGTGGAACAGCATTGGGATGACCTTTTAATGTGAGGGTAATTTAACTTGCAAGAAATAATTGAGAGGTCATTTAGATGATTGTCATTTCATCAAAATTATGGTAATAGCTCATCCCCCAGTTTTCAGAGGTATATGTACTTGGTATTATATGCAGAATTATAAGGTACACGTATTTGTGGTGTGTACTATTTTTGTGTTGCAGTTGGGCAATTTACTAGTTGAACATTCACCTCCTGGGGTTGCTCACGTTTGTATAATTCATGATGGAGTCCCTTGTTGAAAAACTGATTGACATTGAGACTGAAATGCCTGAGGGAGTAGGTGTGAAACAGGAACCATCAGCAATTGATGAGTTTTTTTGAGTGTATTAGAGCTTTGGAGGAGATGTTAGGCCTACCCGGACTCACCCCGACCAAGGTTGGAGGCCTATCACAGTATACCCCTGTAAAGTCTGGAAATCCATTAGGGCAGTAAACTCCACAGTGGTCAGATTTGCTTGTAGGAGGTATGCAGAGCTATCAGGGAAATTCGGTAGTACTAGAGTGTAATGATGTTGATGTTCTAAGGATGATTGAAAGTATGGTCTACATACTAGGACCCTGGTGGATCACTTTCTAATGCAGGTGGAGTCAGTGACTGCTAACTTAGAACAGCGGAAGGCGGTAGCGCTCACACATATGGACAAAGAGTTGCATACATATGTTCTGGGAGGGTTAAGCTTATGTGAGGCAGGTGGTACTTATGGGGACATTAAGACATTGTTGCAGCGTGAGTTCAGAGGTCCTGAAGGGATCACTGACGAACTCTAGAAGGGGACATGAGGGATGCCCTGGTAGACTTAACTGGAGTAGAAAACAGGAGAGAAGCGTGCCAAGTACACCTCCTGCAACAGCTAGTTCCCTCCCACAGCAGGATTCTCAGTTACATCCAGACTCCCAACCACCTAGGGAATGACTAGAGGCCCCTGAGGTAATGCAGGCTGCCAGTTATGTCGTGTTTAGCGTACTGGATGTAGAACAGAATGAGGGCTGTCAGAACCTTTCAGATACCTAGGTGGAGGAAGTCCGAAAAGTTCGAGGTGAAGTAGACACTCCAGTGATATGGTTGATTTTGGGCCAGTATCAGGTTTCAACTTTTGTAGATACTGGTAGTGTTGCAACACTGATGAAAGAAAGTACAGCAAATAGATTAGGATTAAAGATTAGCAAGTGCCAGTGTTCATTGCATTCAGTATCCAACCATAAGTTAACTGCTGTTGGCCAGGTTTTGTCGGTAGTGCATATTGCCCCCGAGACAAGCATAGTGCAGTGGTTTGTAGTGGTCCCAGACTATTATTTGTCAACTGAAGTGCTCATGGATGCGGACTTAATTGGTAGAGTGATTTTCACTTGGGATGGAGAAGGTCAGGTGATGCATTGGGGTGGTCAGCAGTACGAGGTCCGAAATAAGCTTTGCCAGACAGTGAACAGAATAAGGTTCCAGACTAACTATATGAGAAAGGGAGAAGGAGAGCTAGTACCAGTGAAGTGTAGGACTGTTTTACCTGCTCAGACATTTATGTCAGTACCCATTGCGTTAAAAGACAGAAAACCCGGAGATGTCTTACATGTTAGTAAATTTCAGAAGGCCAGGGGTAAAGCTTCATTAGCACCAAATTGTTGCGTGAGAGTTAGTGAGAATGGGACATACTATTTACCCATTGCCAATGTAACCAAGGGACCAGTGAAGCTAAACCCAGGACAAGTGTTGGGGACGTACCATGTTGTTGATGAGTCGAGTATTACCTATCTCAGCCCCAAGGAACAGGAGAGAAGTACACCTGGATTAGTGCGACCAGTAGGCGAGGCAGAAGGTGGCCTTGCGGCACCAGTAGCTCAGGTAAATAATGCTTTGTTACCACACATGGATCAGGCACAGGATGGGAGTGACCGTCGTGCTGCACTTAATTCAATTCTCAGAGAGCTGAAGTGGGCACATTTGTCTCAGTTGCAGAGGGACAAATTGAGAGAGTTGATATTGGATAATCAGGCACTGTTCATTCTTGGTCCAAAGGAAATTGGCACCCTTAAAGTACCTGAAGCCCATATTGATACTATTGACTCTGAACCCGTGCGTATGCCCTTGTATTGACATATTGAGCAAGCAAGGGAGATAATTTCCGAGATGATTGATGAGATGATTGATAAGGATGTGATTGAGGAATCAGATGCTGCATATTTAGCCCCCATAGTCTTAGTCAGCAAGCCGGATGGCAGTAAAGGGATGTGTATTGATTATCGGGCTCTTAATGAAAAGGTCAAGATAGATATCCAACCTCTACCCTGATCAGATGAATTAGTAGAGGATAGTGCAGGGAAAAAGTTTTACTCCACCCTTGACATGAAATACGCCTACCTCCAAGTTCGGTTGGATGAAAGCTCTCGAGAATGGAGTTAGTTTGTTCAGACACAATAGCTTACCTTTTGGATTGTCTGTGAGTCCAGCTATTTTCACGAGGAAAATGCAGCAAGTGTTAGCCCCTTTAGTTAGAGAAGGTTGGTGCCGTAACTACCTAGACAATGTTGTGATTTGGGCAGACTCTTTCGATCAGATTCTAGACCGGCTGAAGATTACCTCGGCAGATTAACCGAGTTTGGAATGAAGCTGAATGTTAGTAAATGCTCTTTCATAAAGCCAAATTAAGTTCTTGGGACATGTAGTATCGGAAAGTAGTACGCCCTGACAGTAAGAATCTCGAAGCCATTGAACAGACATCACGACCAACAAAGGCCAAGGAAGTGAGACGCTTTGTGGGCATGTGTAACTACTATTGCAAACACATTCCTGGCTTTGCTGCCATTGCCAGTCCTCTCACAAATTTGCTTAGGAAGGATGCAAGATTTGAATGGTCAGAGGAGTGTGAGAATGCATTCTTAGTTCTTAAACAAAAGTTAGTGTCAGCTCCAGTACTAGTAAAGGCGGATTTAACTAAACCGTTCGAGTTACACACAGATGCTAGCGCCTCGCATATTGGCGGAGCTCTTATGCAGGTGGAGGGCGAGAAAGATTTGAGACCTATTGGATACTTTTCAAAGAAACTTACCCCTACAGAAAAAAGATACTCAGTAACAGACAAGGAAGCTATGGCAGTAGTGAGTGCGTGTAGATTTTTCAACCATTATTTATGGTGCAAACCCTTTTCCATTATCACTGACCATAGATCATTAACCACCATCTTTAAGAAAAAGACTAAATACCCATGTATGTTGCGTTATTTGTTGGAGATGAGAGACTACAATTTTGTGATAAGATATAAAAAGGGTGTGAATCATTATGTTCCAGATGCTTTGAGTAGACCAGTAGGAGCAATCGAGGAGGCCTCAGATATAACCCAATCTAATGTAGAATTTCGGTGGCTGGGCCTTACGGTGGACAAGATCAGGGAAGCCCAAGGAGCAGACCCGAGGTGGAGGCAGGTAATTCAGTATTTAGAAGGAGGTCAGTTACCCAGGAAGTTGTCTGGTAATCGTCTCATTTATGCTTTCGAAATGAATGAGGAGATTCTGTATGTCTAAAGAGAAGAAATAGGAAAGTCGAGGTTGTGCCTGGTAGTACGCAAGTCTTTAGTTCCTATTGCCTGTTCAATTGTTCATAACCCTTCACACCTCATTCATCTGGGAGGAGTAGACTGTAGCACCAGTCGAGCAGGGCAGTACTCCCGAGGTGGATGGAAAGCTGATGACAGGGAGTGCTGGAGCTCCCGTTTCATCAGCCCTCAGGACTAGTTCCTGACCATCCCCCTTTGCTGAACTTTTTTCAGTGTCTCAGTTACAAAGAGAGTAGGCCAGCATGCTCTCCAATACAAATTTCTCTAACTATCTACACCAAACTATATGCACAGTACACACTACACTTCCTTTTCCAAAAATCAAAAAACAAACCATGGCGTCTCATCACCCAGCCTCGGAGTCCCCAGGGGGGGGACCACAAATGCCCCCACCTTCCGCCCCTCTCCTGGCGATGACACGAGGTGCCTGGAACCACTGTCTGACTCTTCTTCATTTCTGCAACATTCGCGGCCTTTCCTCTAATTTTCGCTCTGTTGAGCACCACCTCTCCTCCTCTAAACCTCACCTTCTCTTTCTAACTGAGACTCAGCTGTCTGAGGCAACTGACAGCAAACCCTTTTCTGTATCCTCCTACTTTCTCTATACTCATTTCAAAGCCAAAGGTGGCTGTTGTGTATATATACGCAACGACTTATCTTGCTCTCGTGTTCCCGAACTCGATTCTTCTGAATTCTCTACACTCTGGCTTCGGCTTTCCTGTCATTCTCTGACTAAATATATCTGTGCTGTTTACTTATCCCCTAATTCTACTGACTATCAAAAATTCTTCGACTATCTTACTTCCACGATGGAACACATTCTATCCATTTCTCCTTTCTCTGAAATCTCCGTTCTGGGAGATTTCAGTGTTCACTACCACCTTTGGCTCTCCTCTCCTTTCATTGATCCACCTGGTGAACAAGCCTACATCTTTTCTATCCTTAATGACCTAGAGCAGCTTGTACAGCACCCTACCCGTATCCCAGACCGCCTTGGAGAGAGCTCCAACATACTTGACCTCTTCCTTACAATTAATCCTTCTGCTTACACTGTTAATCTTTTCTCTCGTTGGGCTCCTCCGATCACAACCTTATCACCTTAACATGTCCTATCACTCTGATACGGCCTATGGACCCTCCAGGGAAACGTTGCCTGTGGCATTTTGGAGCCGTGGATTGGGAGGCCCTCAGGCAGTACTTCTTTGATTTTCCCTGGAATGTTTATTGCTTCCATGGCCGGGAGCCATCTGAGTGTGCCTTGCGCATTACGGAGGTTATTCTCTCGGGCATGGAAGCATACAATCCTTTCTCATATCCTTTGACTAACACAAGAAAGCCTTGTTTTAATCACGCTTGTTTTAATGCCGTCCACAACAAGGAGAGGGCCTACAAAAGGTACCGGAGCCAACCCACCCATGAATTACATCATCTTTACGTTTCTGCCAGGAATCGTGCTAAGTCTGTTCTTTGCTCTGATAAAAAATAATTTCATCCATACTAAATGCTCTCAACTCTCCAACTCGAATTCTTCCCGCTCCTGCTGGCACCTTGCCAAAAAACTTACTAACAACTTTACCTCATCATCCTTCTCTCCTTTTTTTCTACTCTGATGGTTCTGTAGCTATTTCTTCTACTGATAAAGCAGATTTCTTCGCACAGATTTTCTCCTCCAATTCCACCTTAGACGATTCTGGTGCTGTTCCTTCATCACTTCCCGCCTCTGACTTCCTCATGGCTGACATTAAAATTTCTTCAGCTGATGTATTTTCTGCCATCACTGGCCTCAATACTAACAAGGCATATGGGCCTGATGGAGTCCCTCCTGTTGTTCTCAAGAACTGTGCTTCTGTGCTTACACTCTGCCTAGGCAAACCTTTTCGCCTTTGTCTGTCAACTTGTACCTTTCCTTCTTGCTGGAAGTTTGCTCTCATTCAGCCAGTCCCAAGGAAGGGTGACCACTCCCAACCCTCCAACTATCGTCCAATTGCTTTAACGTCCTGTATTTCAAAAGTTTTCGAGTCAATTATCAATAGAAAAATTTTAAGGCATCTTTCCTATCACAACCTTCTTTCTGATCGTCAGTACGGGTTCCATCAGGGACGCTCCACTGGTGATCTTCTCACCTACCTTTCAGACTCCTGGTCATCCTCCTTTCGGAACACTGGCGAAAGCTTTGCCATTGCACTTGACATCTCAAAGGCTTTCGATCGAGTCTGGCATAAATCTTTAATTTCCAAACTGCCCTCTTACGGTTTCTATCCCTCTGTGCCTTCATTGCTAGCTTCCTTTCTGGTCGTTCTATAGCCGCTGTTTTAGACGGCCATTGTTCTTCTCCTAGATCTATCAACAGTGGTGTTCCTCAGGGCTCTGTCCTATCACCAACTCTCTTCCTTCTATTCATCAATGACCTTCTAAGCTGTACATCTAACCCTATCCACTCATATGCTGATGACTCCACCCTTCACCTTTCCATTCGGTTCCCGCAACGCCCATCTCAACAGTTACTTCAACAAACAAGGGATGAGGCTATGGCACACCTAATGTCTGACTTGGCTCGTATCTCTGACTGGGGTAAAAATAATCTTGTTGTTTTTAATGCATCAAAGACTCAGTTCTTACACCTATCAACCCGTCAAAATCTTCCACAGGTATACCCACAAATGTTTAATAATATTCAGCTTAATCCTGCATCATCCTTGAACATGCTTGGCGTTTCATTTACTCGGGACTTATCTTGGAAAGGTCATACTACATCTCTTGTAAAATCTGCTTCCAAGAGATTGGGTGTGCTAAGCCGACTCTGTTCTTTCTTTACTCCTGCAAAATTGTTGACTCTATACAGGGGTTTTATCCGCCCCTGTGTGGAGTACAACTCTCATGTGTGGGGAGACTCCCCACACACAGCTCTTCTCAATAGGGTGGAGTCAAAGGCTTTTCTTCTCATTAACTCTCCTCCTCTTACTGACTCCCTTCAACCTCTGTTGCTTCGCCGCACTGTTGCATCTTTATCTCTTTTCTATCGCTACTTTAATGGTCACTGCTCCTCTGAACTGTCTGCATGCATTCCTCCACCTCTATGATGGGCGCGTAGCACCCGTCTAGCAGCAAACTCTCATCCCTTTTCTGTCCAACTCTCTAATGCTAGAGTTAACCATTACTCCCAGTCCTTCATTTATGCAACAGGTCAACTCTGGAACTGTCCCCCTCTGTCTGTATTTCCTGCTGCCTATGATCTCCAGTCTTTCAAACGCAGTGTATCCAGGCATCTCGAAATGAATGGATCTTGAATTTGGCTCTCTCTTGTATTTTGTTTTTCTCTTGGAGGAAACTGTTATTGTGGGCTCATGGCCTTTAGTTCCTTCTTCCTCGCATAAAAAAAAAGAAAAAGAAAAAAAAAACGAGGAGAATGCAAAATGGTAGCCAAGGCAAGACAGTTTATCTATTGGCCGTCTCTACTGACCGATGTGCGACATTTTGTTAAATCATGCAAGTCATGTCAGCAGTTCAAGGGTCACAGGAAGATTGTGCACCATTTTAAGAATTGCCACCAGTAGATGATAATGGTCAGAGAGTTGTGATAGATCTCATAGAATTGGATACTAGTAGGAGTGGTCACAGGTATTGTCTCATGGTGACAGACCATTTTTCTAGGTACCTACATATCTACCCCCTTCGTACAAAATCCACCAAAGCCGTAGCTGAAGAATTTAAGGAGGACATCTATAGATATGGCAAGCCGCAGGTAGTCATCATGGACAACGGAGGAGAATTCGCCAGTGCAGAGTTTAGAGATTTTTGTAGGAGAGCCAGGATTAAGCAAGGATTCTGTCTACCCTACCATCCCCGAGGAAATTCAGTTATTGAGAGAGCACATAGGACCTTAACCCGCCCCATCCCGACGTTTTCTGGGCAGTGGTACGCCCCAGTCCTGACATTTTTGGACCTTTTTTTTTTTTTTGCTCAAACATCCTCTTTTGGTGAGAAACATCGAAAATTCATAGAGAAATCGCTCACCTGAGGTTTAAAATACTTGATCCAGGTAGGAGTACCTCCTTACCTTACAGGGTTTTCTATTAGGCTGGCTGCAAAGAAAACGAGTTCTATGGGAGGATAACTATTCTACACCACTCATAAATGGTATTTATTTATTTATTTGGTAAGAATTTATATGTAGTACGAGAGTATATTGGTTTTCAAACGGTAATATAGGCATTATAAGCATTGTTTCACTCACTAACTCATCACCATTCCTGACCTTTTTTTGCCACATTACCTGATCATCATTTCTGACTGTTTCTTCCTCTAATGTTTGTCCTCCACATTGTCATCGAATGGGGAATCACTCTGGCCCTGAATTTCGTACTGTGGCATGACATGGCTTTACTGGCCAGGTCACCGATAACAGGTGAATTGCTGAGAAAAGGTCATGCAGGGGGGGGGAGGAGGTCATGCTGGGTAAGGCATTGTCCCTGCCTGGTATCTTGTAGAGGAAAGTGTCCCGTGTATACGTGCCAAAAATCACTCGCGAAAATTGAAAATTGTGCAAATTAGGGACCTTGGAATGTTGCCGCGTTAATTTACGTCTCAGGACTTATACTGCTCGCTTCTCTGGTAGAATCAGGGTACCTGAGACAGTATCAGCTGTGAAAACATCAACACCGACCCCAAACAGAGAACAAAATCGATCGCGACCTGAAATGAGGCAGTCCAAACAGACAAAGACGCCTAGACCTCGTTCCCACACGCCTTCCTACAGGCAGTTTCATAAGTTTTCGCGCAGCCCGAGCAGGTCTCGCGCTATAAACAACACTTTTTATGGGAAATCACCTCGTAGGTCACAGTCAAGGGATAGGTCCATTCTGTGTCATTACTGTGCAAAACCAGGACACACAAGGTATGAATGCTTTATCAAGGCAAAAGAGGATAATCAAAAGACACAAGGGTTTGGTCCTTACTGTAGGCATCATAGATACCAAGGGCACTGGACTAGTGATTGCAAAACAATAGAAAAAATTGTGTCTATGTTCAAATCGGGGGCAGACCAAGTCATGACAAAAAACGAACAAACGTAAAGAAAAACAAGGTTAAACTTCACATAGGAGGCATGTTGGGAAATGAGTGTATTTTGATACCAGCTGTATGTGAGGATCAAAACGTTTCCTTATTTTTAGATACAGGCTCTCCAGTGAACTTAATAACACATGAAGAACTAAATAGAATTCTTAAAAATAAAAAGAAAGTAACTTTTCTGGATGAAGCTGATTTAGAATTAAACACAGTAGATGGTCAAGAGATTACAGTAAAAGGTATGATAAGATTAAATCTCAGTTTCACAGAAACTACAAGACCATTCTCTGCATTGTTCTATATCGTTGAAAACTTAGCAATTAAAGCTCATATGTTACTGGGCTTAAGATCCATGAGAACTGAGAACATAACTATACTCCCACAAATGAATGGAATAGACTTTGATAATGAATTTATAGAGGAAATAACTTCAGAGCCCTCACCGATTGGTAGAAGAGAGCCAAAAAGAATTGGTAATATTAAAGGCTTAAACAAACATACACAAACAGATGAGTGTATAGATCCACTTACACCAGCAACCCCATCCTCCAGAATTAGTGACCCAGCTAACAGTACTGATTTATCAATTTTTCCAGCCCATCTCACTAATGATTTGGTTATACCACCTAATTCATACATGAAGGTTACCATAAAGAGCAAATTACGGAATAGTACTGTTCTTGTCTAAGAAGAATTATGTAAAGTAAAGGGATTGTCAGTAGAAAACGCATTATGTCATACGAACGACGAAGGGCTAACTCAGATATTCATTATTAATCACATGAATGGGGAAGTTCAGTTGAAGAAGGGAACTTGCATAGTTAATATTGAAAAATGTTTAGCCCCTGTGAAGGAAATAAATATTGGTGGAGTAACAAGTGAGATAAAATCTACGGATAGAGAAAGAATAAAGAGAATTTAATTCACTCAGGTGAATTTGACGAAGAAAATGATTTGTTAACCCTGCTGGAAACACACAGGGACACCGTAGCCTTGCCCGGAGAACGATTAGGGTGTACTAACTTGATTAATCACATGATTAATGTGCACCCAGAAACACCACCAATTTTCGTACCAGCTTATCGCATACCACACTCCCAACGTACACTTGCAAATCAGTATGTCGATGAAATGTTAAAGCTTGGAATTATTGAGCCTTCAGTTTCTCCGTGGAACGCTCCTTTTCTTTGTGCCCAAGAGAAATGGAGAAATGCGTGCGGTAGTAGATTACCGTAAACTAAATAATCACACAATCCCTGACAGATTTCCCATGCCATTGCTAAGTGATGTGCTACAGAATATTGGTCCTGAGAATAATATATTCTCGACCATCGATCTCCTAAACGGATACTATCAGATTCCGGTATCTCAGGAGTCACGTAAATACACTGCCTTTTCAACAAACAGAGGCCATTATCAATATACAAGAATGCCAATGGGACTGAGGACAGCCCCCGGTACGTTCCAGCGTCTTATGAATTACGTATTGTCCGGAATTTTAGGACAAGGAATATTTGTTTATCTTGACGATATTATTATCGCAACGAAGAATATTAAGGATCATCTCAGGAAATTACACTTACTCTTACAAAAGCTTAGTGATGCTGGATTAAAAATTAAACTTTCTAAATGCAAATTTTGCTTTAAGGAAATAAATTTCTTAGGCCACAAATTAAGCTCTGATGGTATTCACACCACTGATGACAAAATACAGGCAGTGAGAGATTTTCCTGAACCCACTACGACTGACGAAGTTAGACAATTTTTAGGTCTGGCTGGGTACTATAGGTCCTTCGTACCACAGTTCTCTCATATAGCCTTCCCTCTATTCCAACTACTCAAAAAAGATGCTGTATTCCAATGGGAAGAAGAACAAAAAAGGGCATTTAACAATCTAAAAATTAAACTAACGAATGCACCTTGTTTAGCATATCCAGATTACACGAAATCATTTCTTATTTGTACAGACGCATCAGTTAAAGGATTAGGGGCTGTACTGATGCAGGAAGATAAAAGAGGAAAGAATCAACCAATTGCATTTGCCAGCAGACAAACAAGAGGTGCAGAAAAAATTATAGCACTACAGACTTAGAGGCACTTGCAGTGATTTTTGCATTACAAAAGTTTCGAGATTTGGTATATGGTTACGAAATCCACTTATTCACCGACCATAAACCACTGGTGGGTATGTTTAAAGAAAAACTCCTTTCTGGGAGGAGAGCAAGATGGAAATGTACAGTTGAAAACTACAGTGTACAAATACATTATATACAAGGTAAAATGAATATAGTAGCTGACGCATTATCTAGGAACCCGAACACAATTCAGGTTGCGGCGTTAGATCTCAAAGGAAATATCCCAAACCACGAGGATATCGCAAAGGCACAAAGACTTGACCCAGTATGGTCAAAAGTAATATACAAGTTAGAAAGTGGAGATGACATACAATTACCCAAACTGCATGTCCCACTTGAACAATTCACAATGGTCAATAATACATTATACAAAATTAACTCTAAACAACCAAAACGCCAAAGAAATACTAACCAGTTGGTAGTACCTAATGACATGATACCCCAAGTATTACGAATGATACACGACAGCCCACATGCAGGACACCCTGGAAAGGATAAGACATTCAACCAAGCCCAGCTATTATATTACTGGCCTTCATTACGAAGAGATATACACAATCATATAGACAGATGCGAATCATGTGCGAAACACAAAGGATACCCAATCACACCTGCACCGATGGGTAATTACCCAGTACCACATCAACCATGGGACGTTGTCGCTGTTGATTTACTCAAGATGCCATTATCATACAATAATAACCTATACTTATTCGTAGCAACGGATCATTTTTCCCGTTATGTCATTTTAGCTCCAATTAAAGATAAGACAGCAGAGACAGTAGCAAAGGCAATAACAGATAATGTAATATGTCGCTTTACTACCCCAAAGGTATTAATAAGTGATAATGGAGGAGAATTTAATTCTGAGATCTTACAAGAAATATGTAAACAATACAACATTAAAAAGGTTAACGTTTTGGCCTATCACCCAGCATCGAATGGGTTGGTAGAGAGACAAAATAAAAGGTATTAGATGTGCTACGACACATTCTCAGTGAAAATTATGCAAGCTGGGATGATTGGATTCCCAGAGTAGAGGCCTCCATTAATGGGTCTATAAATAAATCCATTGGTGACACACCACATTTCATTATATATGGCACAGATAAAAAATTACCATATGAGCTCCTAGAAGGTGACAGCATGCCTATATACAATTACGATGATTACTCTAAACTCCGTTTACGTGAATTCCAGGACATACACAAAAGAGTGCAAAAACAATTAACGATGTCCAAGGAAGAAATGACGGAGGCATTTAACAAAAAGGCAAAAGATTCACCTATCAGCTTAGGAGACATTGTTTACGGAGTCATTCATACGAGAGACAATAAATTATCCCCTAAATTTGAGGGCCCATACAGAGTAATTAACATAAAGGCAAACAAAGTTTTAATTAAGTCACTTTCAAGTGGCGAGGAAAAACAAGTTCATATTGACCATTTAAAACGAGTTTCAAGGGAATTATCACATAATTATTCAGCCTCGGATACAACCGAACAGGTGAACGTACCTCAAGAAACCAAGCAAGAACACAACAATGATTACAAAAAGAAATTAAGGTCATATACCAAACAATCGAACATAGGTGCAACTATTCCACTGAAATCTACAGTACATCATTTACGGGAATTAAATATCGATTTAAACTCCTTCTATAATTGAAATAACAGCCAACCGTAACGCACATCATCACTATCATCAACCACAGCTTTATAGGAAATTAATAGATTTTTTTTTCGGTAGGTTACGATGAAGGGACTTATGCTATGGATTCTCCTATACATAGTAAGGGTATATGCGCACCTAGACCCCAAGCATATAGTACGACAAGGATGCCTCATAGCTCCAACGGCCACGACTACAATCGTCAAGGACGTCATGAGTACTGAAATAAGTCTAGATTACTTGTATGACTTACCTACTTATATAGAAAGACTTGCGACGCCGATGCGAACTCTGGACTTCAAGATAGGGAATTATGTTTCACAATCACATATCACCAAGGAAGTGGATGAAATGGTGAAGTTAGCAAAATGGAAACTAGAACAGGCGAAGTCAACTATGCTCGTCATGATCCAAGATCTCCCATCTTATGGAACAGAGGTGCTGAGCGACAGGAACAACATCACACGTACTCGCCAAAAGCGCGGTTTGTTCGATCTGGGCGGCGCAATTCTTGGGAACATCTTTGGATTGGCTACAGAGGATGACCTTAAAGAAATAAACAAAAAATTTAATAAGATAGCTCAGGTACTAACATACCAAGATAAATTCATCACAGGACAGAACTCAGCAATGAAAACAATTGTGAAAAATCTGAAACAAGCAGAAAACGTAGCTCTCGAGAGTATAGATAAAATAAATGACTTAGAGGGTAACGTTACCCTTTTCCAACACTTCTCCATCATCACAGAACATATTGACACGATTCTACTACAATTAGAGAACACTAGAGATCATTTCAGGGCACTTATGCAAGGAATTTCGAATGCTGGTGATGGCAAGATCACAAATGACTTACTCCCAGTTCATGAGCTACGTCAGATAGTTAGTCAAGGCATACATAAACATAAATTGAAGCCATTGTTCCGCAGTAGGGAATTTATGCAATATTACCCGTACTTGGAAGCAACACTAACACCAACATCAGTGATAGTTCATGTACCATTCATCACGGAAGACCTGTTCACAGTATACCAAATACACCCCTTCCCTATAGAAACAACAACACTTTAGTCATCATCAACATCAACACAGACACCGAACTCATCATGGTCTCCAAGAGACGAGACACTGTCACTTTCGCAAGTGAGTCAACGATTGAGCGAAAGTGCCGCACATCCTTACATGCTGTTCATCTTTGTCCTGCGTACATTTTCACGTTTCAGCCTACTGATACGGTCCCTTGTGAAATGGCTATCATCAGCAATAACAATATTCATCATCATTGCAACTTCACTTTTGCTCCAGATAAACTTGTACACCATCAACGCATTGGACACTCGCAGTTTTTTATTTCCCTCATAACACATCAGTTTACATAGTCTGTCCAGATATACCACCATCTCATACATCAGCCTCAGGATTATACATAGCACCAGACTACTGTGCGGTATTTACACCATCCATGTCTACTTTTTCCACCATCAATCACTACGCCATTCTCAACCATACACACAAACATTTCCACCCACTGCCTAATATGGACTTAAACATGAGCACAAGTATTAAGTTGACTTCACCTAAGTTTGAAACTATGCAACTGATCAATGAAACAATGAAGCCCTGGGAAGATTTGAGTTTGAGTATGTTCAACCCATATTATGTGTATAGCCAAGCACCTACTGTCTTCATAATTATCTGCATTGTGGTTGCAGTATTGCTGTTGGCCATGCACAGAATGCATGCAAGAATTGCTAATTTGGAGTCATTGTTTAGTGGGGGGAGAGTTAACATCACAGTTAACCACCCTGAATGAAGTGTATATATTTTGTATAT
Source organism: Coenobita brevimanus (assembly GCF_032717465.1). Classification (NCBI taxonomy): domain Eukaryota; kingdom Metazoa; phylum Arthropoda; class Malacostraca; order Decapoda; family Coenobitidae; genus Coenobita; species Coenobita brevimanus. The sequence goes on along the minus strand of NC_136957.1, from coordinate 11,106,400 downwards.
AGTATTAATTATATATATAAAAAAAAAATAATAATAATAATAATAATAACACAAAGAACAATGACCCATATATGGCAGACCAGTACCATTATCTTTAAATGAAATATTAGTAACTCTTACAATAATCTTAATTTTAAACTATTTTTATTCTTCCATGTATGCATTTCACTATAATAACCCAAGTACATACTGTATTACAGTTAAATAATTTACTTTAATGCATTTATTCCAATATGTATTCAACTTATTTAAAATGTAATATTACTGAATAATCACTATTTACTATGCATAATATATGTATACAATATTCATACAATTATGTTACTTTACAATATTATGTATTTCACTTAATTAGCTTATAAGTTCATTATAATGTGTATGTAGTATGTATTAATATATTATAACTATTAAATGTCGATGGTACGTCATTTTCGCGCGGCCGAGCAAATATAGGACTACATAATAGATAGATAGATAAATAGATAGATAGAGAGACAGATAGAAGCAGGAAGTCAAATGATGAGAAGGTGTTGTGTTTGCGAGAAGCGAGCAGCGCTAAACGCTTACACGGGGGAAAGCTGACGACAGCGGCCAGTAAGGAGATGATTCAGTTAGCTGTCAGCAGTCCTCTCGTGAGAAAGTTCTGTTGCCATGAGGAAGATACGTGACATACACACCCTACTACACGAGATGTGAGGAAAGAGAGTTTAGAAGGAGACAAGCGACCCTAGAGAGAGGTCGAGACGGAGATTAGCTTCAGAACAGAGAGAGAGAGAGAGATAGCGAGACAGGGAGGTAGCTACCCAGGACTTATACTATTATACCTGTTTAATATTTCCAAGACAAATAAAAATAGTCCCATACTATTCTTTACCTCTCCCGTCACTACATGACATCTGGTGGGGAAACTACTACAAGATATAAAAGCCGCTCGACCACAAGTCTAAAATATACTTCTCTACAATTAACTACAAAGTCTTTATGACAGGTTAAAGACAGTACTGGCAATCTTGAGCCAAGAACACCCGAATACGTGGCCCATGCACCTGTGCGACACTGAGAAAGCGTTGAACGAAGCAGTGCATACGTCCCTAGGAACAACACCATTCTTTGCTTTTCATGGTCGTCATCCAAATTGCGAGGTAGGAGATTTGCAGTTGCCTACTGATGAAGACTGTGCAGAGAAAATAGATGTCAAACAGATGCTCAAGGAAACACAACATCGGATGACAGCAGGATACCTTAACAGGGCAAATGAGGTATGTAGGAATGATTCTCTAGAAGCATGTGAATTAGTTTGGATCTATGTCGAAGAGTGCTTGCCTGGTACGGCATCAAAGCTAAATAGAAAATGGCAGGGTCCTTACAAGATAGTCAAAGTTATCGATCAGGGTAGAGCCTATGAGTTAGAAAATGTGTTTGATGGCACCATCTTGAGTAGGGCAGCTGAAAAGGTCAAAAGATATGTTGAAAGAGATGCCTTATTGAGTACGATGGATCATGAGTTTTTGACCAGTGAGGAAGATGAAGAGACACTGCCTAGTGTAAGATCCCGGAGACCACCTGAGAGGTTGCAATACTCGTAGATGATGGGTGTATGGATTATATATTGTATATATTCATTTTTTTTTCTCTCTGAGCACTTCTTGTCCATGCCTTAACCGGATGGAAACATGGAGTCAGGTATGCCCTTCCAGGTCTTTCCGGACTGTATCTGCATATGTATCTTTTTACTAGTACCTATGAGTTGTAATTTTGGGTTGATTAATAGGGTTGAGTAGTTGTTTAGGGTATGTCCAGCTTTTGGAGAGATGAGGTGTGGAAGCTGCGTGTTTGTCATATCGAGTGCACCACGGTGTATAGACCGTCGTTCTTGCCTTACCTCAATTCTTTTTTCTTTCTTTAGGTTAGATTGTTAGGCTTAGTTAGGGATAATGAGATCTCACAGTTAGGACTTTTTTTCCTCCAGAGTTAGGGAACTGAACATGTGAGGGGCAGTTCTGCCTGAAGGTCTTCACCTGGAGGTGTATGTAATACCTAAACTGCAGTATAGGATTTCTCAGAGAGAGAGGGGAAGTTTCCAGTTTCTCTATAAGGCTTGGAGAAGTTGAATTATGGGGCTCTCCCATATTAGGAGAGATAAGTAGGTTTCACTCGGTCTCTCTGGACAGAAAGCAGTGGAGCGACTCGTGTTACTCTCAGCTAAGTACAAAGTTTCTCCTTGTAGCAGGGCATTCTCCTTGTGAGTAATATGCCCAGTGAGTGTCATACATTGTCAGCTGCATATCGTGAGTGGCATGAGAAAATTTACTCGTGGTAGAGGATTTTTTTTTTTGTGGACATGATAGCCACCGACTGTTCTCGAGCACAAAGCTTATGCAACATCACACAGTCACAGTATAGGACACATTGGCTGGTGTTTTGGAGGCGTGTAGATTGGTTTCCCCTCACAAGCAAGGAGCATGTGGAACACCCCACAGTAACAGTATTGAGGGAGACTGGTCAAGTAGGTGAATTAACGTACCGTGTGTGTTAAGTATGGGTACTGGGTTTTTCCGAGGAGTTCAGGGCCAGTCGCACGAACCTTTGGTCTTCCCTAACCGTGGGCGGATGTAGTGCCTGGAAGTGATAATGCATTGTATTTAGTTCATTTTATATGACCAAAAGTTCGGTTGAGTGAGAGTGTGTGGCCAGGGCATAGTTGTTACCAAGCGGACGTGACCAGACTAATAGTTTAAGTTACCTAGTTGCTAAGTCTTTTTTTTTCCTTACTGTAATTTACTATTATTAAGTCTCTTTATAATATAAAATCTCGAGTGGATGGGAACTTGTGCCTTGGTCACGTAATCCAGCATTATTGTATGCGTGCGCAAAGTGATGTAAAGCATGATGATTTTTATTGTTTTTCGATATAAGGGTATAAAGAGAGAAGTGTTGTTGAGTAATTATTGTAACTAGAGAATGTCATTTTTTTCGGGTAATCGACTGCAAGGGAAAAGACATGACATTGAGTCTATCACGAGTCTGTAATAATTAAAATTTTTAATAGCGTAAGCCGACATCCCCCCTCCTCCCCCTTTCAATCACATAGTCTTGGCATGTGCTTCACTCGCTCACCGGCCGTGATAGATGACGGATGGTCGGTACTGTCGTCATCCTCCCCCCCCCCTCCCCATGGCTGTAAGTACTTTGATATTATTGATTTTTAACATGTTGAAGCGCGAATAAGTGATACTCCACGTGTGATAATAGTGACGAAAATAGAGAAATAGATCTGGGGTAGAATCAAGTGTTGTCGTTCCTCAGGAAGTGTGTATTGGTGACGCCATTAGCCACTGGAAGAGCGAGTCCCGAGTATCCTGCTCTACCCTGGTATTCTGTGAGCTGAATAGTGAGGTATTTCCCATATATTTGTGTACTGTACTTTATATTATTATTTAGTGTGTAACTGGAATACGAGAATGATAGCTAGGTTCGTCTGAGTCTCAGATAAATGTGTGATTTTTGTGGGCCAAGTATCAGGTGCCCAGGAACTGTGAATTATTTATTAATGTGTTGGGATGACTTTGCAATTCAGTACTTATTAGGGCTATGTCGTGAGTAAATGTTCACGTAGTTACTTTGTGAGGCACAATGATATTGATGCAGTGATGATTTTCATGGTTAAAGTTATTCATGCTTACTGTTTTTGTTATAGTACTTTCTCTTCCACGTTATCTCTACAATATGTAGTATTTTGAGCAGACCTATATGTCTGTAGTGTCATGTGTTATTCTGTTATTACTTGAGATGCCGAGTGTTGTAATTCAAGTTTCTTTATTTTGAGACTTTCCTGATCATGTGAAGGGATTACTTGCATTGGGAAGAATAGTTATTCATTATACATATTAACTTCTAGCGGGTCCAAGTGTGGAGGTCGAAGCACCAGTAAGTCAAAGTTCAAGTGTGGAGGTCGAAGTCCCAGTGAGTGAGTTAAGGTCCCAGTGCGTGAGTCAAGGTCCCAGTGTGGAGGTCAAGGTCGACAATGGCAGAGGACTGGACCAGTGCTCAGAAGGATGATTATGAAGAAACATATTGGACTAGGACAAAGGAGCTAAGTTTTGTGGATTTGATATTAGGACCATGCTATTATTATTATTTTTTTTTTTAACAACGTGCCAAGTGATTCAGGTTTAAACTGTAAAGCAAGAAGGTGGGGAAGATTTCTACCTTTCTTTTTTGTCTTGTCAATACACATTTCCTCCCACTCGAACTTTATTGTTTGTATAACCCTTGAGAACTGGTGGTATAGAGCTTACCTAGTAGTTTGTTAATGTGAAACCTTAAAAGCATTTTTGGGGAAACTGTGAAAGTTGGGCTTGGGTTGGCAGAGTTGGAGACTGATCCCATCATTTTGGCATGCTACCACTGTTAACTTGGCCACTTGAGAAGTAATATACGCAACAGAAGAGGCCGCTACTGGGAGAGAGTCTCCGTCAATCTGAGTTCTCGACTGTTCTAGCACACAGTGGTCATCAGTAATGACCTGATTTCTGCCCTTTTGACCACGTAAAAGTCTTGATCGCAGAGGTGACAGTACACTTGCACCCCTTCATCTCTGCAATGGGTACGCAGCACCCATCAGGCAACAAACTCTCATTCCTTTTCTGCCCAACTCTTTAATGCAAGAGTTAACCCTTACTCCCAGTCCTTTATTTATGCAACAGGTCAACTCGGGAACTGTCTCCCTCTGTCTGTATTTCCTATGATCTCCAGAGTTTCAAACGCAATGTGTCCAGGCATCTCGAAATGAACGGATCATGAATTTGGCATTCTGTTGTATTGTTGTTGTTTTTTATTGGAAGGAATGGTTTGCAGGTTCCTGGCCTTTCGTTTCTTCTTCCTAGAATGTAAAAAAAACGTGATTTACTCAAGGGTGTAGCGGCATCAATCATCGTGTGACAATAAACCGACAACAGTTCTGAAGGATGAACTGGCCCTCCTGCCAATCTCCGTGTTTACTGACACTAGAGCAATGTGCATTGCTCAGTCTAAGTTAAAATTGAAGAAGAAAATCTAAGTGTTGTCTTCCTCACTTGTGGCTCAAGCAGCACAACTTCCTATAGCTGATGGGCGGGCTCTTTATTCCATTCACTTGCCCTGTAAAGGTACTCTCAGAGACTTGCTTGACAGTGTAGGAAGTTTCATTACTAGGAAAGTGTCACACACAGACGGATATTTATGTTGTATTTGACCACCACTTCTGTTTTAGCATTATAGGTGTAAATAGATCATAACAATGTGGTCAGCAAGTAAGTCGAGTCCCCTTCCAGACATAAAGTTGTCCTGTCTCTAGCTGACAGCAAAGTCCAACTTATCCAGTGTGCACAGAACTGCTCAACAGAGATCAGATTAAGGGCAAGTTCGTCCTAACTGGTTAGTACCCTATGCCTGTGAAAATCAGTTCTGGTGATCTGAGACAGAAAGAAGATATGAAGAATTTCAGGGAAGAAGCAGATATGATCATGGTTCACCAGATGACGCAGCAGGCACAAGGTGGTGCACGAGATATCAAAGTATTGTGTGATGTCATGGATGTCTTCATACTGCTTCTGCACTTTACCACAAACCTGGTCTCAGTTGTGGTCTAACGAAAGAAGCGACTGGTTCTCAAAGGGCTTTGGTTGATATAGCAGCATCTGCTGAGAAGCATGCCAAACTCAGTCCACAGCTTCCAGCAATGCACTGCCTTTCTGGTTGTGATGATATCACGCAATTGTTTGAGGTTGGCAAAGCAGCAACCAACAAGATGCTTCACGGTGGACAGGCACTTCAGAGCTTGGGTGAAGCTGATACTCAAATGTCAGCTGTAATAACTACAAACACAAAATTCATAGCCAAGTGCTATGGGTGCACAACTTCAGCTGAAGGTACTTCTAACACAAAAGTCCAAGGATGACCACGTAAAATGGCCCCCAAGAACACGACGTCAGCACCTTAGCTGAAAACCTGCCACTGTTAAATCCTGCATTCACTGAATGTTTGGCATGCCCATTTTTAGACAGCAGTTTGGAAGGCATCACTTGGATAGAAGCCTCCTATTTGAACCTCACTAGATATGGATGGGCATAAGATGTACCAACAAATATCTTGTGGTGGTCCTCCTGTCCACGGATGTTAATCTTGCACCCCTAGGATTGTTGGAGTTAAAAAGGTGCGGTTGTGCTGCAGGCACCCCATGAAGAACAGTACAGTGCGGTTTTCATGTTGCTCTCTTGCCATGCACCTTCTTCTGCACCTGTCACTGAGATTCAAGTATTGGCTGACTAGATGACCACACAAAACAAGCAAAACGTGACATTAAGTGACGATTCTAATGAGGAAACAGTTGAAGTCCCAGATGATGATTGACATTTGTATTCATCACTCATAGTCCTAAACATTAATAATATCTAGGGGGCTAGTTTCGTTGTTGTGATATTTCTTCCTAACTTTCGGGACTTGTGATCATGGGACGAGAAATGAAGCTATATAAACACCCAATCCTTGAGGTAAAGAAAAAAATAGCATGTAACTTATAGTTATGTTCAATATCTTTCGGTAAAGTTGGTATATATTTTTGGGTTTTACACTGGAAACCTAGATATAGGCCCAACTTTCACATTCTTATTCGGTTAGAACACTACTGTTTCTGCATGATTTAATCTCTGCTCAGTGCTCTCGATGCATCAAGCTAAGCTTTTTTTCTTTTTTTTTTTAGACTTCTGAGCATCTGTCCAAATGTTAGGGTACATGGTAACGTTTCATTCCTTCCAGAGAACATCTTCAAACTAATCTGATAATGGATGCCAACATGTGTTGCCACATGACTGGTCGGCCAAGAGCATGTGATGGTCGGTGTGCGGTTATCTCAATGGTGGAATGAGGCAGCCCACCGATGTTTGTGATCTTGGATGTTGGAAGGATTTGTATATCTTATACTTGTTAGTTAATTGTGGGTTTCAGTTTAGAAATGTATAGTGCTTCCAGAAATACTAATGTACGAGGGTCTTTATCATGGTCAACTATTTTAGTAACTTGTTTGAGTTGCTGAAAGGTGAGAGAGGTGTTATGATTAGGTCAGTAATTACTGTACATTTTTTTTTTTTTATCGATCTGTTCTGTAGGTGACATATGAGACGCCTTGATTATTCAGTTCTCCTCATTCCTACTTAGCTATGAGGCACACAGTCCTCACTTGTGCAAGTCTGTCAGTAGATGACGTGGTCTTCTTTCATGGACGTACTTTTTACGACACGGCGGTTGTTGAGTAGGAGCTAGGAGGTTTTGCAGGTCTTGTAGTATGTGATTAGCATGATGCTTTTACTATGATCTGTGCATTTAACATTTTTATGAATGATATATTTATCTAGCCTGGACGAAGTTTGGTGAGGTATTGTTTCTGGTTGTTTCTGTGGGCATAATATAATACAATATTATATGTAACTACAGTGTGCAGCTATATAGACATACGTAACAATACGTAAAACAGATAGTTATGTCTGAGTTCTCCAGGAAGAGACAACTACACATCCCCTTGCCTACACGAATCAAGAATGCCAGACACCCCTGATCATGTGCCAGAAATATGACCGACACACACACACACACACACACACACACACACACACACACACACACACGCGCGCGCGCGCGCGCGCACGCACGCACACACACACACGCACACACACACACACACTCGCAAACATGCGCACACGTACGCCCAAACACTTTAGCCGGAAGCTAGAGGGAGATATAAGTCCTATATCACATGGAGGAAAGTTAATAGTACAGGACAGAACAAGAGTTAGACAAGGAGAGAGCGATAGGGAGTAGGAGAGTAAGAGTAAAGTAGGAGGACTGCAACTAGTACAAACTGCTACCAACCATAGGCTACACAGATCACGCCAAGTTCTTAACTTTTATTCTTATAACTGTCTCACAATAAACTCATCGACCCAAATCTGCCTATTTCATCACCCCACTTATAATACGAAGAGGATAACGGAACAAAGAAGGCCTACACTGACATCTTCAGTGCCTTACCATTACTCTCCTAGTGACTCTCCCATTGACGATTCAACCAGACAACCTTCTCTGTATAATTACATCCCTCGGCTACATCTACTTACATTTCATTGTTTGTTTGTTTGTTAGCAACATTACGGAAAAAAGGCTGTATGAAATTACATGAAACTTTCAGGACGTGTGGGCACTGGTACCAAAAGAAAGTAATTAAATTTTGGAGGTAACTGAGTGACCTTGAAAGGAATGAAGTTCACGGATTTTCAAAGGGCTATAACTTGAAACCAGCTGAAGATAGAGGTATTTGCTATTAACCTGTCACGTCCAAGGTTTTCCACACCTCCGACATCCCCCAGTCCCGAGTTATTTTGGAAAAAAAATTTTTTGGCTAAAACTTCCGCTTTGGTTGAGAAACAAAGGAAAATCACCAAGAAAGGGCTTACCGTGGTCCATAAGTGGTCAGAACAGGTGAGGTCCCCTGCGCCAGATATATTCTATCACTGACGTGTGAGGTGCTCACGTTTTCTATGGCAGGAAATATTGGGAGAAACAACACACAACACCTCTATATTTATTGAATCTGAACTAATAAACAATAACAGTAGCAATATAATGGATTTCAGACACATATATATGAAAAATGAGCATTGTACCATCGCGCGAGCATAGCAAGTTAGGTCCGAGTTGTAACATGCTATATGCTAAGTTTCTTGTATCAGTCAACATATCACTTTTTCTACTTGTATACTTCTGTTTCATTGACATTTTACCTATTTTTACTGTTTGAAAATGTTTTCAGATGTTTTCATTCATTATGATGACATGCAGCATAAGTTTAGCGCACATCGGCTTACTAAGTGCACTCGCTATGACTCGTATTTCAACATACCCAATTGTTTTATCACTTTCCTATTATTTTTTCCTTTACATAGAACCTTTCCTCCACCACTGTAAATGTTTTCAATTATTTACATTCATTACGAGGGCATTTAGCGAAATGCTAGTGCATATTCACGTAGCAAGCACAATCTCAAACAATCGTGTTTCATCTTCTACTTTATCTTTTCACTCCAATTATACTTTCCCACTTACATTACACACGTTTAAACGCCTATACTGCACTATACCTACTTACCGGCTTTATTTATTCAAGTGAGCGTCAGAATATCGCATGAAAATACCCTCGCAATGAATGTTTCGACCAACATAATACTCAAACACATACTAATTCTTCACATATATTACACACTCTCCCACTTGTTGACTTCTATTTTCATAATTACGGGCCTTATTCATTCAACTGAGCATCAGGATATCGCATCTCTATTCACACGCTAGGAATAATTTGACTTAGAATATATTTCAGCACTTACAATAATTTGAACTTATATTATACCCGTTAGCATTTCCAGTAATAATAATTACATATTTACGGGCCTTATTTATTGCACTGAGCGACAGAATATGGCATCATAAAACCCTCGCTAGGTATGTTTCCACCTACAGCATATTTATACACTTACATACAATTTTTGCACTTATGTTATACCTGTATGCACTTTATACTAATATTTTCAGATCAACATGACTGATAATTTCACTGAACGTCTGTTTGTCACATTTACTTCATAGTTTCAGCGTCCTATCGCATTTACACCATATTAGAATTGCATCAAGGTGTGATATTTGCTGAAACATGGGTGAATACAGAGACCCACGTCACACTCGACGCACTCATAGCGGGTGTCCTTCCTCTGTGTGGTGAGTCTCACCCGGGAATTGCTACACACGCGACACCTGCGTTGGGACCTAGGTCTGTTTGGCTGGGGAGGGATAGGAGTGGGTAAATGGCTGCCAGATATTCTCAGGGGAGTTTGGGCAATAGGGGCAGTGCGGGTGCGATGTTGGGGCCTTTCAACAGCATAACGTGCAAACATCTCTCTTGTGAGCTCCCTCACAAACCCTTCAAAGGTTTCCTGAACTCATGTTGTCATGGCGTGAAGGTGGTGGCAATTCAGAGCAGTGATGTCTAGCAAGTGAAAGAACAGTTTCTTATACCACTTCATCGTGGTCCTGGCACACTCTACCGTCGATATCATGGAGTCTGACTGGTCCACCAGGTGCATGTTTATGTTATAGTCCATGACACACTCAGGTTTCCAAATGTGACGCCTGTTCTCGCTCCGGTAATCAACGGAATCAGTACGGTGCATCAAGGGGCGGTGAACCGTTGACAAGAGGCTTACTTCTCTATTATGGTTCCACACAGTTGCAAGGATGTTGTTGGCTTTGAAGAAGACAACCTCATTCCTGTCAAGTTTCTGCCCTACCTTGGCCATGTGATGCCGGTTCACCTTCACGGTTCCACAGACTCCCGTTTCATGCATGTGAAGATAACGAGCAAGAAGAGGGCTAGTGTACCAGTTGTCCAGGTAGAGGACGTGACCACGATGAAGGTAGTCTTCTATCATTGTCTTTACTGCTGCTCCCGACGGTCCAATACACCGATCTTCTATTAAGTCTGTCTGTGCACCGGTGTACAAGACTATGTCTTGCACGTATCCAGTCCTACAGTCGCACATAACAAAGATCTTGAACCCAAAACGGTGCCTTTTGCTGGGTATATACTGCCTAAATGAAATATTACCTCTCCACAACACGAGACTCTCGTCTATGACGAGGTCTCTATAGGGATAAAATGACGAACAAAAGGTTTGCCTCAGGTGATCAAAGACCAACCTAATTCGCCTCATCTTATCTGTGTCGTTCGCATTTGCAGGATCATGAGCATCATAGAAATGGAGGCGTCTTAGAATTTGTTGAAACCGATTACGGCTCATGACTTGCCCAAATATTGGTGTAAACATAACAGGGTCCCTTGTCCAGTAAGCCGGAATTCTGTTTTTTCGTATAATACCCATCAAAAGGACCAGGGCAAAAAATAGGAACATTTCTGAAAGGGAGACAGGGTAATCATATATGATAGAATGCCTACTCCTTGTTCCCAATCTTTCACTCTCAAGGCGCTGGGTGCTTGCAAAAAGGTTGGTTTGGTAAACAATCTGCTCCACGAATGCCTCACTAAAAAACAGGTGGAAAAAATCCAACCTGGTGGAATTCCAGTGAATTCCGGGAGCAATGCAGCCAGAGCGCCCCTGCTCAGTGAAGGTGTGAATGAGGGGAGAAAAATCACTCCCATCCTCCCAATTCCATCCCACAAATCCCTCGTCCCCATCATCCCCATCACCACCTTCGTCTGGGTGGGGAGGAGATCCTGGTGGGGGAGGTTGGGGAGAAGGAGTGCGGAGGGCTTCCCCACTCTCACTCCTCTCCCTCTGCCTTTACCCTTTCCCTTTCCCTTACCCTTACGGCCTTGAGGAACATTAGGGGGCTGTGGGGATGAAGTTGGGGAATATTGGGGAGCATAAGATGTGCTGGGGAGTGGTTCCTCCCCACCATCCCCCTCCATGACAACACCACGTGATTTTTCACGCACCCTAGCTCGCCCACGTGTTAGGGGATATTGGGGAGCATAAGACATGCTTGGGAGTGGTTCCTCCCCACCTTCCCCCTCCATCACAACCCCACGTGATACAGAATGCACCCGCACTCCCCCACGTGATACACCCCGCCACCTCACACTACCAAGGGAGAGCAATGACTCACTTACGCCACTCTCATTTTCCATACTCCTCCCTGCACTTTCCCTTTCACTACCCACTCCCTCCACGGCACTTCCTAACTCCCCAAACAAAATACTAGGCCCATACCTGCTCGTCCGATGTGGTGTGCGCTCGGGGCCACGATGAGTTATTACCTCACGTCCATACCACGTGGCAGCACGTCCCACGACTCTGTCCTCGTCCTCGTCCTCGTCATCGTCATCGAATTTGGGTTCCACATCACGTTGGGGCTGGGCATAGGATGTTGCACATGGTTTCTTGTCCGGCTGCCCCTCTCTAGCAGCACGGTAAGTCACGTACTGCCGCTTCCTGGGGGACGGGACTTCTTCATCACTGCTGGTAGTTTCCTCCTCCTCTGGCTGCACATAATCTTTATCAGCAACCTCGTCATCCAGTGGGGAATCACTCTCGCCTGTAAAGGCGTCCAGGGCAGCTTGAATTTCGACCTCTGAGAGACCTCTCGTAGTCATGTCTGAGCAGGACCGTTGCTAAGAAGTGAGTTGACGAGCCACGGGTTAGCACGGGTCACGCGGGGTCGCCGAGTGTCCCCGCCTGGTGGCAGGTAGGGGAAGGTCAAGCAAGGATATGTACCGAAAATCAAGCGCAAAATTTGAAAATTGTCGAAATTATTCACTTTGCAATTGCACGACGTACCGGTACGTCGCCGGGACTGGCAAATGCAAATCGTTGCAACGTACCCATATGTCGACGGGACGGGGCGGGTTAAGAACATGCAGGAACTCATAATATGGGCTTTCATTAGGACCAAGACCATCGACCTTGAGTGATCTTGAAAGGTCAAGCTCAAGGTCACGGATATTCAGGGGGCCGTAAGTCGATATTCGTTGAAGAGATATCTTTACTAGTGTCAATATACAGGAAGTCCCATATGGATTTTTAATTGGTACCATGACCTTTGACTAAATAACCTTGGAAAGTCACACTCAAGGTCATGGATAATCAGGGAGCTATAACTCGAAACTCGTTGAAGATAGAGATATTTACCATTATCATAATATAGAAAGTCTCATGGGTTTTCATTTGGCACCATGACCTTTGACCTCGAGTGACCTTGAAAGGTCAGGCGCAAAATCACAGGTTTTCAGAGGGCATAACATAAAAACATTTGTCCCATTACCTTAAACTTTAATTGTGTACTGACAACAAATGGCAGTAACAATTAAGTATACAACAGTAATGAAATAACTGCTGTCGGGCGAGATTTGTTGTGCCTGGACCACTTGATCATTATTCTCTCGTGACATGTAATTTCGGTAGTACAAAGTGATTTTTCCATTATTGAGAGAAGGGACACTGTAGCTTGAGTACTGCTAACTGCATTCTTCACTAGGCTATATCTTCCACAATGTTTTTCCTATATCCATTGTTGACGAGAACTTGAATTTATGTCCAACTCTGAATGAAAACTGCTCCATAAGGAACAGTGTGTAAGGTCATAGTGGACATAGGCACTGAGGGTGGAGTGTAAATATATATGAAGGCATTCACTTCTGCTGCTGCAACATAGTCCTTTACTGAAACATTTTCTGTTAACTACAGTTTTGAATCCAGAGTCACGGGTGATCACTAGGACATCAGGGAAGGGAAGGCAGCCTTAGTTAGACTCTTTGAGAGGGAAATTTAGGCCAGAGGCATCGATGAGGTGCTGTCTGATCTGAAATTCTTGGATGTCGTTTACTTTAATAAAAATAGTCATCGACATGGAACCTGTAGATTGAAGCATGGTTATTAGTCAATATAGTGGCCTTGATTTAGACCATATAAAATAACATACCTTTCCAGGGGGAGCAGATGAAGGAAGCCTTTTAAGTACAACGTTCCAACAGGGTGTGGAGGCAGGTTTCTGGCATGGCGAGTGAGGAGCATAGTTTCTTCACACATACATGCTCGATTGAACACTGAGCAGAAAGTAAATAATGCAGAAACAGAAACTGCAGTCAAGCTCGTTTGCTTACAGGATTATATATATATATATATATATATATATATATATATATATATATATATATATATATATATATATTGTTACAGAACAGAGAAAGATAATGTACACTTTAAGTGAGAATGCTAAAAATCACTACTGTCCCGTAAAGTTCCAGGTTCAAAACAAAAGAGTTAGGTAAAATTACAAGTTAAAGTTTAATGCTCAAACTAACAACAAAACATTCAGGACTCATGAGGATAATGTAATGGCAAATAAACAGGTTAAATATATGGTTAACTGCAATAGCCTCTATTAACACGAAATTAGCAAGAGTAAATTTATCTAAGTCAGCCCTGATAAAATGAGATACCAGATAATACTCAGTGAATGCCAGATAAATAATTACAGATACAAACTATTATCAAAAATGACTGACATAAAGAACCCTACATGAATTACAAAAACTTCACTAAGCCTACAAATTAAACTTATGCTATACAGTACAAGAAAAAATGCAACAGTTATACTCAAATTACACACAGCTGCTAGATGTTTGGAGATTTCTTGAGCACTCACAATAATAATATCTGTACAGGGGAGGACAGAGATGTGAACAAAATGAGGAGCAGATCTAAGTGGCAATGATGCAGAGACTGAGCTCATTATATAGGAGCCAGGAGAGCTTGATACAACTTGTAATAAGGACGCGCAAATGAAGCCATGGGGACATAGAGTTGACAATCCCGCTCTGGACAACAGAGAGAACGACTTACTCTACAATACCGGTAGAAGGGGGGGACTGAGGCAGAACACGCTCGTGATCAAACATGCAGCATACTGTGCGTTAAAATTACACAAAGGATGATGAAATCATAGGCTATGTAACACCTCCCCACAAAGAAAAAAGAAATTTACAAAGGAAATTTCTTATTACTCTAAAACAATCTGTTTAAAGTCTAGATAAGCAATCTGCAATAACATTTTCTTTCCCCTTGACATGTTGTATGTCTAATGAATACTCCTGAAGAAGTAGACTCCATCTTGTCTGTCTCTGATTTTTATCTTTAAACTTACTAAGGAATTTCAGTGGGTTATGATCGGTATAAATGACTATGGGGTCAAAACCAGAACACAAATAAAATGAAAAATGCTGTAAACCCAAAATCAAGGCCAAAAGCTCTTTCTCAATAGTTGAGTAGTTTTTTTGAGGTGGAGTGAACTTCTTACTGTAATAAGATACAGGATGTTCAATACCCTGATCATCCTCTTGCAGCAAAACAGCCCCAGCTCCTGTATCACTTGCATCAACAGCCATCTTAAAAGGCTTAGCAAAATTTGGAGTAGCGAGCACTGGCTGACTTAATAGAATAACTTTTTTTAAGTTTGTTGAAAGAGGATTCACAGTTATTGGTCCAGACAAATTCAACTCCCTTTTTCAGTAGGTCTGTAAGTGGTGATACAAGAATAGAAAAGTTAAGAACAAATCTCCTGTAATAACCTACCATTCCCAAAAATCTTTTGTAGCTCTTTCCTACTTTTAGGTCTGGGAAGATCACTTATAACCTGAATCTTAGCTCCTGGTGGTGCAATTCTGTATGTCCATCACCAATTACATATAGCCCAAGGTACTGAACTTTTAGCTTGACCAAACTCACACTTTGATAAATTAGCTACAAGATTAGCATGAACTAAACGGTCAAGAAATTTACTGACATGGCATAGGTGATCTTTCCAGTTGTCACTGAAGATTAATACATCATCAATATAAACAACACATCCTGCCAAACCCTCTGTTACAACATTCATGAGCTTCTGAAATGTGGCTGGTGCATTCTTCATACCATACGGCATTACAGAACATGCAAAAGCCTTTCCTAGTGTTACAAAACATGAGATCTCCCTAGCACGTTCAGTCATAGGTACTTGCCAGTATCCACTTTAACAAATCAAACTTACTTATGTACCTAGCCTTTCCGATCTTGTCTATGCAATCTTCCACACGAGGGAGAGGGTAAGTGTCTGTTTTAGTTATCTGATTAACACGTCTGTAGTCGATGCAAAGCCTCTGTGACCCACCTGGCTTAGGGACCAGAGTGACAAGGAGAACTCCACTCGGCACTCTGACAGGGCTCAATCATCTTGTGGTCCAACAGGTAGCCAAGCTCCTTCTGGATGAGAGGAACTTTCACTGGGTTCACACGGTAAGGAGGCAATTTAATTGGCTTTGCGTCTCCAACATCGACATCATGCATCAACACAGTGGTTCTTCCTGGAGTGGCACGGAACACTTGCTGGTACTCCTGCAGTAATGCCGAAAACTCCTGCCTTTCCTTGGGAGGTAGATGAGAAAGCTTAGTCTGGAGATCATTCATGATATCAGGATTCTTCCCCAAACTATCACTCGGGCTCATACTGCATGGGAGAACTTCACTTGTAGACTCGGGTGGAACCGCTGGTGCAGACCCTAGATTATTTTCGTCCCGCCTGTGATATAA